>NW_027639303.1:92854-457922 GCF_951799975.1 Gobius niger | reverse complement strand
CTCTGACTCTCTGACGCTCTGACTCTCTGACTCTCTGACTCTCTGACTCTCTGACGCTCTGACGCTCTGACTCTCTGACGCTCTGACTCTCTGACTCTCTGACGCTCTGACGCTCTGACGCTCTGACTCTCTGACGCTCTGACTCTCTGACTCTCTGACGCTCTGACGCTCTGACGCTCTGACGCTCTGACTCTCTGACTCTCTGACTCTCTGACTCTCTGACGCTCAGACTCTCTGACTCTCTGACTCTCTGACTCTCTGACGCTCTGACGCTCTGACTCTCTGACTCTCTGACTCTCTGACCTCTCTGACGCTCAGACTCTCTGACTCTCTGACGCTCTGACTCTCTGACTCTCGACTCTCTGACTCTCTGACTCTCTGACTCTCTGACGCTCTGACGCTCTGACTCTCTGACTCTGACGCTCTGACGCTCTGACTCTCTGACTCTCAGACTCTCTGACTCTCTGACTCTCTGACTCTCTGACGCTCTGACTCTCTGACTCTCTGACTCTCTGACTCTCTGACGCTCTGACGCTCTGACGCTCTGACGCTCTGACTCTCTGACTCTCTGACTCTCTGACTCTCTGACGCTCTGACGCTCTGACTCTCAGACTCTCAGACTCTCAGACGCTCTGACTCTCTGACTCTCTGACTCTCTGACTCTCTGACTCTCTGACTCTCTGACGCTCTGACTCTCTGACGCTCTGACGCTCTGACGCTCTGACGCTCTGACTCTCTGACTCTCTGACTCTCAGACGCTCTGACGCTCTGACTCTCTGACTCTCAGACTCTCAGACTCTCTGACTCTCTGACGCTCTGACTCTCTGACTCTCTGACTCTCAGACTCTCAGACTCTCTGACTCTCTGACGCTCTGACGCTCTGACTCTCTGACGCTCTGACGCTCTGACTCTCTGACGCTCTGACTCTCTGACTCTCTGACTCTCTGACTCTCTGACTCTCTGACTCTCTGACTCTCTGACTCTCTGACTCTCTGACTCTCTGACTCTCTGACTCTCTGACGCTCTGACTCTCTGACTCTCAGACTCTCAGACTCTCTGACTCTCTGACGCTCTGACTCTCTGACTCTCTGACTCTCAGACTCTCAGACTCTCTGACTCTCTGACGCTCTGACGCTCTGACTCTCTGACGCTCTGACGCTCTGACTCTCTGACGCTCTGACGCTCTGACTCTCTGACGCTCTGACTCTCTGACTCTCTGACTCTCTGACTCTCTGACTCTCTGACTCTCTGACGCTCTGACGCTCTGACTCTCTGACGCTCTGACTCTCTGACTCTCTGACTCTCTGACGCTCTGACGCTCTGACTCTCTGACGCTCTGACTCTCTGACTCTCTGACTCTCTGACTCTCTGACTCTCTGACTCTCTGACTCTCTGACTCTCTGACTCTCTGACTCTCTGACTCTCTGACGCTCTGACTCTCTGACTCTCTGACTCTCTGACTCTCTGACTCTCTGACTCTCTGACTCTCTGACGCTCTGACTCTCTGACGCTCTGACTCTCTGACTCTCTGACTCTCTGACTCTCTGACGCTCTGACTCTCTGACGCTCTGACTCTCTGACGCTCTGACGCTCTGACGCTCTGACTCTCTGACTCTCTGACGCTCTGACTCTCTGACTCTCTGACTCTCTGACGCTCTGACTCTCTGACTCTCTGACGCTCTGACGCTCTGACGCTCTGACGCTCTGACTCTCTGACTCTCTGACTCTCTGACTCTCTGACTCTCTGACTCTCTGACGCTCTGACGCTCTGACTCTCTGACTCTCTGACTCTCTGACTCTCTGACTCTCTGACTCTCTGACGCTCTGACGCTCTGACTCTCTGACTCTCTGACTCTCTGACTCTCTGACTCTC
Organism: Gobius niger; assembly: GCF_951799975.1. Classification (NCBI taxonomy): domain Eukaryota; kingdom Metazoa; phylum Chordata; class Actinopteri; order Gobiiformes; family Gobiidae; genus Gobius; species Gobius niger. Next base: position 456,049 of record NW_027639303.1, on the reverse strand, counting down.
TGACTCTCAGACTCTCTGACGCTCTGACTCTCTGACGCTCTGACTCTCTGACTCTCTGACTCTCTGACTCTCTGACTCTCAGACTCTCTGACTCTCTGACGCTCTGACTCTCTGACGCTCTGACTCTCTGACTCTCTGACGCTCTGACGCTCTGACTCTCTGACTCTCTGACTCTCTGACTCTCAGACTCTCTGACGCTCTGACTCTCTGACGCTCTGACTCTCTGACTCTCTGACTCTCTGACTCTCTGACTCTCAGACTCTCTGACTCTCTGACGCTCTGACTCTCTGACGCTCTGACTCTCTGACTCTCTGACGCTCTGACGCTCTGACTCTCTGACTCTCTGACTCTCAGACTCTCAGACTCTCTGACTCTCAGACTCTCTGACTCTCTGACGCTCTGACGCTCTGACGCTCTGACTCTCTGACTCTCTGACTCTCTGACTCTCTGACTCTCTGACTCTCTGACTCTCTGACGCTCTGACGCTCTGACTCTCTGACTCTCTGACTCTCTGACGCTCTGACGCTCTGACTCTCTGACTCTCTGACTCTCTGACTCTCTGACTCTCAGACTCTCTGACTCTCTGACGCTCTGACTCTCTGACGCTCTGACTCTCTGACTCTCTGACGCTCTGACGCTCTGACTCTCTGACTCTCTGACTCTCTGACTCTCAGACTCTCTGACGCTCTGACTCTCTGACGCTCTGACTCTCTGACGCTCTGACGCTCTGACTCTCTGACTCTCTGACTCTCTGACTCTCTGACTCTCTGACTCTCTGACTCTCTGACTCTCTGACGCTCTGACGCTCTGACTCTCTGACTCTCTGACTCTCTGACTCTCTGACTCTCTGACGCTCTGACGCTCTGACTCTCTGACTCTCTGACTCTCTGACTCTCTGACTCTCTGACTCTCTGACTCTCTGACGCTCTGACGCTCTGACTCTCTGACTCTCTGACTCTCTGACTCTCTGACTCTCTGACTCTCTGACGCTCTGACTCTCAGACTCTCTGACTCTCTGACTCTCTGACGCTCTGACTCTCTGACTCTCTGACTCTCTGACTCTCTGACTCTCTGACTCTCTGACGCTCTGACGCTCTGACTCTCTGACTCTCAGACTCTCAGACTCTCTGACTCTCTGACGCTCTGACTCTCTGACTCTCAGACTCTCTGACTCTCTGACGCTCTGACTCTCTGACTCTCAGACGCTCTGACTCTCTGACTCTCTGACTCTCTGACTCTCTGACTCTCTGACGCTCTGACGCTCTGACTCTCTGACTCTCAGACTCTCAGACTCTCTGACGCTCTGACTCTCTGACTCTCTGACTCTCTGACTCTCTGACTCTCTGACTCTCTGACTCTCTGACTCTCTGACGCTCTGACGCTCTGACGCTCTGACGCTCTGACTCTCTGACTCTCTGACTCTCTGACTCTCTGACTCTCTGACTCTCTGACTCTCTGACGCTCTGACTCTCTGACTCTCTGACTCTCTGACTCTCTGACTCTCTGACGCTCTGACGCTCTGACGCTCTGACGCTCAGACGCTCTGACGCTCTGACTCTCTGACTCTCAGACGCTCTGACTCTCTGACTCTCTGACTCTCAGACGCTCTGACTCTCAGACTCTCTGACTCTCTGACGCTCTGACTCTCAGACTCTCTGACTCTCTGACTCTCAGACGCTCTGACTCTCTGACTCTCTGACGCTCTGACTCTCAGACGCTCTGACTCTCTGACTCTCTGACTCTCTGACTCTCTGACTCTCTGACTCTCTGACTCTCTGACTCTCTGACTCTCTGACTCTCTGACTCTCTGACGCTCTGACTCTCTGACGCTCTGACTCTCTGACTCTCTGACTCTCTGACTCTCTGACTCTCTGACGCTCTGACTCTCTGACGCTCTGACTCTCTGACTCTCTGACGCTCAGACGCTCTGACTCTCTGACTCTCTGACGCTCTGACTCTCTGACTCTCTGACTCTCTGACTCTCTGACTCTCTGACTCTCTGACTCTCTGACTCTCAGACGCTCTGACTCTCTGACTCTCTGACGCTCTGACTCTCTGACTCTCTGACTCTCTGACTCTTTGACTCTCAGACTCTCTGACTCTTTGACTCTCAGACGCTCTGACTCTCTGACTCTCTGACTCTCTGACGCTCTGACTCTCTGACTCTCTGACTCTTTGACTCTCTGACTCTCTGACTCTCTGACGCTCTGACTCTCTGACGCTCTGACTCTCTGACTCTCTGACTCTTTGACTCTCTGACTCTCTGACTCTCTGACGCTCTGACTCTCTGACGCTCTGACTCTCTGACTCTCTGACTCTTTGACTCTCTGACTCTCTGACGCTCTGACTCTCTGACTCTCTGACGCTCTGACTCTCTGACTCTCTGACTCTTTGACTCTCTGACTCTCTGACTCTCTGACGCTCTGACTCTCTGACGCTCTGACTCTCTGACTCTCTGACTCTTTGACTCTCTGACTCTCTGACTCTCTGACTCTCTGACTCTCTGACTCTCTGACTCTCTGACTCTCTGACTCTCTGACGCTCTGACTCTCTGACGCTCTGACTCTCTGACTCTCTGACTCTCTGACTCTTTGACTCTTTGACTCTCTGACTCTCTGACTCTCTGACTCTCTGACTCTCTGACTCTCTGACGCTCTGACTCTCTGACGCTCTGACTCTCTGACTCTTTGACTCTTTGACTCTCTGACTCTCTGACTCTCTGACTCTCTGACTCTCTGACGCTCTGACTCTCTGACGCTCTGACTCTCTGACTCTCTGACTCTCTGACTCTCTGACTCTCTGACGCTCTGACTCTCTGACGCTCTGACGCTCTGACTCTCTGACTCTCTGACTCTCTGACTCTCTGACTCTCTGACGCTCTGACTCTCTGACTCTCTGACGCTCTGACGCTCTGACGCTCTGACGCTCTGACGCTCTGACTCTCTGACTCTCTGACTCTCTGACTCTCTGACTCTCTGACTCTCTGACTCTCTGACTCTCTGACGCTCTGACTCTCTGACTCTCTGACTATCTGACTCTCTGACGCTCTGACTCTCTGACTCTCTGACTCTTTGACTCTCTGACTCTCTGACTCTCTGACTCTCTGACTCTCTGACTCTCTGACGCTCTGACTCTCTGACGCTCTGACTCTCTGACGCTCTGACTCTCTGACTCTTTGACTCTCAGACTCTCTGACTCTTTGACTCTCAGACGCTCTGACTCTCTGACTCTCTGACTCTCTGACTCTCTGACGCTCTGACTCTCTGACTCTCTGACTCTTTGACTCTCAGACGCTCTGACTCTCTGACTCTCTGACTCTCAGACGCTCTGACTCTCTGACTCTCTGACGCTCTGACTCTCTGACTCTCTGACGCTCTGACTCTCTGACTCTCTGACGCTCTGACTCTTTGACTCTCAGACGCTCTGACTCTCTGACTCTCTGACTCTCTGACTCTCTGACGCTCTGACTCTCTGACTCTCTGACTCTTTGACTCTCTGACTCTCTGACGCTCTGACGCTCTGACTCTCTGACTCTCTGACTCTCTGACTCTCTGACTCTCTGACTCTCTGACTCTCTGACTCTCTGACTCTTTGACTCTCAGACTCTCTGACTCTCAGACGCTCTGACTCTCTGACTCTTTGACTCTCTGACTCTCTGACTCTCTGACTCTCTGACTCTCTGACTCTTTGACTCTCAGACTCTCTGACTCTCTGACTCTCTGACTCTCTGACGCTCTGACTCTCTGACTCTCTGACTCTCTGACTCTCTGACGCTCTGACTCTTTGACTCTCAGACGCTCTGACTCTCTGACTCTCTGACTCTCTGACTCTCTGACGCTCTGACTCTCTGACTCTCTGACTCTTTGACTCTCTGACTCTCTGACTCTCTGACGCTCTGACTCTCTGACTCTCTGACTCTCTGACTCTCTGACTCTCTGACTCTCAGACTCTCTGACTCTCTGACGCTCTGACTCTCTGACTCTCTGACTCTCTGACTCTCTGACTCTCTGACTCTCTGACTCTCTGACTCTCTGACTCTCAGACTCTCTGACTCTCAGACGCTCTGACTCTCTGACTCTTTGACTCTCAGACTCTCTGACTCTCAGACGCTCTGACTCTCTGACTCTTTGACTCTCAGACTCTCTGACGCTCAGACGCTCTGACTCTCTGACTCTCTGACTCTCTGACTCTCTGACTCTCTGACTCTCTGACGCTCTGACTCTCTGACGCTCTGACTCTCAGACGCTCTGACTCTCTGACTCTTTGACTCTCTGACTCTTTGACTCTCTGACTCTCTGACTCTCTGACTCTCTGACTCTTTGACTCTCTGACTCTCTGACTCTCTGACTCTCTGACTCTTTGACGCTCTGACGCTCTGACTCTCTGACTCTCTGACTCTTTGACTCTCTGACTCTCTGACTCTCTGACGCTCTGACGCTCTGACTCTCTGACTCTCTGACTCTTTGACTCTTTGACTCTCTGACTCTCTGACTCTCTGACGCTCTGACTCTCTGACTCTCTGACTCTCTGACTCTTTGACTCTCAGACTCTCTGACTCTCTGACTCTCTGACTCTTTGACTCTCAGACTCTCTGACTCTCTGACTCTTTGACTCTCTGACTCTTTGACTCTGACTCTCTGACGCTCTGACTCTCTGACTCTCTGACTCTCTGACTCTCTGACGCTCTGACTCTCTGACTCTCTGACTCTCTGACTCTCTGACTCTCTGACTCTCTGACGCTCTGACTCTCTGACTCTCTGACTCTCAGACTCTCTGACTCTCTGACTCTCTGACTCTCTGACTCTCTGACTCTCTGACTCTCTGACTCTCTGACTCTCTGACTCTCTGACTCTCTGACTCTCAGACTCTCTGACTCTCTGACTCTCTGACTCTCTGACTCTCTGACTCTCTGACTCTCTGACTCTCTGACTCTCAGACGCTCTGACGCTCTGACTCTCTGACTCTCAGACTCTCAGACGCTCTGACTCTCTGACTCTCTGACTCTCAGACTCTCTGACTCTCTGACTCTCTGACTCTCTGACTCTCTGACTCTCTGACTCTCTGACTCTCTGACTCTCTGACTCTCTGACTCTCAGACGCTCTGACTCTCTGACTCTCTGACTCTCTGACTCTCTGACTCTCTGACGCTCTGACTCTCAGACTCTCAGACGCTCTGACTCTCAGACTCTCTGACTCTCTGACTCTCTGACTCTCTGACTCTCTGACTCTCTGACTCTCAGACTCTCTGACTCTCTGACTCTCAGACGCTCTGACTCTCTGACTCTCAGACTCTCTGACGCTCTGACTCTCTGACGCTCTGACTCTCTGACTCTCTGACTCTTTGACTCTCTGACTCTCTGACTCTCTGACGCTCTGACTCTCTGACGCTCTGACTCTCTGACGCTCTGACGCTCTGACTCTCTGACGCTCTGACGCTCTGACTCTCTGACTCTCTGACTCTCTGACTCTCTGACTCTCTGACTCTCTGACTCTCTGACTCTCTGACTCTCTGACTCTCTGACGCTCTGACTCTCTGACTCTCTGACTCTCTGACTCTCTGACTCTTTGACTCTCTGACTCTCTGACTCTCTGACTCTCTGACTCTCTGACGCTCTGACTCTCTGTGTGACTCTGTGACTCTGGATGAACTTTTATCACAATATTAAATGTTCAGTGCAGTTTGACAGTGAAAGTAAAGTACAGTAGAGCAGAATGTGTTTGGAAAAACAAAGCTGTAAAAGTTTTACAAACAACTGATATTCTATAAACACCAAACAAATGCACATTTATTTATACAAAATCATCTTTTTTGATCATGATCTCTCCTAAAACTACTCAGACACTGATGTGCATCAGATCTTATGATCTGTGATAAAGTTTTGAGTGTTTACAGCCTTTTGTCTCTGCAGGTGAACAGCCTGTGTTATGTTCATGTAAACCTGTGTGAACCCTCGGACTAACTGTGTCAAATACAGCCTCAGAATGTGGAAATATGGTCAAATTCAGAAAAAAACACAATGAAAGCATTATAAATATTCACAAAAATAACAGGACATATAAAATGGAATATGAATAGATGTTTCTTAGAGCAGCTGGTGCAGATGTGGACTGTGGGTCGGGACTGACCTGAGAGATTCTCTTTTGGACGTTTGTTTTTCTAACTGAGCTGTGATGGAGGAACGTCTGTGTTGGACGATGTGTCTGTGTTTGAATTGTGTTTTTATTTGTTCTAAAGGTCCAGGAACATGTTCACTGTGATGTGTTGTCTCTGTGTTGGAGCTGAAGCTGTATTTGGTACAGTTTAGTTTGAGTTTATAAACGTCACCTGAACCAAACACATTCTGCTCTACTGTACTTTACTTTCACTGTCAAACTGCACTGAACATTTAATATTTTGATAAAAGTTCATGAATTAAGATGTAAACTCTGCTTTGAACAGATTTTTGATGAGAATATAGAGACTTTCCTGAAATAACAGAGTGAGAATCACAGTTTGGCTGTATTTCGAAACTGGGCTATAGCACTGGTTTTTGGTCCTAAAACTGTGAAAAAATGACTGAATTCAAAATGTGGCACATGTGCATGTAGAGGAGGCTCTGTGGAGTGTATGTTTAAAAAAGTTATGGATTTGGAGTTGAAATGAAGTTGGTATGAAAGGCAAAAGTCAAAAATATAGCTGGAATCACAGACATGGAGGACACTGCCATTGAAATGAATGGAGAGCTGCTGCTGTTTTCAGGCTTTAGGGCCTGTAACTATTGTAAAAATATGTGAATTCTAAATCTGGTGAATGTGCATGTAGAGGAGGTCCTCTGGGATGGAAACATAATAATGGTTTCATATCTGAAGCACAAATGAAGTCGGTACAAAAGGTCAAAGACAGAAAACATGGAGGATCGGCTCATGTCCATTGAAATGAATGGGGTTTTGCCCCAGAGACCACGAGTGTAACTATTTGCTCTCATTCAAAACAGAACCTGCTCTACCTTTGAGCCTCTCCCAGTGCCCAATTCACCAAATACTTCCAGTTACATCCACTTCAGGATTTTCAGTGTTACAGGGACATTTTTGGCTCAAAATTTGACTTTTTTTACATAAACATGTCCCACCGACTCAAAACATAATAAAAACTGGTAAATTTACTATCAGTGCATTTGTATGAAGTCAAACTAAAGATAGAACCACATTTATTTCAAAATGTTATTTTATGAGTGAATATTAGAGAAACAATATGGTGACCACGAGTGTCACTATTTGTTCTCATTAAAATGAATGAGAAAATTCAAAAATTGCATTAACACAAAAGTTTGACTATTTCCACTTGGAAACTGACCAGAGAGTCCGAGTTTTCCTCAGAAGTAGATTTTTGATATTTTCTGACTGTTGTTTATTCAGGATTTGGTGTTTTTTTACATAAACGAGGCCTATGCTATCACGTTCAGCACAGAGACCCAAATGCGTGGCTCAAAATCTTTTATTGCCCAAGCAAACAAAGAATTCCCACAGGAGCTGCACAAGGACAAAGAAACACAAGTGTCAAAAACGTAACACATACCAGAACAAAATGACATGATTACCTGCACAAGGACAAAGACAAAGGGGAAGACTCAGACAATACTAAAGGGGCAACAGGTGTCACACATTAGGGGGGAGGCAGGTAATCACACAGGCGGGGAAACAGGGAAGGGCGGGAAGGAAGTCTGAAACGAGAAACAAAAAGTAAGATTTCAAAATAAAACAGAATGACTAAATAACACAAAACAAGAACTTAACCAGACATGACATATACACTGAAAAAAAATAAAAAACACATTTTTTTTGTATCAGGCCATTAGTCTGAAGCTACACTAAAGATAGAACCCAAACTTGTTGAAAAAGGTTATTTTATGACTGAGATATTAGAGAAACAAAATGGGTCCACGAGTGTAACTCTGCTTTATGGGGCAACAAGGGTTAAATGTGGTTGAAAAAATCTCCCAGTGAAAACGGTCTTTAAAACTCAATCCACTGTTCCAAATTATTATGCAACTCATCGTTTCAATACATTTTAAAGCTTGTAATTAACTGAAAATGGTCATTTGTTGTATTTGTAGCATTAGGAGGTCATATTTACTGAAATCAAAGATACAGAGCCTCTCGTAAGTGTTCATACAGCTTGGACTTTTGCACATTTTGTCATGTTTACAACCCTAAACATAACGATTTTATTTTTATTTTTTTACTGAACGTTCACACACAAGTAACAGACGACTGTGAAGTGAAAGCAAAATGATTCATGATTCTGTTATTTTTCAGAAAATAGAAAAGTGAAAAGTGAAAAAATCTAAATAAAATCTTTATGTTTAGGGTTGTAAACATGACAAAATGTGCAGAAGTTCCAGGTGTATGAATACTCACGAGAGGCTCTGTACATACGTGTGTGTTGTTTGCGTGTTATATAATGAGCTGTGTGGAAGGGCATCTGGAGGACCTGTCCTTGGAGCAGAGGATCATGGGAGACATATCGATCCGAGCCCCCCCCCGCTGCTGTCAGACGGAGGGCGTGAGGATGATGTCACCGTGAGGAGGGGGAGGGGGGGATGAAGAGTGAGTGAATTATTGATGTGTCTCATTAAAGTTTCAGATGTTGGAAACAGGAATAGTGCTGATTCAGGAACAAAACGCTGAGTCAGCTCCTCCCCCTCCCCCCCTCCCCTCCCCCTCCTCTCCCCCTCCCCCCCCCTCCTCCTCCCCCTCCTCCCCCCCCTCCCCCCTTACACCTGCCCGTCCGGCTCACATGTAAGTATTAACTCCTCTCTCTGTCGTCCCACAAACACAAATGTTTGTGTCACTGAGGACGTGTCGTTTAGAGGAACTCAGGCTCCGGAAAACTAAAGCCATCACTGTCTCTCCCTCTCCTCCTCTCCCTCTCCTCCTCTCCCTCTCCTCCTCTTCCTCCTCTCATCCTCCCTCTTCTTCCTCCCTCTCCTCCTCCCTCTCCTCCTCTTCCTCCCTCTCCTCCTCCCTCTCCCTCTCCTCGTCTCTCCTCGTCTTCCTCCCTCTCCTCCTCCCTCTCTTCCTCCCTCTCCTCATCTTCCTCCTCTCATCCTCCCTCTTCTTCCTCCCTCTCCTTCTCCCCCTCTCCCTCTCCTCCTCCTCTTCCTCCCTCTCCTCCTCTTCCTCCCTCTCCTCCTCTTCCTCCCTCTCCTTCTCCCCCTCTCCTCGTCTCTCCTCATCTTCCTCCCTCTCTTCCTCCCCCTCTCTCCCCCCTCCCTCTCCTCCTCCCTCTCCTCCTCCCTCTCCTCCTCTCCTCCTCTTCTCTTTCTTCCCTGTATACAGTGAGTCTGAGGTCCTTTAGCGCCTCCTTGTGGCCAGCGCTGCCTGTAATATTTATGTGATGAACAAAGGACATAGTTTCACCTTTTCCTACATTAAACTCTGAATAAACAAATAGGATCATCAGAAACAAAACAGGGTGAAAAAACTCCTGAGTTCGTGTTTATTTTAAACTCGTCTTCACGGTGAAAACACCGGGGCAGAACCTCCGAAATGTTTACAAATTAAAGCAGCACTTTTTAAAAAGTCAGTTCTGTTCATCACAATGTTCTCATGGAAAACATTAAACACACTAACACACACGCTAACACACACACTAACACACGCTAACAAACATGCTAACACACACGCTAACACACACGCTAAAACACACGTTAGCACACATGCTAACACACACGCTAACACACACGCTAACACACATGCTAACACACACGCTAACACACACGCTAACACACACGCTAACACACACGCTAACACGAGCTAACACACAAGCTAACACACATGCTAACACACACGCAAACACACACGCTAACACACACGCTAACACACATGCTAACACACACGCTAACACACACGCAAACACACACGCTAACACACACGCTAACACACACGCTAACACACACGCTAACACACACGCTAACAAACACACAAACACACACGCTAACACATACGCTAACACGAGCTAACACACAAGCTAACACACATGCTAACACACACGCAAACACACATGCTAACACACACGCTAACACACATGCTAACACACACGCTAACACACACGCAAACACACACGCTAACACACACGCTAGCACACACGCTAACACACACGCTAACACACACGCAAACACACACGCTAACACACACGCTAACACACACGCAAACACACACGCTAACACACACGCTAACACACACGCTAACACACACGCAAACACACACGCTAACACACACGCTAACACACACGCTCAAACACATGCTAACACACACGCAAACACACACGCTAACAAACACGCTAACACACACGCTAACACACACTCTAACACACACGCAAACACACACGCTAACACACACATGCTAACACACACGCAAACACACACGTTAACACACGCTAACACACACGCTAACACACATGCTAACACACACGCAAACACACACGCTAACACACACGCAAACACACACGCGAACACACACGCTAACACACACGCTAACACGAGCTAACACACACGCTAACACGAGCTAACACACACGCTAACACACATGCTAACACACATGCTAACACACACGCGAACACACACGCTAACACACACGCTAAAACACACGCTAACACGAGCTAACACACACGCTAACACGAGCTAACACACACGCTAACACACACGCTAACACACATGCTAACACACACGCTAACACACACGCTAACACACACGCTAACACACACGCAAACACACACGCTAACACACACGCTAACACACATGCTAACACACACGCTAACACACACGCAAACACACACGCTAACACACGCTAACACACACGCTAACACACATGCTAACACACACGCTAACACACACGCTAACACACACGCCAACACACATGCTAACACACACGCAAACACACACGCTAACACACACGCTAACACACACGCTAACACACACATGCTAACACACACACAAACACACAAGCTAACACACACGTTAACACACACGCTAACACATGCTAACACACATGCTAACACACACGCTAACACACACATGCTAACACACACGCTAACACACATGCTAACACACATGCTAACACACACGATAACACACACATGCTAACACACACGCTAACACACACGTTAACACACACGTTAACACACATGCTAACACACATGCTAACACACACGCTAACACACACATGCTAACACACACGCTAACACACACGTTAACACACACGTTAACACACATGCTAACACACATGCTAGCTCACACGCAAACACACACGCTAACACACACGCTAACACACACGTTAACACACATGCTAACACACATGCTAACACACACGCTAACACACACATGCTAACACACACGCTAACACACACGTTAACACACACGTTAACACACATGCTAACACACATGCTAACACACACGCTAACACACACATGCTAACACACACGCTAACACACATGCTAACACACATGCTAACACACACGATAACACACACATGCTAACACACACGCTAACACACACGTTAACACACACGTTAACACACATGCTAACACACATGCTAACACACACGCTAACACACACATGTTAACACACACGCTAACACACACGTTAACACACACGTTAACACACATGCTAACACACATGCTAACACACACGCAAACACACACGCTAACACACACGCTAACACACACGCTAACACACACGCAAACACACACGCTAACACACACGCTAACACACACGCTCAAACACATGCTAACACACACGCAAACACACACGCTAACAAACACGCTAACACACACGCTAACACACACTCTAACACACACGCAAACACACACGCTAACACACACATGCTAACACACACGCAAACACACACGCTAACACACGCTAACACACACGCTAACACACATGCTAACACACACGCAAACACACACGCTAACACACACGCAAACACACACGCGAACACACACGCTAACACACACGCTAACACGAGCTAACACACACGCTAACACGAGCTAACACACACGCTAACACACATGCTAACACACATGCTAACACACACGCGAACACACACGCTAACACACACGCTAAAACACACGCTAACACGAGCTAACACACACGCTAACACGAGCTAACACACACGCTAACACACACGCTAACACACATGCTAACACACACGCTAACACACACGCTAACACACACGCAAACACACACGAGCTAACACACACGCTAACACGAGCTAACACACACGCTAACACACACGCTAACACACATGCTAACACACACGCTAACACACACGCTAACACACACGCAAACACACACGCTAACACACACGCTAACACACATGCTAACACACACGCTAACACACACGCAAACACACACGCTAACACACGCTAACACACACGCTAACACACATGCTAACACACACGCTAACACACACGCTAACACACACGCCAACACACATGCTAACACACACGCAAACACACACGCTAACACACACGCTAACACACACGCTAACACACACATGCTAACACACACGCAAACACACAAGCTAACACACACGTTAACACACACGCTAACACATGCTAACACACATGCTAACACACACGCTAACACACACATGCTAACACACACGCTAACACACATGCTAACACACATGCTAACACACACGCTAACACACACGTTAACACACATGCTAACACACATGCTAACACACACGCTAACACACACATGCTAACACACATGCTAACACACACGTTAACACAAACATGCTAACACACACGCTAACAAACACGCTAACACACACGCTAACACACACATGCTAACACACATGCTAACACACATGCTAACACACACGTTAACACACTCATGCTAACACACTCATGCTAACACACACGCTAACACACACGCTACCACACATGCTAACACACACGTTAAGACACATGCTAACACACACGTTAACACACACGCTAACACATGCTAACACACACGTTAACACACACGTTAACACACATGCTAACACATGCTAACACACACGCTAACACACACGTTAACACACACATGCTAACACACACGCTAACACACATGCTAACACACACGCTAACACACACGCTAACACACATGCTATCACACACGCTAACACATGCTAACACACAAGCTAACACACACGCTAACACATGCTAACACACACGTTAACACACATATGCTAACACACACGCTAACACACATGCTAACACACACACTAACACACACGCTAACACACACGCTAACACACACGTTAACACACACATGCTAACACACATGCTAACACACACGCTAACACACACGCTAACACACACGCTAACATACATGCTAGCACACACGCTAACACATTCTAACACACAAGCTAACACACGTTAACACACACGTTAACACAGATGCTAACACACACGCTAACACACAAGCTAACACACACATTAACACACATGCTAACACACACGTTAACACACACGCTAACACATGCTAACACACACGTTAACACACACGTTAACACACATGCTAACACATGCTAACACACACGCTAACACACACGTTAACACACACATGCTAACACACACGCTAACACACATGCTAACACACACGCTAACACACACGCTAACACACACGCTAACACACATGCTATCACACACGCTAACACATGCTAACACACAAGCTAACACACACGCTAACACATGCTAACACACACGTTAACACACATATGCTAACACACACGCTAACACACATGCTAACACACACACTAACACACACGCTAACACACACGCTAACACACACGCTAACACACACGTTAACACACACATGCTAACACACATGCTAACACACACGCTAACACACACGCTAACACACACGCTAACATACATGCTAGCACACACGCTAACACATGCTAACACACAAGCTAACACACGTTAACACACACGTTAACACACATGCTAACACACACGCTAACACACAAGCTAACACACACATTAACACACACGTTAACACACATGCTAACACATGCTAACACACACGCTAACACACACGTTAACACACACATGCTAACCCACACGCTAACACACATGCTAACACACACGCTAACACACACGCTAACACACACGCTAACACACATGCTAGCACACACGCTAACACATGCTAACACACAAGCTAACACACGTTAACACACACGTTAACACACATGCTAACACACACGCTAACACACAAGCTAACACACATTAACACACACGTTAACACACTTGCTAACGCACACGTTAAACACATGCTAACACACGTTAACACACACGCTAACACACGCTAACACACACATTAACACACACATGCTAACGCACACGTTAAGACACACATGCTAACACACACGCTAACACACACGCTAACACACACGTTAACACACACGTTAACACATGCTAACACACACGCTAACACACATGCTAACACACACATTAACACACATGATAACACACATGCTAACGCACACGTTAAGACACACATGCTAATACACATGCTAACACACACACGCTAACACACACGTTAACACACACATGCTAACACACACGTTAACACACATGCTAACACACACGTTAACACACACATGCTAACACACATGCTAACACACCAGCTAACACACCAGCTAACACATACATGCTAGCACACACATGCTACCACACACGCTAACACACACGCTAACACACATGCTAACACACACATGCTACCACACATGCTAGCACACATACTAACACACACGTTAACACACACACTCAAACACACGCTAACACACATGCTAACACACACGCTAACACACACGTTAACACACATGCTAACACTCATGCTAATACACAAGCTAACACACATGCTAACACACAAGCTAAAAAACATATGCTAACACACACGCGCTAACACACATGCTAACACACACGCGCTAACCCACATGCTAACAAACACATGCTAATACACACGTTAACACACACATGCTAACACACGTTAACACACATGCTAACACACATGCTAACACACACGTTAACACACATGCTAACACACACGCGCTAACCCACATGCTAACACACACACTCTAATGTAGAGTAAAAAGTAAGAACAAAGAGTTTGAAATGTTTAGTTTTATTTCATTTTCAACAGAGGAAGTTCCCGCAGCCGAGACTCAGATATAAAGACTCAAATATAAAGACTCAGATATAAAGACTCAAATATAAAGACTCAGATATAAAGACTCAAATATAAAGACTCAGATATAAAGACTCAAATATAAAGACTCAGATATAAAGACTCAGATAAAAAGACTCAGATATAAAGACTCAGATAAAAAGACTCAGATAAAAAGACTCAGATATAAAGACTCAGATATAAAGACTCAGATATAAAGACTAAGATATAAAGACTCAAATATAAAAACTCAGATATAAAGACTCAGATAAAAAGACTCAGATAAAAAGACTCAGATATAAAGACTCAGATATAAAGACTCAGATATAAAGACTCAGATATAAAGACTCAAATATAAAGACTCAAATATAAAGACTCAGATATAAAGACTCAGATATAAAGACTCAGATATAAAGACTCAGATAAAAAGACTCAGATATAAAGACTCAGATATAAAGACTCAAATATAAAGACTCAAATATAAAGACTCAAATATAAAGACTAAGATATAAAGACTCAGATATAAAGACTCAAATATAAAGACTCAAATATAAAGACTCAGATATAAAGACTCACAAATAAAGACTCAAATATAAAGACTCAAATATAAAGACTCAGATATAAAAACATCTGCTTTAACATCAGAGAAAGGTGACCTCATCTTCAGCCCCCGCCTGAAAAAAGAAAAAAATATCAGTTAATGATCATAACCTAACCAGGAAGAGCAGCGTGTGGAGGAAACACTAACCAGGAAGAGGAAACACTAACCAGGAAGAGGAAACACTAACCAGGAAGAGGAAACACTAACCAGGAAGACGAAACACTAACCAGGAAGAGGAAACACTAACCAGGAAGAGGAAACACTAACCAGGAAGTGGAAACACTAACCAGGAAGAGGAGACACTAACCAGGAAGAGGAAACACTAACCAGGAAGAGGAGCGTGTGGAGGAAACACTAACCAGGAAGAGGAAACACTAACCAGGAAGAGGAAACACTAACCAGGAAGAGGAGACACTAACCAGGAAGAGGAAGCACTAACCAGGAAGAGGAAACACTAACCAGGAAGTGGAAACACTAACCAGGAAGTGGAAACACTAACCAGGAAGAGGACACACTAACCAGGAAGAGGAGACACTAACCAGGAAGAGCAGCGTGTGGAGGAAACACTAACCAGGAAGAGGAGACACTAACCAGGAAGAGGAAACACTAACCAGGAAGAGCAGCGTGTGGAGGAAACACTAACCAGGAAGAGGAAACACTAACCAGGAAGAGGAAACACTAACCAGGAAGAGGAAACACTAACCAGGAAGAGGAAACACTTAACCAGGAAGAGGAAGCACTAACCAGGAAGAGGAAACACTAACCAGGAAGAGGAAACACTTAACCAGGAAGAGGAAGCACTAACCAGGAAGAGGAAACACTAACCAGGAAGAGGAGACACTAACCAGGAAGAGGAAACACTAACCAGGAAGAGGAAGCACTAACCAGGAAGAGGAAACACTAACCAGGAAGAGGAAACACTAACCAGGAAGAGCAGCGTGTGGAGGAAACACTAACCAGGAAGAGGAAACACTAACCAGGAAGAGGAGACATTAACCAGGAAGAGGAAACACTAACCAGGAAGAGCAGCGTGTGGTGGATGATGAACTCTCGCAGCAGTCGCACCAGGTCCTGGTTCAGGGTCTGGAACAGCGTCGGGACCAAGACCAACGCCAGGTTCTGGGCCGACATGCGGTTCACCTGCGAGAACAGCTGCACCCTGACGGTACAGAGGGGACACCTGTCAGTATAGAGCTGCACCTGACAGTACAGACACCTGACAGTACAGACACCTGACAGTACAGAGCTGCACCTGACAGTACAGACACCTGTCACTATAGGACACCTGTTACTATAGGACACCTGACAGTACAGACACCTGTCACTATAGGACACCTGTCACTATAGGACACCTGTCACTATAGGACACCTGTCAGTATAAGACACCTGTCACTATAGGACACCTGTCACTATAGGACACCTGTCAGTATAGAGCTGCACCTGACACTATAGAGCTGCACCTGACGGTACAGACACCTGTCACTATACAGCTGCACCCTGACGGTACAGAGGGGACACCTGTCACTATAGAGCTGCACCTGTCACTATAGAGCTGCACCTGTCACTATAGAGCTGCACCTGTCACTATAGAGCTGCACCTGTCACTATAGAGCTGCACCTGTCACTATAGAGCTGCACCTGTCACTATAGAGCTGCACCTGACGGTACAGAGGGGACACCTGTCAGTATAGACACCTGACGGTACAGACACCTGTCAGTATAGAGCTGCACCGGTCACTATATAGCTGCACCTGTCAGTACAGACACCTGTCAGTACAGACACCTGACAGTACAGACACCTGACAGTACAGACACCTGTCACTATAGAGCTGCACCTGACGGCTCTCACGTTCTAGTTTCTCAAAAGTCTCACATGTAGAAGTGTCCAAAGATGGCGCAGAGCGTGGCCCTGTTGTCGTCGGGCAGACTTCGCAGCAGCTGTTTGTAGGCCACGAACCTGGAGCGCTCGTCTGAGATCACTGCAACACAAACAGAAGAACATCTGAGGAACAGACAAGAACATCTGAGGAACAAACAAGAACATCTGAGGAACAAACAAGAACATCTGAGGAACAAACAAGAACATCTGAGGAACAAACAAGAACATCTGAGGAACAAACAAGAACATCTGAGGAACAAACAAGAACATCTGAGGAACAAACAGGAACATCTGAGGAACAAACAAGAACATCTGAGGAACAGACAAGAACATCTGAGGAACAAACAAGAACATCTGAGGAACAAACAGGAACATCTGAGGAACAAACAGGAACATCTGAGGAACAAACAAGAACATCTGAGGAACAGACAAGAACATCTGAGGAACAAACAAGAACATCTGAGGAACAAACAGAGGAACATCTGAGGAACAAACAAGAACATCTGAGGAACAAACAGAGGAACATCTGAGGAACAAACAAGAACATCTGAGGAACAAACAGAAGAACATCTGAGGAACAAACAGAAGAACATCTGAGGAACAAACAAGAACATCTGAGGAACAAACAAGAACATCTGAGGAACAAACAAGAACATCTGAGGAACAAACAGAAGAACATCTGAGGAACAAACAAGAACATCTGAGGAACAAACACAAGAACATCTGAGGAACAAACAAGAACATCTGAGGAACAAACAGAAGAACATCTGAGGAACAAACAAGAACATCTGAGGAACAAACAAGAACATCTGAGGAACAAACAAGAACATCTGAGGAACAAACAAGAACATCTGAGGAACAAACAAGAACATCTGAGGAACAAACAGAGGAACATCTGAGGAACAAACAAGAACATCTGAGGAACAAACAAGAACATCTGAGGAACAAACAGAAGAACATCTGAGGAACAAACAGAGGAACATCTGAGGAACAAACAGAGGAACATCTGAGGAACAAACAAGAACATCTGAGGAACAAACAAGAACATCTGAGGAACAAACAAGAACATCTGAGGAACAAACAAGAACATCTGAGGAACAAACAAGAACATCTGAGGAACAAACAAGAACATCTGAGGAACAAACAAGAACATCTGAGGAACAAACAGAGGAACATCTGAGGAACAAACAAGAACATCTGAGGAACAAACAGAGGAACATCTGAGGAACAAACAAGAACATCTGAGGAACAAACAAGAACATCTGAGGAACAAACAAGAACATCTGAGGAACAAACAAGAACATCTGAGGAACAAACAGAAGAACATCTGAGGAACAGACAGAAGAACATCTGAGGAACAGACAAGAACATCTGAGGAACAAACAAGAACATCTGAGGAACAAACAAGAACATCTGAGGAACAAACAAGAACATCTGAGGAACAAACAAGAACATCTGAGTAACAAACAAGAACATCTGAGGAACAAACAAGAACATCTGAGGAACAAACAGAAGAACATCTGAGGAACAAACAAGAACATCTGAGGAACAAACAGAGGAACATCTGAGGAACAGACAGAGGAACATCTGAGGAACAAACAAGAACATCTGAGGAACAGACAAGAACATCTGAGGAACAAACAAGAACATCTGAGGAACAAACAGAGGAACATCTGAGGAACAAACAGAGGAACATCTGAGGAACAAACAGAGGAACATCTGAGGAACAAACAAGAACATCTGAGGAACAAACAAGAACATCTGAGGAACAAACAGAAGAACATCTGAGGAACAGACAAGAACATCTGAGGAACAAACAAGAACATCTGAGGAACAAACAAGAACATCTGAGGAACAAACAGAAGAACATCTGAGGAACAGACAAGAACATCTGAGGAACAAACAAGAACATCTGAGGAACAAACAAGAACATCTGAGGAACAAACAAGAACATCTGAGGAACAAACAGAGGAACATCTGAGGAACAAACAAGAACATCTGAGGAACAAACAGAGGAACATCTGAGGAACAAACAGAAGAACATCTGAGGAACAAACAAGAACATCTGAGGAACAGACAAGAACATCTGAGGAACAAACAAGAACATCTGAGGAACAAACAGAGGAACATCTGAGGAACAAACAAGAACATCTGAGGAACAAACAGAAGAACATCTGAGGAACAAACAAGAACATCTGAGGAACAAACAGAAGAACATCTGAGGAACAAACAAGAACATCTGAGGAACAAACAGAAGAACATCTGAGGAACAAACAAGAACATCTGAGGAACAAACAAGAACATCTGAGGAACAAACAGAAGAACATCTGAGGAACAAACAGAAGAACATCTGAGGAACAAACAAGAACATCTGAGGAACAAACAAGAACATCTGAGGAACAGACAAGAACATCTGAGGAACAAACAGAAGAACATCTGAGGAACAAACAGAAGAACATCTGAGGAACAAACAGAAGAACATCTGAGGAACAAACAAGAACATCTGAGGAACAAACAGAAGAACATCTGAGGAACAAACAGAAGAACATCTGAGGAACAAACAAGAACATCTGAGGAACAAACAAGAACATCTGAGGAACAAACAGAAGAACATCTGAGGAACAGACAAGAACATCTGAGGAACAAACAGAAGAACATCTGAGGAACAAACAGAAGAACATCTGAGGAACAGACAAGAACATCTGAGGAACAAACAGAAGAACATCTGAGGAACAAACAGAAGAACATCTGAGGAACAAACAGAAGAACATCTGAGGAACAAACAAGAACATCTGAGGAACAAACAGAAGAACATCTGAGGAACAGACAAGAACATCTGAGGAACAAACAGAAGAACATCTGAGGAACAAACAAGAACATCTGAGGAACAAACAAGAACATCTGAGGAACAAACAAGAACATCTGAGGAACAAACAGAAGAACATCTGAGGAACAAACAAGAACATCTGAGGAACAAACAAGAACATCTGAGGAACAAACAGGAACATCTGAGGAACAAACAAGAACATCTGAGGAACAAACAAGAACATCTGAGGAACAAACAGAAGAACATCTGAGGAACAAACAAGAACATCTGAGGAACAAACAAGAACATCTGAGGAACAAACAAGAACATCTGAGGAACAAACAGAAGAACATCTGAGGAACAAACAGAAGAACATCTGAGGAACAAACAGAAGAACATCTGAGGAACAAACAGAAGAACATCTGAGGAACAAACAAGAACATCTGAGGAACAAACAAGAACATCTGAGGAACAGACAAGAACATCTGAGGAACAGACAAGAACATCTGAGGAACAAACAGAAGAACATCTGAGGAACAAACAAGAACATCTGAGGAACAAACAAGAACATCTGAGGAACAAACAAGAACATCTGAGGAACAAACAAGAACATCTGAGGAACAAACAGAGGAACATCTGAGGAACAAACAAGAACATCTGAGGAACAAACAGAGGAACATCTGAGGAACAAACAAGAACATCTGAGGAACAAACAGAAGAACATCTGAGGAACAAACAAGAACATCTGAGGAACAAACAGAAGAACATCTGAGGAACAAACAAGAACATCTGAGGAACAAACAAGAACATCTGAGGAACAAACAAGAACATCTGAGGAACAAACAAGAACATCTGAGGAACAAACAGAAGAACATCTGAGGAACAAACAAAAACATCTGAGGAACAAACAAGAACATCTGAGGAACAAACACAAGAACATCTGAGGAACAAACAAGAACATCTGAAGAACAAACAGAAGAACATCTGAGGAACAAACAAGAACATCTGAGGAACAAACAAGAACATCTGAGGAACAAACAAGAACATCTGAGGAACAAACAAGAACATCTGAGGAACAGACAAGAACATCTGAGGAACAGACAAGAACATCTGAGGAACAGACAAGAACATCTGAGGAACAGACAAGAACATCTGAGGAACAAACAGAAGAACATCTGAGGAACAAACAAGAACATCTGAGGAACAAACAAGAACATCTGAGGAACAGACAAGAACATCTGAGGAACAGACAAGAACATCTGAGGAACAAACAGAAGAACATCTGAGGAACAAACAGAAGAACATCTGAGGAACAAACAAGAACATCTGAGGAACAAACAAGAACATCTGAGGAACAAACAGAAGAACATCTGAGGAACAAACAGAAGAACATCTGAGGAGCTTCAAAGAGTCCTCCTGACACTGAGCTACTGTCTGGTCATTAAGCATCCGCTGCGTTCAGGGACTCACCTGCCGCCTGGATCCACCGGGCCGTGCTGCGTTCAGGGACACGTGCTGCGTTCAGGGACTCACCTGCCGCCTGGATCCACCGGGCCGTGCTGCGTTCAGGGACTCACCTGCCGCCTGGATCCACCGGGCCGTGCTGCGTTCAGGGACTCACCTGCCGCCTGGATCCACCGGGCCGTGCTGCGTTCAGGGACTCACCTTCCGCCTGGATCCACCGGGCCGTGCTGCGTTCAGGGACTCACCTTCCGCCTGGATCCACCGGGCCGTGCTGCGTTCAGGGACTCACCTGCCGCCTGGATCCACTGGGCCGTGCTGCGTTCAGGGACTCACCTTCCGCCTGGATCCACCGGGCCGTGCTGCGTTCAGGGACTCACCTGCCGCCTGGATCCACTGGGCCGTGCTGCGTTCAGGGACACTCACCTGCCGCCTGGATCCACCGGGCCGTGCTGCGTTCAGGGACTCACCTGCCGCCTGGATCCACCGGGCCGTGCTGCGTTCAGGGACACGTGCTGCGTTCAGGGACTCTCACCTGCCGCCTGGATCCACCGGGCCGTGCTGCGTTCAGGGACACTCACCTGCCGCCTGGATCCACCGGGCCGTGCTGCGTTCAGGGACTCTCACCTGCCGCCTGGATCCACCGGGCCGTGCTGCGTTCAGGGACTCACCTGCCGCCTGGATCCACCGGGCCGTGCTGCGTTCAGGGACACGTGCTGCGTTCAGGGACTCACCTGCCGCCTGGATCCACCGGGCCGTGCTGCGTTCAGGGACTCACCTGCCGCCTGGATCCACCGGGCCGTGCTGCGTTCAGGGACTCACCTGCCGCCTGGATCCACCGGGCCGTGCTGCGTTCAGGGACACGTGCTGCGTTCAGGGACACTCACCTGCCGCCTGGATCCACCGGGCCGTGCTGCGTTCAGGGACTCTCACCTGCCGCCTGGATCCACCGGGCCGTGCTGCGTTCAGGGACACTCACCTGCCGCCTGGATCCACCGGGCCGTGCTGCGTTCAGGGACCAGCTCGGGCGTCTGGCGGACGATGCGTTTGAGCGCCGCCGCCGCGTCCAGCACGCCCTGCTCGTCGCTCTCCAGGGGGGCGGAGCCTGGAGACCTGGTCAGCGCCTCCACCAATCGGCTGACTTTGGTGGCGAGTCCGCAGCGTCGGTACACGCCCTCCACCTTCAGCCCTGGGGGGGGGGGGGGGGGGAGTGGTTACCATGGTGACGGGGGCGGGGCTTCTACTGGTTTCACAGGAATGCAAGTATTGAGAGCAGGAACCAAATATACTTATATAACAATATTAAAGAATAAATCTTATATTAAAGTTCTGTTGATCATCAAATCTTCAAAGAGAAACAAGTTGAAAAATATTTGGAGAAAAATTTCTAAAAATTGGGGAAACAATTTGGAAAGTTTGGGGGAAAAAACGTGGAATGAACTTAAATAACTTGGGTGAAATTCTGAAAAAATATTTTAAAAAAATTCAAATTGAGGAAAAACACGTCGAAAAATTGGGGAAAAAAACTGAAAAAATTGGGGAAATTTAGGTAAAAATGTGGAAATCTATGGAAACTTTGGGAAATGTATTAATCTACATGTCCTCTGCATTTGACCCATCCTTCGCTGCCACTGGGGATTCACCTATTGTGCATGTTTTTAGTGGTGGGGGAAGCCGGAGTACCCGGAGGAACCTGAAGCAGACATGAGGAGAACATGCACCTCCTCACAGAAAGGCGGGAATCGAACCCGGGACCGTCTCGCTGTGCAGCACGGGGGCTTAAGACCCGCACCAACCCGACCCGCTGTCATTTAAACCCGCCCCCAGGAGGTGATGTCATGGGGTCAGTGGTTGCCGCGGCGACCGTTACCGTGGTTCGTGATGTGGGAGATGCAGCGCTCGATGGGGGCGGGGACTCGGCCCTTCAGGGACTTCACCGGGTACAGCCCTCCTCCTCCTCCGCTCTGATTGGCCCTCGGGGACGACCCTGGGATCTGATAGGGCGATGGGAAGGGCACAGCGCTGGGATTGGTCTGCTGGGCGTTGAGGGCGGAGTTCAGGTGACCGAACCAGGAAGTGCAGCTGCTTTCATCTTCGAATCGGAACGAGACGCTCCTGAAACCGACCAATGAGAGAGAAGAACATCATGCAGAGGCGGGACCATAATCCTGTGTAAACAAATGGGTTCAAAACATTCAGACTGTTGTGATGCTCGTGAGAAGATGTTCCAAAGTCACCCTGGTCTTCATCTTTGATTCATGTCCTCTTTGGGACATGAAGGACAGAAGCTCTGAGGTAAGACGGGTCGTCCCATTTAGACACTTCAAAACCAGCAATAGGGCCTTAAAGTGGTCCTGTGGTTCACTGGAGCCAGAGCAGGAGGCCAGGTTTCTTTCTTATCCCATGGTCTGGGTGAATCCTGGACTCTGATTGGCTGGTGCATTATTTTGGTATAACCGCACACGTAGTCCGGTAGTTAAATCACTGGGATGTCACTCCGCTGTGGCGTCGCCATAGCAACGCCTGACACAGCTGAATCAGATAAAGGCGTAATTATGGGATGGATTTAGTGTTTGCTAAATGTTTGTAGAGGAGAGTGAGCAGCTAGGTTAGCTACTGTTAATAACATATGAGCTTTACATTTCTATTGGAAACGGTTAAGGCTATTCATCATTTTCAGGCGTACATAAAATGATCCTGCATTGAAGCATCTTTGTCTGGATTAGTAAAGTCAAACATGTTAGTTTGAGTTGGGGGGGCCCAGGTGTGAGCGACTCCACCGCAGCTGTTTCCATAAACAGTTGAGCTGGTTGAGCTAGCTAGCTTTAGCTTCAGGTTAAACCTTGTAAAAGGTAAATAAGTGGTGCCCACGAGTGCCGCATATCGGTGTTTCCTTCCAGGGAAAAGTGTTTCCGGGTTAGTCCTGTTGTGTTGTGATTCTGTGCTGATGTTGTGTCGTTGAGCCTGACTGAGATCCTCGTAATAGCTGCGGAGAATGACTCGCTCTGAGACCAGCCTTCAGTGACCGGCTAATAACCCACACAAAATAGTCCCGTAGTCTGGCAGATTTAGTGACTTTAGTCAATGAAAAACACATTTATTATAAATGTTAGGTTTGTGGGACCCTGGTATAAGCGGATTAAACAACGAGGAGCCGCGTTAGACGTTATAATGCAGGAGGAACAACACTGTGTCGGGCGTTAGAACCGTCTAACGCGGCTCCGAGGTGTTTAGTCCTTACTTATAACAGTTACAGTCGTCACACTGGCAGGAGAGGAGGGCCTGGCCCACACGCTCCACATCAGGGTGTGGTGATCTGGTAAACGCCGAAACTCTCGAGCTGCTGATCCAACATGACCTGTCAATAACCAGACCCTCTGACTGCTCGTGTTAGAGCTGCCTCAGAGGGTCTGAAGCAGAACAATCACAAACATTACAAACCACTGGCTCCAAAGGTTTAGGTCTGCACATCTGGACATCTGCACATCTGGACATCTGGACACCATCGAAAACAATGAAGGGCCTAAAAATGAGCCTTGGGGGGACACAGAGGAGGGACTGACCTGTCTCTGGTGTCGAGGGTCACAGTGCTCTCAGACGGATCCATC
Organism: Gobius niger; assembly: GCF_951799975.1. NCBI lineage: Eukaryota > Metazoa > Chordata > Actinopteri > Gobiiformes > Gobiidae > Gobius > Gobius niger. Next base: position 430,497 of record NW_027639303.1, on the reverse strand, counting down.
TCTGAAAATAATAAGAAAAACGTTTGGATTATTGCCTTTTAGCCTGAAGGGGGCGCTATACATAACCGCTTAGCCTGTTCACCGTAACATTTACCTTTCAACGGTTTATTCACGTGTTTAAGACTGTTTCCACCTATTCATGTTCAACACCTGTCTGACCACACCCTCCCAGTGCATTGTGGGCGTGGTCTTACCGTGACGTGTGGGCGTGGTCTTACCGTGGTGTGTGATTGGACAGCCCTGTGGGCGTGGTCTTACCGTGGCGTGTGATTGACAGTCGTGTGGGCGTGGTCTTACCGTGGCGTGTGATTGGACAGTCGTGTGGGCGTGGTCTTACCGTGGCGTGTGATTGGACAGCCGTGTGGGCGTGGTCTTACCGTGGCGTGTGATTGGACAGCCGTGTGGGCGTGGTCTTACCGTGGCGTGTGATTGGACAGTCGTGTGGGCGTGGTCTTACCGTGGCGTGTGATTGGACAGCCGTGTGGGCGTGGTCTTACCGTGGCGTGTGATTGGACAGTCGTGTGGGCGTGGTCTTACCGTGGCATGTGGGCGTGGTCTTACCGTGGCATGTGGGCGTGGTCTCACCGTGGCGTGTGATTGGACAGTTGTGTGGGCGTGGTCTTACCGTGGCGTGTGATTGGACAGCTGTGTGGGCGTGGTCTTACCGTGGCGTGTGATTGGACAGTTGTGTGGGCGAGGTCTTACCGTGGCGTGTGATTGGACAGCTGTGTGGGCGTGGTCTTACCGTGGCGTGTGATTGGACAGTTGTGTGGGCGAGGTCTTACCGTGGCGTGTGATTGGACAGTTGTGTGGGCGTGGTCTTACCGTGGCGTGTGATTGGACAGCTGTGTGGGCGTGGTCTTACCGTGGCGTGTGATTGGACAGTTGTGTGGGCGAGGTCTTACCGTGGCGTGTGATTGGACAGCTGTGTGGGCGTGGTCTTACCGTGGCGTGTGATTGGACAGTTGTGTGGGCGTGGTCTTACCGTGGCGTGTGATTGGACAGTTGTGTGGGCGTGGTCTTACCGTGGCGTGTGATTGGACAGCTGTGTGGGCGTGGTCTCACCGTGGCGTGTGATTGGACAGCTGTGTGGGCGTGGTCTTACCGTGGCGTGTGATTGGACAGTTGTGTGGGCGTGGTCTTACCGTGGCGTGTGATTGGACAGTTGTGTGGGCGTGGTCTTACCGTGGCGTGTGATTGGACAGTTGTGTGGGCGTGGTCTTACTGTGGCGTGTGATTGGACAGTTGTGTGGGCGTGGTCTTACCGTGGCGTGTGATTGGACAGCCGTGTGGGCGTGGTCTTACCGTGGCGTGTGATTGGACAGCCGTGTGGGCGTGGTCTTACCGTGGCGTGTGATTGGACAGCCGTGTGGGCGTGGTCTTACCGTGGCGTGTGATTGGACAGTTGTGTGGGCGTGGTCTCACCGTGGCGTGTGATTGGACAGCCGTGTGGGCGTGGTCTTACCGTGGCGTGTGATTGGGTGCAGATGGACACACTTCTGTTTTTGGTAGAGACTGACTCCGCCCGCCCACAGCAGGATCCAGGCGTCTGATTGGCTGCTACTTACGCCCATCTCCACCACACAGCCCCTGCTGACGGCAGAGGCCCCGCCCACAACCTCCTCTGGCACACCTGAGGGCAGGATCACCTGAGGACCAATCAGATTCACCAGATTCAGCATCAGCCTGCTCCATGTGTTTTCTCTATAGCCGTTAGCATCAGCCTGCTCAATGTGTTTTCCTATAGCCGTTAGCATTAGCCTGCTCCATGTGTTTTCTCTATAGCCGTTAGCATCAGCCTGCTCAATGTGTTTTCTCTATAGCCGTTAGCATCAGCCTGCTCAATGTGTTTTCTCTATAGCCGTTAGCATTAGCTTGCTCAATGTGTTTTCCCTATAGCCGTTAGCATCAGCCTGCTCAATGTGTTTTCTCTATAGCCGTTAGCATCAGCCTGCTCAATGTGTTTTCTCTATAGCCGTTAGCATCAGCCTGCTCAATGTGTTTTCCCTATAGCCGTTAGCATCAGCCTGCTCAATGTGTTTTCTCTATAGCCGTTAGCATTAGCCTGCTCAATGTGTTTTCTCTATAGCCGTTAGCATTAGCCTGCTCAATGTGTTTTCTCTATAGCCGTTAGCATTAGCCTGCTCAATGTGTTTTCTCTATAGCCGTTAGCATCAGCCTGCTCAATGTGTTTTCTCTATAGCCGTTAGCATTAGCCTGCTCAATGTGTTTTCTCTATAGCCGTTAGCATTAGCCTGCTCAATGTGTTTTCCCTCTAGCCGTTAGCATCAGCCTGCTCAATGTGTTTTCTCTATAGCCGTTAGCATCAGCCTGCTCAATGTGTTTTCTCTATAGCCGTTAGCATCAGCCTGCTCAATGTGTTTTCTCTATAGCCGTTAGCATCAGCCTGCTCAATGTGTTTTCTCTATAGCCGTTAGCATCAGCCTGCTCAATGTGTTTTCTCTATAGCCGTTAGCATCAGCCTGCTCAATGTGTTTTCTCTATAGCCGTTAGCATCAGCCTGCTCAATGTGTTTTCCCTATAGCCGTTAGCATCAGCCTGCTCAATGTGTTTTCTCTATAGCCGTTAGCATCAGCCTGCTCAATGTGTTTTCTCTATAGCCGTTAGCATTAGCCTGCTCAATGTGTTTTCCCTCTAGCCGCTAGCATCAGCCTGCTCAATGTGTTTTCTCTATAGCCGTTAGCATCAGCCTGCTCAATGTGTTTTCCCTATAGCCGTTAGCATCAGCCTGCTCAATGTGTTTTCTCTATAGCCGTTAGCATCAGCCTGCTCAATGTGTTTTCTCTATAGCCGTTAGCATTAGCCTGCTCAATGTGTTTTCTCTATAGCCGTTAGCATCAGCCTGCTCAATGTGTTTTCCCTATAGCCGTTAGCATCAGCCTGCTCAATGTGTTTTCTCTATAGCCGTTAGCATCAGCCTGCTCAATGTGTTTTCTCTATAGCCGTTAGCATCAGCCTGCTCAATGTGTTTTCCCTATAGCCGTTAGCATCAGCCTGCTCAATGTGTTTTCTCTATAGCCGTTAGCATCAGCCTGCTCAATGTGTTTTCTCTATAGCCGTTAGCATTAGCCTGCTCAATGTGTTTTCTCTATAGCCGTTAGCATTAGCCTGCTCAATGTGTTTTCCCTCTAGCCGTTAGCATCAGCCTGCTCAATGTGTTTTCTCTATAGCCGTTAGCATCAGCCTGCTCAATGTGTTTTCTCTATAGCCGTTAGCATCAGCCTGCTCAATGTGTTTTCTCTATAGCCGTTAGCATCAGCCTGCTCAATGTGTTTTCTCTATAGCCGTTAGCATCAGCCTGCTCAATGTGTTTTCTCTATAGCCGTTAGCATCAGCCTGCTCAATGTGTTTTCCCTATAGCCGTTAGCATCAGCCTGCTCAATGTGTTTTCTCTATAGCCGTTAGCATCAGCCTGCTCAATGTGTTTTCTCTATAGCCGTTAGCATCAGCCTGCTCAATGTGTTTTCCCTATAGCCGTTAGCATCAGCCTGCTCAATGTGTTTTCCCTATAGCCGTTAGCATCAGCCTGCTCAATGTGTTTTCCCTATAGCCGTTAGCATCAGCCTGCTCAATGTGTTTTCCCTATAGCCGTTAGCATCAGCCTGCTCAATGTGTTTTCCCTATAGCCGTTAGCATCAGCCTGCTCAATGTGTTTTCTCTATAGCCGTTAGCATCAGCCTGCTCAATGTGTTTTCTCTATAGCCGTTAGCATTAGCTTGCTCAATGTGTTTTCCCTATAGCCGTTAGCATCAGCCTGCTCAATGTGTTTTCTCTATAGCCGCTAGCATCAGCCTGCTCAATGTGTTTTCTCTATAGCCGTTAGCATTAGCCTGCTCAATGTGTTTTCTCTATAGCCGTTAGCATCAGCCTGCTCAATGTGTTTTCTCTATAGCCGTTAGCATTAGCCTGCTCAACGTGTTTTCCCTCTAGCCGTTAGCATCAGCCTGCTCAATGTGTTTTCCCTATAGCCGTTAGCATCAGCCTGCTCAATGTGTTTTCCCTATAGCCGTTAGCATCAGCCTGCTCAATGTGTTTTCTCTATAGCCGTTAGCATCAGCCTGCTCAATGTGTTTTCTCTATAGCCGTTAGCATCAGCCTGCTCAATGTGTTTTCCCTATAGCCGTTAGCATCAGCCTGCTCAATGTGTTTTCCCTATAGCCGTTAGCATCAACCTGCTCAATGTGTTTTCCCTATAGCCGTTAGCATCAGCCTGCTCAATGTGTTTTCCCTATAGCCGTTAGCATCAGCCTGCTCAATGTGTTTTCTCTATAGCCGTTAGCATCAGCCTGCTCAATGTGTTTTCCCTATAGCCGTTAGCATTAGCCTGCTCAATGTGTTTTCTCTATAGCCGTTAGCATCAGCCTGCTCAATGTGTTTTCTCTATAGCCGTTAGCATTAGCCTGCTCAATGTGTTTTCTCTATAGCCGTTAGCATCAGCCTGCTCAATGTGTTTTCTCTATAGCCGTTAGTATCAGCCTGCTCAATGTGTTTTCCCTATAGCCGTTAGCATCAGCCTGCTCAATGTGTTTTCCATATAGCCGTTAGCATTAGCCTGCTCAATGTGTTTTCCCTATAGCCGTTAGCATTAGCCTGCTCAATGTGTTTTCCCTATAGCCGTTAGCATCAGCCTGCTCAATGTGTTTTCTCTATAGCCGTTAGCATCAGCCTGCTCAATGTGTTTTCTCTATAGCCGTTAGCATTAGCCTGCTCAATGTGTTTTCCCTATAGCCGTTAGCATCAGCCTGCTCAATGTGTTTTCTCTATAGCCGTTAGCATCAGCCTGCTCAATGTGTTTCCCATATAGCCGTTAGCATTAGCCTGCTCAATGTGTTTTCCCTATAGCCGTTAGCATCAGCCTGCTCAATGTGTTTTCTCTATAGCCGTTAGCATCAGCCTGCTCAATGTGTTTTCTCTATAGCCGTTAGCATTAGCCTGCTCAATGTGTTTTCTCTATAGCCGTTAGCATCAGCCTGCTCAATGTGTTTTCTCTATAGCCGTTAGCATTAGCCTGCTCAATTTGTTTTCTCTATAGCCGTTAGCATTAGCCTGCTCAATGTGTTTTCCCTATAGCCGTTAGCATCAGCCTGCTCAATGTGTTTTCTCTATAGCCGTTAGCATCAGCCTGCTCAATGTGTTTTCTCTATAGCCGTTAGCATCAGCCTGCTCAATTTCTGTGATTTAAATGGGCACATCAAGGAAACTAACACGGCCCAAACGAGTGTCAAAGGTACTGGTTTAGTCCTGGTTTAGTCCTGGTTTAGTCCTGGTTTAGACCTGGTTTAGTCCTGGTTTAGTCCTGGTTTAGTCCTGGTTTAGCCCTGGTTTAGCCCTGGTTTAGTCTTGGTTTAGTCCTGGTTTAGTCCTGATTTAGTCCTGGTTTAGTCCTGGTTTAGTCCTGATTTAGTCCTGGTTTAGCCCTGGTTTAGTCCTGGTTTAGTCCTGGTTTAGTCCTGGTTTAGTCTTGGTTTAGCCCTGGTTTAGTCCTGGTTTAGTCCTGGTTTAGCCCTGGTTTAGTCCTGGTTTAGTTCTGGTTTAGTCCTGGTTTAGTCCTGGTTTAGTCCTGGTTTAGCCCTGGTTTAGTCCTGGTTTAGTCCTGGTTTAGCCCTGGTTTAGTCCTGGTTTAGTCCTGGTTTAGTCCTGGTTTAGTCCTGGTTTAGCCCTGGTTTAGTCCTGGTTTAGTCCTGGTTTAGACCTGGTTTAGTCCTGGTTTAGTCCTGGTTTAGTCCTGGTTTAGTCCTGGTTTAGCCCTGGTTTAGTCCTGGTTTAGTCCTGGTTTAGACCTGGTTTAGTCCTGGTTTAGTCCTGGTTTAGTCCTGGTTTAGTCCTGGTTTAGTCCTGGTTTAGCCCTGGTTTAGTCCTGGTTTAGTCCTGGTTTAGTCCTGGTTTAGTCCTGGTTTAGTCCTGGTTTAGCCCTGGTTTAGCCCTGGTTTAGTCCTGGTTTAGTCCTGGTTTAGTCCTGGTTTAGACCTGGTTTAGTCCTGGGTTAGTCCTGGTTTAGTCCTGGTTTAGCCCTGGTTTAGTCCTGGTTTAGCCCTGGTTTAGTCCTGGTTTAGTCCTAGTTTAGCCCTGGTTTAGTCCTAGTTTAGCCCTGGTTTAGTCCTGGTTTAGCCCTGGTTTAGTCCTGGTTTAGTCCTGGTTTAGTCCTGGTTTAGCCCTGGTTTAGTCCTGGTTTAGTCCTGGTTTAGCCCTGGTTTAGTCCTGGTTTAGTCCTGGTTTAGTCCTGGTTTAGCCCTGGTTTAGCCCTGGTTTAGTCCTGGTTTAGTCCTGGTTTAGCCCTGGTTTAGTCCTGGTTTAGACCTGGTTTAGTCCTGGTTTAGTCCTGGTTTAGTCCTAGTTTAGCCCTGGTTTAGTCCTGGTTTAGCCCTGGTTTAGTCCTGGTTTAGTCCTGGTTTAGTCCTGGTTTAGCCCTGGTTTAGTCCTGGTTTAGTCCTGGTTTAGCCCTGGTTTAGTCCTGGTTTAGTCCTGGTTTAGTCCTGGTTTAGCCCTGGTTTAGCCCTGGTTTAGTCCTGGTTTAGTCCTGGTTTAGCCCTGGTTTAGTGCTGGTTTAGACCTGGTTTAGTCCTGGTTTAGTCTTGGTTTAGTCCTGGTTTAGTCCTGGTTTAGTCCTGGTTTAGCCCTGGTTTAGTCCTGGTTTAGTCCTGGTTTAGTCCTGGTTTAGCCCTAGTTTAGACCTGGTTTAGTCCTGGTTTAGCCCTGGTTTAGTCCTGGTTTAGTCCTGGTTTAGTCCTGGTTTAGTCCTGGTTTAGTCCTGGTTTAGTCCTGGTTTAGCCCTGGTTTAGTCCTGGTTTAGCCCTGGTTTAGTCCTGGTTTAGCCCTGGTCTAGTCCTGGTTTAGCCCTGGTCTAGTCCTGGTTTAGCCCTGGTTTAGTCCTGGTTTAGACCTGGTTTAGTCCTGGTTTAGTCCTGGTTTAGACCTGGTTTAGCCCTGGTTTAGTCCTGGTTTAGACCTGGTTTAGTCCTGGTTTAGTCCTGGTTTAGCCCTAGTTTAGTCCTGGTTTAGCCCTGGTTTAGTCCTGGTTTAGACCTGGTTTAGACCTGGTTTAGCCCTGGTTTAGTCCTGGTTTAGACCTGGTTTAGTCCTGGTTTAGTCCTGGTTTAGTCCTGGTTTAGTCCTGGTTTAGTCCTGGTTTAGACCTGGTTTAGTCCTGGTTTAGACCTGGTTTAGTCCTGGTTTAGTCCTGGTTTAGACCTGGTTTAGTCCTGGTTTAGACCTGGTTTAGTCCTGGTTTAGTCCTGGTTTAGCCCTGGTTTAGTCCTGGTTTAGCCCTGGTTTAGCCCTGGTTTAGTCCTGGTTTAGACCTGGTTTAGCCCTGGTTTAGTCCTGGTTTAGACCTGGTTTAGTCCTGGTTTAGTCCTGGTTTAGTCCTGGTTTAGTCCTGGTTTAGCCCTAGTTTAGTCCTGGTTTAGCCCTAGTTTAGTCCTGGTTTAGTCCTGGTTAAGTCCTGGTTTAGCCCTAGTTTAGTCCTGGTTTAGTCCTAGTTTAGCCCTGGTTTAGTCCTGGTTTAGCCCTGGTTTAGTCCTGGTTTAGTCCTGGTTTAGTCCTGGTTTAGCCCTGGTTTAGTCCTGGTTTAGTCCTGGTTTAGCCCTGGTTTAGTCCTGGTTTAGTCCTGGTTTAGCCCTGGTTTAGTGCTGGTTTAGACCTGGTTTAGTCCTGGTTTAGTCTTGGTTTAGTCCTGGTTTAGTCCTGGTTTAGTCCTGGTTTAGCCCTGGTTTAGTCCTGGTTTAGTCCTGGTTTAGACCTGGTTTAGTCCTGGTTTAGACCTGGTTTAGACCTGGTTTAGTCCTGGTTTAGCCCTAGTTTAGTCCTGGTTTAGCCCTGGTTTAGTCCTGGTTTAGACCTGGTTTAGTCCTGGTTTAGTCCTGGTTTAGACCTGGTTTAGCCCTGGTTTAGTCCTGGTTTAGACCTGGTTTAGTCCTGGTTTAGTCCTGGTTTAGTCCTGGTTTAGTCCTGGTTTAGTCCTGGTTTAGACCTGGTTTAGTCCTGGTTTAGACCTGGTTTAGTCCTGGTTTAGTCCTGGTTTAGACCTGGTTTAGTCCTGGTTTAGACCTGGTTTAGTCCTGGTTTAGTCCTGGTTTAGCCCTGGTTTAGTCCTGGTTTAGCCCTGGTTTAGCCCTGGTTTAGTCCTGGTTTAGACCTGGTTTAGCCCTGGTTTAGTCCTGGTTTAGACCTGGTTTAGTCCTGGTTTAGTCCTGGTTTAGTCCTGGTTTAGTCCTGGTTTAGCCCTAGTTTAGTCCTGGTTTAGCCCTAGTTTAGTCCTGGTTTAGTCCTGGTTAAGTCCTGGTTTAGCCCTAGTTTAGTCCTGGTTTAGTCCTAGTTTAGCCCTGGTTTAGTCCTGGTTTAGCCCTGGTTTAGTCCTGGTTTAGTCCTGGTTTAGTCCTGGTTTAGCCCTGGTTTAGTCCTGGTTTAGTCCTGGTTTAGCCCTGGTTTAGTCCTGGTTTAGTCCTGGTTTAGCCCTGGTTTAGTGCTGGTTTAGACCTGGTTTAGTCCTGGTTTAGTCTTGGTTTAGTCCTGGTTTAGTCCTGGTTTAGTCCTGGTTTAGCCCTGGTTTAGTCCTGGTTTAGTCCTGGTTTAGCCCTGGTTTAGTCCTGGTTTAGCCCTGGTCTAGTCCTGGTTTAGCCCTGGTCTAGTCCTGGTTTAGCCCTAGTTTAGTCCTGGTTTAGTCCTGGTTTAGTCCTGGTTTAGCCCTGGTTTAGTCCTGGTTTAGCCCTGGTTTAGTCCTGGTTTAGCCCTGGTCTAGTCCTGGTTTAGCCCTGGTCTAGTCCTGGTTTAGCCCTAGTTTAGTCCTGGTTTAGTCCTGGTTTAGCCCTGGTTTAGTCCTGGTTTAGCCCTGGTTTAGTCCTGGTTTAGCCCTGGTCTAGTCCTGGTTTAGCCCTGGTTTAGTCCTGGTTTAGACCTGGTTTAGTCCTGGTTTAGTCCTGGTTTAGTCCTAGTTTAGCCCTGGTTTAGTCCTGGTTTAGCCCTGGTTTAGTCCTGGTTTAGTCCTGGTTTAGTCCTGGTTTAGCCCTGGTTTAGTCCTGGTTTAGTCCTGGTTTAGTCCTGGTTTAGTCCTGGTTTAGTGCTGGTTTAGACCTGGTTTAGTGCTGGTTTAGACCTGGTTTAGTCCTGGTTTAGTCTTGGTTTAGTCCTGGTTTAGTCCTGGTTTAGTCCTGGTTTAGCCCTGGTTTAGTCCTGGTTTAGTCCTGGTTTAGTCCTGGTTTAGTCCTGGTTTAGTGCTGGTTTAGACCTGGTTTAGTCCTGGTTTAGTCCTGGTTTAGTCCTGGTTTAGTGCTGGTTTAGACCTGGTTTAGTCCTGGTTTAGTCTTGGTTTAGTCCTGGTTTAGTCCTGGTTTAGTCCTGGTTTAGCCCTGGTTTAGTCCTGGTTTAGTCCTGGTTTAGTCCTGGTTTAGCCCTAGTTTAGACCTGGTTTAGTCCTGGTTTAGCCCTGGTTTAGTCCTGGTTTAGCCCTGGTTTAGTCCTGGTTTAGTCCTGGTTTAGTCCTGGTTTAGTCCTGGTTTAGTCCTGGTTTAGCCCTGGTTTAGCCCTGGTTTAGTCCTGGTTTAGTCTTGGTTTAGTCCTGGTTTAGCCCTGGTTTGGTCCTGGTTTAGCCCTGGTTTAGTCCTGGTTTAGTCTTGGTTTAGTCCTGGTTTAGCTGGGTTAGTCCTGGTTTAGTCCTGGTTTAGCCCTGGTTTAGTCCTGGTTTAGTCCTGGTTTAGTCCTGGTTTAGTCCTGGTTTAGTCCTGGTTTAGTCCTGGTTTAGTCCTGGTTTAGCTGGGTTAGTCCTGGTTTAGCCCTGGTTTAGCCCTGGTTTAGCCCTAGTTTAGTCCTGGTTTAGTCCTGGTTTAGTCCTGGTTTAGTCCTGGTTTAGCTGGGTTAGTTAGCTAGCGTTTACCTTGAGAATGTGCTGGAAATGCGTGAGCAGATCTTCCTCGGTGTCGGCTGCACAGATCAGAGCTCCACTGAGCGTCAGGAGCTGGAACTGAGGACTGTCTCTGCAACAAACCACAGGACACAGTTAGTTAGTTAGCTAGTTGGTTGGTTGGTTGGTTAGTTAGTTAATTCGTTAGTTAGTAGTAGATAGTTGCCCCTTCTGCAGTTTTTCCTATAGCCGCTAGCATTAGCCTGCTCAATGTGTTTTCCTATAGCCGTATGGTTATAGGTCATCACGTTACAGTATGGTTAGCTAGTTAGTGAGTTGGTTGGTTAGTTTGTTAGTTAATTCGTTAGTTGGTCTGAAAGTTACCCGTTTTGCAGACACACGGCGTGCACTTCCTTCAGATCCATCACGTCACATGCCGCTGAGTCGTTCTCTAGTGAAAACAGGAAGCGGTCGTCCTCGAGTTTCCCGTGAAGCTCCTCCTCCTCACCTGCACAGGTAAATCAGCCGGTCAGGTCTGAGCCAATCAGGAGGCGGCATCGTGAGAAACGTTACCTGACGGCGCGGAGTCTTTGGTCTCATTGGCCATGGTTGGATGTGGGGGTGGAACCTCTGCAAAATAAACAGGTGTTTTTGATTTAGCATCTGGGTTAGCGTTAGCGTATTTGGTCCTGGTTAGCATCAGGGTTAGCGTTATTTGGTCTTGGTTAGCATCAGGGTTAGCATTATTTGGTCCTGGTTAGCATCAGGGTTAGCGTTTTTTGGTCCTGGTTAGCATCATGGTTAGTGTTAGCCTGGTTAGCATCAGGGTTAGCGTAATTTGGTTCTGGTTAGCATCAGGGTTAGCGTAATTTGGTCCTGGTTAGCATCAGGGTTAGCGTTATTTGGTCCTGGTTAGCATCGGGGTTAGCGTAATTTGGTCCTGGTTAGCATCAGGGTTAGCGTAATTTGGTCCTGGTTAGCATCAGGGTTAGCGTTATTTGGTCCTGGTTAGCATCATGGCTAGCGTTAGCCTGGTTAGCATCAGGGTTAGCGTAATTTGGTCCTGGTTAGCATCATGGCTAGTGTTAGCCTGGTTAGCATCAGGGTTAGCAGTATTTGGTCCTGGTTAGCATCAGGGTTAGCGTTATTTGGTCCTGGTTAGCATCATGGCTAGCGTTAGCCTGGTTAGCATTATGGCTAGAGTTAGCAGTATTTGGTCCTGGTTAGCATCAGGGTTAGCGTTATTTGGTCCTGGTTAGCATCAGGGTTAGCGTTATTTGGTCATTGTTAGCCTCAGGGTTAGCGTTATTTGGTCCTGGTTAGCATCATGGCTAGCGTTAGCCTGGTTAGCATCAGGGTTAGCGTTATTTGGTCCTGGTTAGCATCTGGGTTAGCGTTATTTGGTCATTGTTAGCCTCAGGGTTAGCGTTATTTGGTCCTGGTTAGCATCCGGGCTAGCGTTATTTGGTCCCGGTTAGCATCACGGTTAGCGGTGTTTGGTCCTGGTTAGCATCAGGGTTAGCGTAATTTGGTCCTGGTTAACATCATGGCTAGCCTTAGCAGTATTTTGGTCCTGGTTAGCATCCGTGTTAGCGTTATGTGGTCCTGGTTAGCATCCAATCCAATCAATCCAATCCACTTTATTTATATAGCACATTTAAACAACAAAACGTTTCCAAAGTGCTGCACATGCAACAAAATCAATAAAACCAAAACAATGCAAATGAGCTCTACCGCTATGAGTGTAAAACAATAGATATAAATAAAACAGGTTAAAAGAATAAATATAAATAAAAACACATTAAAAACTATAAATAAGAATAAAACTCAATAAAAAAAAATAAAAAAAATATATAAAAATAAATAAAAAGACACAGAGGACCACACAACTTACGCGGTGCTAAAAGCCAGAGAATAAAAGTGAGTCTTAAGACGAGATTTAAAACACTCCAGGGTGGGGGCCGTACGGACGTGAAGGGGCAGAGCGTTGCACAGCTTAGGGCCGACAACGGCGAACGCTCTGTCCCCTCTGGTTTTTCGGTTCGTCTTCGGAACAACGAGCTGGAGCTGGCCCTCAGACCTCAAAGCGCGTGGGGGGCGGTAAATTTGGATGAGGTCTGTGATGTACTGCGGGGCCAGTCCATTTAGAGCTTTAAAAACAAACAACAAAATTTTAAAATCAATTCTAAAATGAACAGGGAGCCAGTGCAAAGACGCGAGGATTGGGGTGATATGTTCACGCTTTTTGGTCCCTGTTAAAAGTCGTGCCGCGGAGTTCTGGACTAACTGCAATCGGGAAAGTGCTTTATGGCTGATGCCCGAGTAAAGTGCGTTGCAGTAGTCCAGACGGCTTGAAATAAAAGCGTGCACGACTTGCTCAAAAAGATTAAAAGATAAAAACGGCTTAACTTTGGATAAAAGACGAAGATGATAAAAACCCGATTTTAAAACGCCATTGATCTGTTTATCAAATTTAAAATCACTGTCTAGGATGACGCCAAGGCTGGTGACTTTGGGACGCAAATAATTTTGTAGAGATCCCAAGTCCGTGAGGGTAGATCCAAATGTTATGATTTCTGTTTTCCCCTCATTCAGTTTTAAAAAAATTCTGGGCTAGCCAAGCCTTGACGTCACCTAGACAGTCGAGCAGGGGTGTCAGGGGGCTGTGGTCATTCTTGGTAATGGCTGTGGTCATTCTTGGTAATGGGCATGTAAATTTGACAGTCATCTGCGTAAAGGTGGTAAGACATGCCATGCTTCTTAAAAATCTCTCCAAGTGGGAGGAGGTAAAGAGCAAAAAGAATGGGTCCCAGGATAGATCCCTGGGGGACTCCACAGTGAAGCGGGGCAGAAGATGAAGTGGAGTCCCCCAGCCTGACGGAGAATGACCTAAACCACTCCAACGCGGTCCCCCTGACACCCACACGATCTCTTAGGCGATCTAAAAGAACTGTGTGGTCGACTGTGTCAAAAGCAGCCGTCAGGTCTAAAAGCACTAAAATGGCAGAGCCTCCAGAATCAGTCATTAAAAACAGGTCATTAAAAACCTTTAAAAGTGCAGATTCAGTACTGTGCAAAGCTTTGTAGCCTGACTGATATCGGTCTAAAGTGCCATTTTCATCTAAAAAAGGTTGCAACTGTGCAAAAACGCATTTCTCTAAGATTTTCGATACCAGGGGTAGTTTGGAGATTGGGCGATAATTTGCCAGATTTGCAGGGTCGAGGCTAGGCTTTTTAATCAAAGGCTCAACAACAGCTGTCGTACAAAAGGAGGGGACAATGCCAGAAGCTAAGCTGCTGTTGATGATGTCCCTAACAGAAGAGCCAATGGTGTCCCAAACCTCTTTAAAAAAGCGAGGAGGGACCGGGTCTGTGTTTTAACAATCCCGGTGAGCACAGACAATGACACAGACTCAAACTGACAAAAAACAGCTGAGCATTGAGTGGATACAGAACTCCACAATGAAGAGGGACATATGTTGGCCCTAATAGCAGCAACCTTGTTATTAAAAAAGGAGAGGAATTTTTCACAAGTTTCACTTGTCATCTCCAATGAAGTGGACGGACTCGGATTAAAAACAGAACCAATCGTTTTAAAAAGAACTCGAGGCTTACCGACATTATTCAAAATCAAGTTTGAGAAATACTGAGTTTTTTCAGCTTTAACAACACTTTGATAATTTCTCCAGCATTCTCTAAGAATCTGGTGCGAAACCTCCAAATGATCCTTCTTCCACCTTCGCTCCGCCCTCCGACACTCACGCCGAGCTGTGCGCGTAGTGTCATTGAGCCACGGCTCCTGCTTAGGTTTAGGACATAAGGCTTTGAGGGGTGCAACACTGTCCAGGACTTCAGAGCAGGTGGAAATAAAAGAGTTCATCAATTGCTCCGTGTCCATAAATGCAGCGGAGTTTAGATGATCCACAGGCGATTCAGTAAAAAGAGGAGAAAAAGCAGCGGCTGTGTCAGGCTTAATAACACGGCCATAGCGCACGCAAGACGGCTTCACCTCCAAGTCCAACATAAAATCAAACATGACAGGGCTGTGGTCAGAGAACACAGCATCCCCAACAACGACATTGTGAACAGGAAAACCACAAGACAACACGATGTCTAGCGTGTGCCCGTGCACTTGCGTTGGGCCAGTGACATGTTGCGTCAGATTAAAAGCTTCCACCAAGTCCAAAAACTCTCTGGCCATGGGCTTAGAAGGGCAACATACATGCACATTAAAATCTCCGACAATTAAAACCCTGTCATAACGCGTGAGCACACAAGAAACAAATTCATAAAAGTCTCTAATAAAATCCTTGTTGTGCTTCGGTGGTCTGTAAATGACAGCGCACAGTACTGGGTTAGCCTGTCGCAGCTCAAAACAGCTCAGTTCAAATGAAGAGAAAGACCACTCAGAGACCACTTTGTGATAAACGCAGTTCTTTAAAACAGTAGCTATACCTCCGCCACGACCAGTGGTTCTCGGTGCGTTGATAAAAGTACAGTCTGGAGGTAATAACTCTGAGAAAGCAGCAGACTCACCGGTGCTGATCCAAGTCTCTGTTAAAAACAGTACATCCAAAGCGCGCGATGTAAAGAAGTCCTGGAGGATGAAAGTTTTATTCACCACAGACCTCGCGTTCACGAGTGCACACCTCGTGGAAGCTGAAGTAGCCGCCTGAGCTGCCCGGCTCAGCGGCCTGAGGTTAGCCGGGGACACACCGCCAGAAACACGGAAAGAAGAGCGGCGAGGGCGCAGCGCGCAGAAATCCTCCCGTTGTCCGGTAATGGGCACCAGCCAAGCACCAACTGGAGCGAGTGTGCGTCGCGAGACATAGCGGTGAAAACAGTCTCTGTAATCCCGTGGAAGATCCGAGGACCACACCGCAGTGGGAGAAAGAGCCAACCAGGCTTTCAGCTTCACGAGCCGGCCGGATCGGACCCCTCGGCGTTTACGCTTCCTGGGCAACGGCGCATTCACCCTACGGAGGTGCTCAGGCAGGTCGGCCAGGTAGAATGAACCTGACTTGTTGTTTGCATCACGAATAGTACATGATTGCACCGTTTCTTTTATTTTTAGCAATTCTTGACGATTATACACCAGCAGTGAGTCGATGGTCCTTGTGACAGATGTTAAAATCAGCATAAAACAAATAAAAGTGAGCAGAGCCAAGCGGCGCACCAGACACACCGGCGCCATCTTGCATCCTGCAAGATCAGGGTTAGTGTTATTTGGTCCTGGTTAGCATCAGGGTTAGCGTTATTTGGTCCTGGTTAGCATCAGGGTTAGCGTTATTTGGTCCTGTTTAGCATCAGGGTTAGCTTTATTTGGTCCTGGTTAGCATCATGGCTGGCGTTAGCAGTATTTGGTCCTGGTTAGCGTCAGGGTTAGCGTAATTTGGTCCTGGTTAGCATCATGGCTAGCGTTAGCAGTATTTGGTCCTGGTTAGCATCAGGGTTAGCGTTTTTTGGTCCTGGTTAGCATCAGGGTTAGTGTTATTTGGTCCTGGTTAGCATCAGGGTTAGTGTTATTTGGTCCTGGTTAGCATCAGGGTTAGCGTAATTTGGTCCTGGTTAGCATCAAGGTTAGCGTTATTTGGTCCTGGTTAGCATCAGGGTTAGCGTTATTTGGTCCTGGTTAGCATCATGGCTAGCGTTAGCAGTATTTGGTCCTGGTTAGCATCAGGGTTAGCGTTATTTGGTCCTGGTTAGCATCAGGGTTAGCGTTATTTGGTCCTGGTTAGCATCAGGGTTGGCGTTATTTGGTCCTGGTTAGCATCTGGGTTAGCGTTATTTGGTCCTGGTTAGCATCAGGGTTAGTGTTATTTGGTCCTGGTTAGCATTAGCGTTAGCTTTGGGACAGACCTGTGAACTCGTTCAGCCGCAGAAGCTCCACCTGCAGTGTTTGCCCCGCCCTCTCAGCCAGCTGGATGGGGGCGGGACTCAGCAGGTCAGTCTGGATCACCTGAGGGTCAGAGGTCAGGGTCAGATTCAGGGGTTGGGGTGAAAGGTCACAAATGAACAGACCTTTGCTCCGGAGCAGATCAGCAACAGCGCCTCCTCCAGGTCATCACTGCACACGACCTCCCGGAGCCTCTACAGGAGACGCAATGTAAACATAAAATAAATACTTCAGAGTACACAACGTATATACTACACAAATACTACAGAGGACACAACATACATACTACACAAATACTACAGAGGACACAACATACATACTACACAAATACTACAGAGGACACAACATACTTACTACACAAATACTACAGAGTACACAACGTATATACTACACAAATACTACAGAGGACACAACATATATACTGCACAAGTACTACAGAGGAAACAACATATATACTACACAAATACTACAGAGGACACAACATATATACTACTCAAATACTACAGACGACACAACATATATACTACACAAATACTACAGAGGACACAACATATATACTACACAAATACTACAGAGGACACAACATATATACTACACACATACTACATAGGACACAACATACATACTACACAAATACTACAGAAGACACAACATACATACTACACAAATACTACAGAGGACACAACATACATACTACACATATACTACAGAGGACACAACATATATACTAAACAAATACTACAGAGGACACAACATACATACTACACAAATACTACAGAGGACACAACATATATACTACACAAATACTACAGAGGACACAACATATATACTACACACATACTACATAGGACACAACATACATACTACACAAATACTACAGAAGACACAACATACATACTACACAAATACTACAGAGGACACAACATACATACTACACATATACTACAGAGGACACAACATATATACTACACAAATACTACAGAGGACACAACATATATACTACTCAAATACTACAGACGACACAACATATATACTACACAAATACTACAGAGGACACAACATATATACTACACAAATACTACAGAGGACACAACATATATACTACACACATACTACATAGGACACAACATACATACTACACAAATACTACAGAGGACACAACATACATACTACACAAATACTACAGAAGACACAACATACATACTACACAAATACTACAGAGGACACAACATACATACTACACATATACTACAGAGGACACAACATATATACTGCACATATACTACAGAGGACACAACATATATACTGCACAAATACTACAGAGGACACAACATACATACTACACAAATACTACTGAGGACACAACATATATACTACACAAATACTACAGAGGACACAACATACATACTACACAAATACTACAGAGGACACAACATATATACTACACATATACTACAGACGACACAACATACATACTACACAAAAACTACAGAGGACACAACATATATACTACTCAAATACTACAGAGGACACAACATATATACTGCACAAATACTACAGAGGACACAGCATATATACTACTCAAATACTACAGAGGACACAACATACATACTACACAAATACTACTGAGGACACAACATATATACTACACAAATACTACAGAGGACACACCATACATACTACACAAATACTACAGAGGACACACCATACATACTACACAAATACTACAGAGGAAACAACATACATACTACACAAATACTACAGAGGACACACCATATATACTGCACAAATACTACAGAGGACACAACATATATACTACACAAATACTACAGAGGACACACCATATATACTGCACAAATACTACAGAGGACACAACATATATACTACACAAATACTACAGAGGACACAACATATATACTACACAAATACTACAGAGGACACAACATATATATTACACAAGCACTACAGAGGACACAACATACATGCTACACAAATACTACAGAGGACACAACATATATACTACACAAGCACTACAGAGGACACAACATACATGCTACACAAATACTACAGAGGACACACCATATATACTACACAAAAACTACAGAGGACACAACATACATACTACACAAATACTACAGAGGACACAACATATATACTACACAAATACTACAGGGGACACAACATATATACTACACAAATACTACAGGGGACACAACATATATACTACACAAGTACTACAGAGGAAACAACATATATACTACACAAGTACTACAGAGGACACACCATATATACTACACAAATACTACAGAGGACACACCATACATACTACACAAATACTACAGAGGACACAACATATATACTACACAAATACTACAGGGGACACAACATATATACTACACAAATACTACAGAGGACACAACATACATACTACACAAATACTACAGAGGACACAACATACATACTACACAAATACTACAGAGGACACAAAGTATATACTAGGACACAGCACAGATACTTCAGAGGACACAGCACAGATACTTCAGAGGACACAGCACAGATACCTCAGAGTACACAGCACAGATACCTCAGAGTACACAGCACAGATACTTCAGAGTACACAGCACAGACACTTCAGAGTACACAGCACAGATACTTCAGAGTACACAGCACAGATACTTCAGAGTACACAGCACAGACACTTCAGAGTACACAGCACAGATACCTCAGAGTACACAGCACAGACACTTCAGAGTACACAGCACAGATACTTCAGAGTACACAGCACAGATACTTCAGAGTACACAGCACAGATACTTCAGAGTACACAGCACAGACACTTCAGAGTACACAGCACAGATACTTCAGAGTACACAGCACAGATACTTCAGAGTACACAGCACAGATACCTCAGAGTACACAGCACAGATACTTCAGAGTACACAGCACAGATACCTCAGAGTACACAGCACAGATACTTCAGAGTACAGGACAGAGTAAGCACCTGGTCCATGAGGTCCTGGCTGGACGACAGTGCGTGCAGACGTCTGTAGCGCCCCCTGCCGTATTTGTCCTGGATGAACTTTGAGCGCTCTTCGTCTGACGAATCAGGGCTCAGCTGTTCCATCGCCGGGACAACAGGAGCCCAGATCTGATTGGCCGCTCGGTTGCCGTAAGACACGAACAGCTGGAGTCACATGACACAAAATTATGATCGGGAAAATATCGGGGGATGTTTTTCTTCTCTCTCATTTTCACCCCACATTTTCCAGTTTGTCATCTTTGTCTCAATTTTCTCACACTTTATTCACATTAGGGATAATATCAGGATAATATCAAGATAATATCAGGATAATATCAGGATAATGTCAGGATAATGTCAGGATAATATCAGAATAATGTCAGGATAATATCATGATAATGTCAGGATAATATCAGGATAATGTCAGGATAATATCAGGATAATGTCAGGATAGTCAGGATAATATCAGGATAATGTCAGGATAATATCATGATAATGTCATGATAATGTCAGGATAATGTCAGGATAATGTCAGGATAATATCAGGATAATATCAGGATAATGTCAGGATGATGTCATGATAATGTCAGGATAGTTAGGATAATATCAGGATAATGTCAGGATAATATCATGATAATGTCATGATAATGTCAGGATAATGTCAGGATAATGTCAGGATAATATCAGGATAATATCAGGATAATGTCAGGATAATGTCAGGATAATGTCAGGATAATGTCATGATAATGTCATGATAATATCAGGATAATATCAGGATAATATCAGGATAATGTCAGGATAATATCAGGATAATATCAGGATAATATCAGGATAATATCAGGATAATGTCATGATATTATCAGGATAATGTCAGGATAATATCAGGATAATATCATGATAATGTCATGATAATATCAGGATAATGTCAGGATAATATCATGATAATGTCAGGATAATATCATGATAATATCAGGATAATATCACGATAATATCAGGATAATGTCAGGATAATATCAGGATAATATCAGGATAATATCAGGATAATATCACGATAATATCAGGATAATGTCATGATAATGTCATGATAATATCAGGATAATATCAGGATAATGTCAGGATAATGTCATGATAATATCAGGATAATATCAGGATAATATCAGGAAAATATCAGGATAATATCAGGATAATATCAGGATAATATCATGATAATGTCAGGATAATGTCATGATAATATCATGATATTATCATGATAATATCATGATAATATCATGATAATGTCAGGATAATGTCAGGATAATGTCAGGATAATATCATGATAATATCATGATAATATCATGATAATGTCAGGATAATGTCAGGATAATATCATGATAATATCAGGATAATATCAGGATAATATCAGGATAATATCAGGATAATATCAGGATAATGTCATGATAATGTCAGGATAATATCAGGATAATATCAGGATAATGTCATGATAATATCAGGATAATGTCAGGATAATATCAGGATAATATCAGGATAATGTCAGGATAATATCATGATAATATCAGGATAATATCAGGATAATATCATGATAATATCAGGATAATATCAGGATAATATCATGATAATATCAGGATAATGTCATGATAATGTCAGGATAATATCAGGATAATGTCAGGATAATGTCAGGATAATATCAGGATAATATCATGATAATGTCAGGATAATATCATGATAATATCAGGATAATATCAGGATAATATCAGGATAATGTCAGGATAATGTCAGGATAATGTCAGGATAATGTCATGATAATGTCATGATAATATCAGGATAATATCAGGATAATATCAGGATAATGTCAGGATAATATCAGGATAATGTCAGGATAATATCAGGATAATGTCAGGATAATATCAGGATAATGTCAGGATAATATCAGGATAATATCAGGATAATATCATGATAATATCAGGATAATATCAGGATAATATCAGGATAATATCAGGATAATATCATGATAATGTCAGGATAATGTCATGATAATATCAGGATAATATCAGGATAATGTCAGGATAATATCAGGATAATATCAGGATAATATCAGGATAATATCAGGATAATGTCATGATAATATCAGGATAATATCAGGATAATATCAGGATAATATCATGATAATGTCAGGATAATGTCATGATAATATCATGATAATATCAGGATAATATCATGATAATATCAGGATAATATCAGGATAATATCAGGATAATATCATGATAATGTCAGGATAATGTCAGGATAATGTCAGGATAATATCAGGATAATATCAGGATAATATCAGGATAATATCAGGATAATATCAGGATATTGTCAGGATAATATCAGGATAGTATCAGGATAGTCAGGATAAGGATAACTGTGGAGATAATGGGTATCTGACCTGGATCAGCGCCTCGCTCCACACTTTGTTGTCCATGGTCAGACTCTTGATCTTTGTCATGTTTCTCAGAGACCTGTGGACTCCTGTAACACAGATGTGACATAATCCTCACGCCCAGGACAGATGTGACACGTGTGACATCATCCTCATGTGACACGTGTGACATCATCCTCATGTGACACGTGTGACATAATCCTCACGCCCAGAGGAAGGCGGCGTCTTACCTGCACAGGTTTGGCACAGCACCAGCAGCAGGTTGACCGACGCCCACTCAGGGTTAGCGGCGCCGCAGTCCGCACACAGTTTGGTGCTGGGATTCTTGTCCCACACTCGCAGCGCCACCTTGCTGCTGCCGAGGGAACTGCTGATGCCGGAGGAGAGAGTGTCCATCCAGACGGGCAGCTCTTTGGACGAATCCAGGGAGAGGCTGACGAGGACGGAGAGAAATAACAGCTTCACTTAATGCTTAATCCATTCATATCATCATAACGTCACAAAGATTTATTTTGTGAATGTGTGTTTATTTTGTGACATAGTGTTTGTAGATAATGTGCATCCTACACGTGGATACCAGACATGTCAGTTTGAATGAATAAGCGTGGGAAAGACCAGACGCAGTAATGTTGGAGTCACTTCCTGGATAAATCTCAGAGTAAACATCAGACAGAGTTTGGGCTGTTTGACTCTGAGTTACACCAGGAGCACCACCTCGTGACCTCATCAGGTGGTGGAAGGTAAGAGCACCACCTCGTGACCTCATCAGGTGGTGGAAGGTAAGAGCACCACCTCGTGACCTCATCAGGTGGTGGAAGGTAAGACACCACCTCATGACATCATCAGGTGGTGGAAGGTAAGACACCACCTCGTGACCTCATCAGGTGGTGAAGGTAAGACACCACCTCGTGACCTCATCAGGTGGAAGGTAAGACACCACCTCGTGACCTCATCAGGTGGAAGGTAAGACACCACCTCATGACCTCATCAGGTGGTGGAAGCTAAGACACCACCTCGTGACCTCAACAGGTGGTGGAAGGTAAGACACCACCTCGTGACCTCATCAGGTGGAAGGTAAGACACCACCTCGTGACCTCATCAGGTGGTAGAAGGTAAGACACCACCTCGTGACCTCATCAGGTGGTGGAAGCTAAGACACCACCTCGTGACCTCATCAGGTGGTGAAGGTAAGACACCACCTCGTGACCTCATCAGGTGGTAGAAGGTAAGACACCACCTCGTGACCTCATCAGGTGGTGGAAGCTAAGACACCACCTCATGACCTCATCAGGTGGTGGAAGCTAAGACACCACCTCGTGACCTCAACAGGTGGTGGAAGGTAAGACACCACCTCGTGACCTCATCAGGTGGTGGAAGGTAAGATACCACCTCGTGACCTCATCAGGTGGTGGAAGGTAAGACACCACCTCGTGACCTCATCAGGTGGTGGAAGGTAAGAGCACCACCTCATGACATCATCAGGTGGTGGAAGGTAAGAGCACCACCTCGTGACCTCATCAGGTGGTGGAAGGTAAGACACCACCTCGTGACCTCATCAGGTGGTGGAAGGTAAGACACCACCTCGTGACCTCATCAGGTGGTGAAGGTAAGACACCACCTCATGACCTCATCAGGTGGTGAAGGTAAGACACCACCTCGTGACATCATCAGGTGGTGGAAGGTAAGACACCACCTCGTGACATCATCAGGTGGTGGAAGGTAAGACACCACCTCGTGACCTCATCAGGTGGTGGAAGGTAAGAGCACCACCTCGTGACCTCATCAGGTGGTGGAAGGTAAGAGCACCACCTCGTGACCTCATCAGGTGGTGGAAGGTAAGACACCACCTCGTGACCTCATCAGGTGGTGAAGCTAAGAGCACCACCTCGTGACCTCATCAGGTGGTGGAAGGTAAGACACAACCTCGTGACATCATCAGGTGGTGGAAGCTAAGAGCACCACCTCGTGACCTCATCAGGTGGTGGAAGGTAAGACACCACCTCGTGACATCATCAGGTGGTAGAAGGTAAGACACCACCTCGTGACTTCATCAGGTGGTGGAAGGTAAGACACCACCTCGTGACCTCATCAGGTGGTAGAAGGTAAGACACCACCTCGTGACATCATCAGGTGGTGGAAGCTAAGACACCACCTCGTGACATCATCAGGTGGTGAAGGTAAGACACCACCTCGTGACCTCATCAGGTGGTGGAAGGTAAGACACCACCTCGTGACATCATCAGGTGGTGGAAGCTAAGACACCACCTCGTGACATCATCAGGTGGTGAAGGTAAGACACCACCTCGTGACCTCATCAGGTGGTGGAAGGTAAGACACCACCTCGTGACCTCATCAGGTGGTAGAAGGTAAGACACCACCTCGTGACATCATCAGGTGGTGGAAGCTAAGACACCACCTCGTGACATCATCAGGTGGTGAAGGTAAGACACCACCTCGTGACCTCATCAGGTGGTGGAAGGTAAGACACCACCTCGTGACATCATCAGGTGGTGGAAGCTAAGACACCACCTCGTGACATCATCAGGTGGTGAAGGTAAGACACCACCTCGTGACCTCATCAGGTGGTGGAAGGTAAGACACCACCTCGTGACATCATCAGGTGGTGGAAGGTAAGACACCACCTCGTGACCTCATCAGGTGGTGGAAGGTAAGACACCACCTCGTGACATCATCAGGTGGTGAAGCTAAGAGCACCACCTCGTGACCTCATCAGGTGCACCCTCACCTGAAGGTCTTGTAGGGCGTGATGAGGCTGAGCGAGTGTTTCCCGCTGCTCTTCACCGACGCCACGTTGAGCGGGACGGTGAAGGAGGCCACGCCCAGAGCGAAGCTGTCCTTGTTGGGAAACACCCACAGCTCGGAGGCCGACACCGCGGCGTACGCCCGGCTGCGCGGCTCCTTCAGCGTGATCGGGCCGTGGTGCTCCGGGGGGGCGGGGCCGGGGCAGCCGCGGGCCAATAGGAGCGAGGAGACCCACCCCTCCTGCACGTCTGCGGAGTATACATCAAACATCAGCTCTTGCACAGTCCTGCGTCCAGCGGGGGGCGCTCTCACCGTTACTGTGGGCCATGAAGTCGTAGTGCTTCTTCCGGAAGTAGATGGAGAAGCGGCCTTTGTCCTGCTGCTTCACGTTGGTGATGTTTGAGACGTGGAACATCAGCTCACTGAAGCGGTCCTGGAGCACAGAGGAAAGCACCGTGAGAGCCTGTGACCTTTGACCCCACTGTTCGTTTGTGTGTTTGTGTTTTTATAACCATGACGTTTCTCTGACTCACTGTTTTAATGACCAGGACGAGCTAAAAATAACTCTGACTGAAACATTCCCTGACGAGGAGGAGTTTGAAAAGTGACTTCTGCCTTTTGTCACGAGCTCAGCACGACCTTTGACCTTCTTCCCACGTCACAATGCTAATGCTGCCTTCATGTGCTCAGTAATTATGGGAAATTCCACTGGTCGAGTGGAAAATTACACATGAACGCCGCCTCAGGTCGGGTTTTCCACTGGGACACTTTTACAGGTGCTCGTTATATAATTAGAATATGATGAAAAAGTGCATTTATTTCTACTGTTCAACTTAAACTGTGAAATATAACAAACTCATTACATGCAAACATGTTTAAAAAGGCCCAGTTTGCTTTGACTGTGCTTGACTGCAGTACCGTGGAGGGACCACTATCCAAAAGGCCATAGTTTAGAGGGGGCGCTGTTGAGTCGAGTCAGAAACAGACGAGAACTCACCGTACGTTTCTTCCACAAAGCCATGACCTGTCCGTCAAACGTGGCCCACACCACCTGGTGTCTGGAACAGGTAAGTACAACAACATTCACCATCAGGAAATAAAATAACATTCACCATCAGGAAATAAAATAACAACATTCACCATCAGGAAATAAAATAACATTCACCATCAGGAAATAAAATAACATTCACCATCAGGAAATAAAATAACATTCACCATCAGGAAATAAAATAACATTCACCATCATAAATAAATAATAAATGTTTGTGTGTTTATTTGGTGTGTATATAATGTATGTAATGTATATACGTATATAATGTATATCATGTACATTGTATATATATAATAATGTATATAATAATGTATATAATGTATTTAATGTACATAATGTATATAATGTATATAATGTATATAATGTATATAACGTATATAATGTATATAATGTATATAATATATATAATGTATATAATGTATAGTATATCATGTATTTAATGTATATAACGTATAACATGTATATAATAACTGCTTGTGTGTCTGACCTGAAGCCCTTCCACACGTCGAGCCAGCTGCAGCGCGACACTGACAGCTGTTTGGCCCCGGAGCCCCCGGAGCCCCCGGAGCCCCCGGAGCCCCCGGAGCCCCCGGAGCCCCCGGAGCCCCCGGAGCCCCCGGAGCCCCTCTTCCTGGAGACCCTGAGCGTGGCCGTTCTGTGGAGACACAGGAGTGAGTCAGATGCCCTGACGTGGAGAACAAACCGGTCTGTGGAGCTCTGTGTGTCAGTGACGGGTTTGTTTAGGGAAAGTCCTGGAGCTCAAACACATCAAACCATCATCAGGGGAAAAAAGCACAGAGTCCTTAAAGGGGCTCCATGGAAGTCATACGTGTAACTGCAGCTTCTATGTTAGTCTCGTGCTGACGGTCTGAGTGACAGGTCAGGACTATTTGATCTGAGCCATTTTACTCCATCACAGTGAACTGAACCACGCTCCAGGATCAGGGCAATATACACAATATATATAATATACACCATATATATGTATATATATGTATATATATGTATATATATGTATATATATATATATGTATATATATATATATATATATATATATATATATATATGTATATATATATATATATATATATATACATATATATACATATACATATATATACATATATATATATTCTCCAGTTATTATCCTCTATCCAAATCTAAAATAAAAAATAGAAAAGCAACAATAACAGAATAAAAAAGGGATAAAAACACGACTAAAGGAGGTGAAAAAACAACATAAAGTTATGATCAGTTTAGAAGGTCTTAGCTTTCAAATGAGGCTCTGGCCTATATATCTGACCTTTGTCTCTCTTTTTTACTGATATGATTCTTTAGCTCCGCCCACACACTGACCTGGGCATCTTGGGCTTCTGTGATTGGCTGGGTGGTTTGGGAGGGGGCGGGGCCTGGCGTGAGGGGGTGGGGCGTCCTGGAGGCGGGCTGCGGGTGAGGAGGCGGGGTTAGTTATAGACACGGACTCTCTGATTGGCCGACAGTGACATCACTTACGGCGCTGGCTCCTCCTCCTCTTGCTCCGCCTCCAGCTCCTCCTGGCTCGTCCAATGGGAGAGCATCGTCAGGTACTCCACTTTGGCCTGTGTGGAGGCTGGAACACAAGTATATAAAGTATATAAAGTATATAAAGTATATAAAGTATATAAAATACATAAAGTATATAAAGTATATAAAGTACATAAAGTATATCAAGTATATCAAGTATATAAAGTATATCAAGTATATCAAGTATATAACTCATCTGGGACTTTCAGAGAAGTATCTAAAGTGTTTACAGTATCTAAACACAGACACAGTAGTATATAAAGTATATAAAGTACATAAAGTACATAAAGTATATAAAGTATATAAAGTACATAAAGTACATAAAGTACATAAAGTATATCAAGTATATAAAGTACATAAAGTACATAAAGTACATAAAGTATATAAAGTACATAAAGTACATAAAGTATATAAAGTACATAAAGTACATAAAGTACATAAAGTACATAAAGTACATAAAGTACATAAAGTATATAAAGTATATAAAGTACATAAAGTACATAAAGTATATCAAGTATATAAAGTATATAAAGTATATAAAGTACATAAAGTACATAAAGTATATCAAGTATATAAAGTATATAAAGTATATAAAGTACATAAAGTACATAAAGTATATCAAGTATATAAAGTACATAAAGTACATAAAGTATATAAAGTACATAAAGTACATAAAGTATATAAAGTATATAAAGTACATAAAGTACATAAAGTACATAAAGTACATAAAGTATATAAAGTATATAAAGTACATAAAGTACATAAAGTACATAAAGTACATAAAGTATATAAGGTACATAAAGTACATAAAGTACATAAAGTATATCAAGTATATAAAGTATATAAAGTATATAAAGTACATAAAGTACATAAAGTATATCAAGTATATAAAGTACATAAAGTACATAAAGTACATAAAGTATATAAAGTATATAAAGTACATAAAGTACATAAAGTACATAAAGTATATCAAGTATATAAAGTATATAAAGTATATACAGTACATAAAGTACATAAAGTATATAAAGTACATAAAGTACATAAAGTACATACAGTACATAAAGTATATAAAGTATATCAAGTATATAAAGTATATAAAGTACATAAAGTATATAAAGTACATAAAGTATTTAAAGTACATAAAGTACATAAAGTATATAAAGTATATAAAGTATATAAAGTATATAAAGTACATAAAGTATATAAAGTACATAAAGTACATAAAGTACATAAAGTATATCAAGTATATCAAGTATATAAAGTATATCAAGTATATAAAGTACATAAAGTATATAAGGTACATAAAGTACATAAAGTATATAAAGTACATAAAGTACATAAAGTATATAAAGTATATAAAGTATATAAAGTATATCAAGTATATCAAGTATATCAAGTATATCAAGTACATAAAATATATAAAGTACATAAAGTACATAAAGTAAATAAAGTACATAAAGTATATAAAGTATATAAAGTATATCAAGTATATCAAGTATATCAAGTATATAAAGTATATAAAGTATATAAAGTATATAAAGTATATAAAGTATATCAAGTATATCAAGTATATCAAGTACATAAAATATATAAAGTACATAAAGTACATAAAGTAAATAAAGTACATAAAGTATATAAAGTATATATAAAGTATATAAAGTATATAAAGTACATAAAGTACATAAAGTACATAAAGTACATAAAGTATATAAGGTACATAAAGTATATAAAGTATATAAAGTATGTAAAGTACATAAAGTACATAAAGTACATAAAGTACATAAAGTACATAAAGTATATAAAGTATATAAAGTATATCAAGTACATAAAGTACATAAAGTACATAAAGTACATAAAGTATATAAAGTATAAAAAGTACATAAAGTATATAAAGTATATAAAGTACATAAAGTATAAAAAGTATATAAAGTATATAAAGTATATAAAGTATATAAAGTACATAAAGTATATCAAGTACATAAAGTACATAAAGTACATAAAGTACATAAAGTACATAAAGTATATAAAGTATAAAAAAGTACATAAAGTATATAAAGTATATAAAGTATATAAAGTACATAAAGTATATCAAGTACATAAAGTACATAAAGTACATAAAGTATATCAAGTATAAAAAGTACATAAAGTATATAAAGTATATAAAGTACATAAAGTATAAAAAGTATATAAAGTATATAAAGTATATAAAGTACCTAAAGTATCTAAAGTATCTAAAGTATCTAAACTATCTAAAGCATCTAAAGTATCTAAAGTATCTAAAGTATCTAAACTATCTAAAGCATCTAAAGTATCTAAAGTATCTAAACTATCTAAACTATCTAAAGCATCTAAAGTATCTAAAGTATATAAAGTATCTAAACTATCTAAAGTATATAAAGTATCTAAAGTATCTAAAGTATCTAAAGTATCTAAAGTATCTAAAGTATCTAAAGTATCTAAAGTATCTAAAGTGTATAAAGTATGTAAAGTATATAAAGTATCTAAAGTGTATAAAGTACATAAAGTATATCAAGTATATCAAGTATATCAAGTATATAAAGTATCTAAAGTGTATAAAGTATGTAAAGTATGTAAAGTATATAAAGTATTGCGTGTAGAAACATGACTCAGGGTCAGGGGTCAGACAAAGGTACTCACCGTCCTCAGCCGTGGTGACCTCTGACCTCTCGGGCTTCAGCACAGACTTGACCAGGCTGGACAGAGCTCCCACATCTGAAACACCATGTTACAGTCTTATGTTTTATTCAAACCCCGCCTACCGCTGGAACACGCCTCTTTTACCTGTGAATCCTGTGGGGAGTGTTCCTGGCAGGGGGAGGGGCT
Source organism: Gobius niger (assembly GCF_951799975.1). Taxonomy (NCBI): domain Eukaryota; kingdom Metazoa; phylum Chordata; class Actinopteri; order Gobiiformes; family Gobiidae; genus Gobius; species Gobius niger. Next base: position 401,085 of record NW_027639303.1, on the reverse strand, counting down.
TCTCTGTGGGGGGCGGGGCTTTAGGTGCATTAGCAATAGCCACATTGCTAACCAGCCCGGCCAAGCCACGGACGTCCAGCGGCGCGTTGGCTAAAGCGTTAGCCTCCTCCGCTAAGCTCGGGATGCTAGCTCCGATGCTGCTAGCGAGCGCTGAGGGGGGCGGGGCCGAGGGGGGCGGGGCCCGGGGAGCAGAGGGGGCGGAGTCTCGGATGGAAATGGCGAACCCCGACAGAGACGGGATGTGGGTGGAGATGAGATCACTGACTCCGCCCAGAGACGGCACAGGGGGCGGGGCTTCATCTGCACACAGGAAGTGACATCATTAAGGGAATGTCGTGGATCAGAACATGTGTTAAAGGGAGAGTGTGAGAGTGGGTCTGGCTGGTGAGTGTGGCGCCCCCTCCTGGTGCGGAGTCTCACCTTTGGTCTCGGTCCTGGGCCCGGTCCAGGTCTCGGTTCTGCTCCGGACCTGCTCGTCTCTGAAAAACACACTTTATACTTTGTTTTTTCTGTCTGTCTTTTTGTTGTGTTTGTGTTTTTGTGGCTTTTTTGTCTCATTCGAAAAATAAATGAACCAAATAAAACTTTTTTTCCAGATGTAAATTAGAAGTTCTCAGATGGGGGCGGAGCTAATGGCCGTTACCTGTCTGAGGGGGCGGAGCTGAAGCTGTTCCTGTAACACGTCCTGGGTTTGGGCACGGGCGGAGTCTCAGGATGTGATGTCATCCTGAAGCGGGAAAAGGCTGAAACAAAAGACACAAAAGGAACCTGTTTGACTGGAGCTTTTTGCTGTGAGGTCAGTTCACCCGGGGGGGGGGGGTCAGTCCCATAGCACCAGTCTACATCTCACTACAATGATGACAAACCTTCTGTTGGTCTGTAAATGCAGTAAATTAGAATAACTGCCTTGTATAAAATGTCTCTCTCAAAATGGCTGTAGTGAATGTCTTGAAATAGGCCTCTGTCTCTTTAAGAACCTCTGAGCCTTTAGACACGCCCCCTCCACACGCTGTCTGTGGCATCAGTGGGGAGGGGGTTCTGCTGAGGAGCAGTGGTTGGTTACTCGGCTCGGAGGCGTCTCCAGGAGGTGGGGGCGTTCCTAGGAGGACTCAGGCAAACCTATCCCTAAAATGGCCGCCATCAGAGTTTTTACAGATGACTCAGAAATACGTGAATGTGCCAAGGCAACACTAGTAGGAAGCGTAGCTGTACTTTTACCTGAGGTCCCACGTGAGAAGGGCTTCACCTCTTAACCCCCGCCTGAACCGAGCTCATTCTCTCCAGTTTGGCTTTACCCAAATCTAAAAGCGCCTTGAGAAAACGAGTGAAAAAAAGCAGCCAAAGAAAAACAAAGTAAAGTGAGTGAAAAGCAGCGAAAAGGACCTGTTTCCCTCAGCGTTGTAGGTCTGAGCTTTCAAATGAGCCGTCACTGTGGCCTACAGGCTGTGAGGAGCTTTAGATTTGGGTAAAGCATCAGTGTGACGTGTTTGTGCTGCGTAAAGACTCGGCTAAAGCTCCTGATCCTGAACAAACAGTTTCACTGGAGTCACGTTTGAGCAACAGCGGCTTAAACAAACTGTTAGTGTTGATGTTAGGATTATATTACTATTACTACTACTACTACTGATTATATTACTACTGATTATATTACTACTGCTTATACTACTACTATTACTACTGCTACTACTGATTATACTACTATTACTACTACTGCTACTACTACTACTACTGATTATACTACTATTACTATTACTACTACTATTAGTACTGATTACACCATGGTCTAGCTTCCCCCTTCTATGACGAGATGCATCTGTATCTATACCATGGTCTGGGTGAATACTGGATTCTGATTGGCTGGTGCATTATTTTGGTGTAACCGCACACGTAGTCCGGTAGTTAAATCACTGGGATATCACTCCGCTGTGGCGTCGCCATAGCAACGCATGACACAGCTGAGTCAGATAAAGGCGTAATTAGTGACTGACAGGAACGTATGAGATGGATTTAGTGTTTGCTAAATGTTTGTAGAGGAGAGTGAGCAGCTAGGTTAGCTACTGTTAATAACATATGAGCTTTACATTTCTATTGGAAACGGTTAAGGCTATTCATCATTTTCAGCCGTACATAAAATGATCCTGCATTGAAGCATCTTTGTCTGGATTAGTAAAGTCAAACATAAAAGTTTGAGTTGGGGGGGCCCAGGTGTGAGCGACTCCACCGCAGCTGTTTCCATAAACAGTTGAGCTGGTTGAGCTAGCTAGCTTTAGCTTCAGGTTAAACCTTGTAAAAGGTAAATAACTGGTGCCCACGAGTGGCGCATATCGGTGTTTCCTTCCAGGGAAAAGTGTTTCCGGGTTAGTCCTGTTGTGTTGTGATTCTGTGCTGATGTTGTGTCGTTGAGCCTGACTGAGATCCTCGTAATAGCTGCGGAGAATGACTCGCTCTGAGACCAGCCTTCAGTGACCGGCTAATAACCCACACAAAATAGTCCCGTAGTCTGGCAGATTTAGTGACTTTAGTCAATGAAAAACACATTTATTATAAATGTTAGGTTTGTGGGACCCTGGTATAAGCGGATTAAACAACGTTATAATGCAGGAGGAACAACACTGTGTCGGGCGTTAGAACCGGCTAACGCGGCTCCGAGCTGTTTAATCCTTACATATATTACTACTACTATTACTACTGATTATATTACTATGAGTACTACTACATTCAGCTTGTGTCTGAAACACGTCACTAATAACATACTTATACGTCATATATTGGAAGCCTGCAGGTGCACTGTTGTTGTGTCCTGGAGCAACACACTTCCCCCTCCTCCAGTGTCTGACCCCGGTGTGACTGAGAGTGAAGGTCAAAGGTTCATATGAAGCTTTTAGTCTAAAGAAAGTAAACTCAGTGTAAACTCAGCGTGTAAAAGTTCTTACCTCGTCTCGAGTCGCTCTGATCAGTCCTTTATCTTCCTTTATGTTCCTTTATCTTCCTTTATCTTCCTTTAGCTCCTGTTTGTTCCTTTATGTTCCTTTATGTTCCTTTAGCTCCTGTTTGTTCCTTTAGCTCCGGTTTGTTCCTTTAGCTCCGGTTTGTTCCTTTAGCTCCTGTTTGTTCCTTTATGTTCCTTTATGTTCCTTTGGCTCCTGTTTGTTCCTTTAGCTCCTGTTTGTTCCTTTAGCTCCTGTTTGTTCCTTTAGCTCCGGTTTGTTCCTTTAGCTCCTGTTTGTTCCTTTAGCTCCTGTTTGTTCCTTTATGTTCCTTTATGTTCCTTTAGCTCCTGTTTGTTCCTTTAGCTCCTGTTTGTTCCTTTAGCTCCTGTTTGTTCCTTTAGCTCCGGTTTGTTCCTTTAGCTCCTGTTTGTTCCTTTAGCTCCGGTTTGTTCCTTTAGCTCCTGTTTGTTCCTTTAGCTCCTGTTTGTTCCTTTAGCTCCGGTTTGTGTTTTGTTCCTGCACTTGTGCTGCTCTGACTGAATGAAGCGTCTGGGTGGGACCTGTTTGAGCGCATTCCTGTGACACACCTCAGTCACATGACCTCAGTCACATGACCTCAGTCACATGACTCTGGTCACATGACTCTGGTCACGTGACTGGTGGTTACGTCACTGCGTGTCCTCAGTGTGTTTCCTCAGAGGCTCTAACACAGTGTTTCCCAACCAGGGGCACGCGGCCCATTTCCCCCCGTGGTTTATACACAGAACCTTTACAAACAATAAGGACATCAGAGAAAAGTTTATTTATTTCCATAACTCCAAAACATTAAACTTCCATAGATTTTAGATTCAGGGCCAAAAACTGAAGAAATGAGGCCAAACTTTACAGAATGTTTTAAAGTGACTCAGACTGAGACCCTCCACAGGACTCAGACTGAAGACCCTCCACAGGACTCAGACTGAAGACCCTCCACAGGACTCAGACTGAGACCCTCCACAGGACTCAGACTGAGACCCTCCACAGGACTCAGACTGACCCTCCACAGGACTCAGACTGAAGACCCTCCACAGGACTCAGACTGAAGACCCTCCACAGGACTCAGACTGAGACCCTCCACAGGACTCAGACTGAGACCCTCCACAGGACTCAGACTGAGACCCTCCACAGGACTCAGACTGAGACCCTCCACAGGACTCAGACTGAGACCCTCCACAGGACTCAGACTGAAGACCCTCCACAGGACTCAGACTGAGACCCTCCACAGGACTCAGACTGAGACCCTCCACAGGACTCAGACTGAAGACCCTCCACAGGACTCAGACTGAGACCCTCCACAGGACTCAGACTGAGACCCTCCACAGGACTCAGACTGAAGACCCTCCACAGGACTCAGACTGAAGACCCTCCACAGGACTCAGACTGAAGACCCTCCACAGGACTCAGACTGAGACCCTCCACAGGACTCAGACTGAAGACCCTCCACAGGACTCAGACCGAGACCCTCCACAGGACTCAGACTGAAGACCCTCCACAGGACTCAGACTGAGACCCTCCACAGGACTCAGACTGAGACCCTCCACAGGACTCAGACTGAGACCCTCCACAGGACTCTCACTGAGACCCTCCACAGGACTCAGACTGAGACCCTCCACAGGACTCAGACTGAGACCCTCCACAGGACTCAGACTGAAGACCCTCCACAGGACTCAGACTGAAGACCCTCCACAGGACTCAGACTGAGACCCTCCACAGGACTCAGACTGAAGACCCTCCACAGGACTCAGACCGAGACCCTCCACAGGACTCAGACTGAAGACCCTCCACAGGACTCAGACTGAGACCCTCCACAGGACTCAGACTGAGACCCTCCACAGGACTCAGACTGAGACCCTCCACAGGACTCAGACTGAGACCCTCCACAGGACTCAGACTGAAGACCCTCCACAGGACTCAGACTGAGACCCTCCACAGGACTCAGACTGAAGACCCTCCACAGGACTCAGACCGAGACCCTCCACAGGACTCAGACTGAGACCCTCCACAGGACTCAGACTGAGACCCTCCACAGGACTCAGACTGAAGACCCTCCACAGGACTCAGACTGAAGACCCTCCACAGGACTCAGACTGAGACCCTCCACAGGACTCAGACTGAAGACCCTCCACAGGACTCAGACTGAGACCCTCACTGAGACCCTCCACAGGACTCAGACTGAAGACCCTCCACAGGACTCAGACTGAAGACCCTCCACAGGAATCAGACTGAGACCCTAAACAGGACTCAGACTGAAGACCCTCCACAGGACTCAGACTGAGACCCTAAACAGGGCTCAGACTGAAGACCCTCCACAGGACTCAGACTGAGACCCTCCACAGGACTCAGACTGAGACCCTAAACAGGGCTCAGACTGAGACCCTCCACAGGACTCAGACTGAGACCCTCCACAGGACTCAGACTGAGACCCTCCACAGGACTCAGACTGAGACCCTCCACAGGACTCAGACTGAGACCCTCCACAGGACTCAGACTGAGACCCTCCACAGGACTCAGACTGAGACCCTAAACAGGGCTCAGACTGAAGACCCTCCACAGGACTCAGACTGAAGACCCTCCACAGGACTCAGACTGAGACCCTCCACAGGACTCAGACTGAGACCCTCCACAGGACTCAGACTGAAGACCCTCCACAGGACTCAGACTGAGACCCTCCACAGGACTCAGACTGAGACCCTCCACAGGACTCAGACTGAGACCCTCCACAGGACTCTCACTGAGACCCTCCACAGGACTCAGACTGAGACCCTCCACAGGACTCAGACTGAGACCCTCCACAGGACTCAGACTGAGACCCTCCACAGGACTCTCACTGAGACCCTCCACAGGACTCAGACTGAAGATCCTCCACAGGACTCAAACTGAGACCCTCCACAGGACTCAGACTGAGACCCTCCACAGGACTCTCACTGAGACCCTCCACAGGACTCAGACTGAGACCCTCCACAGGACTCAGACTGAGACCCTCCACAGGACTCAGACTGAAGACCCTCCACAGGACTCAGACTGAGACCCTCCACAGGACTCAGACTGAAGACCCTCCACAGGACTCAGACTGAAGACCCTCCACAGGACTCAGACTGAGACCCTCCACAGGACTCTCACTGAGACCCTCCACAGGACTCAGACTGAGACCCTCCACAGGACTCAGACTGAGACCCTCCACAGGACTTAGACTGAGACCCTCCACAGGACTCAGACTGAAGACCCTCCACAGGACTCAGACTGAAGACCCTCCACAGGACTCAGACTGAAGACCGTCCACAGGACTCAGACTGAAGACCGTCCAAAGGACTCAGACTGAAGACCCTCCACAGGACTCAGACTGAGACCCTCCACAGGACTCAGACTGAAGACCCTCCACAGGACTCAGACTGAAGACCCTCCACAGGACTCAGACTGAAGACCCTCCACAGGACTCAGACTGAAGACCCTCCACAGGACTCAGACTGAAGACCCTCCACAGGACTCAGACTGAAGACCCTCACTGAGACCCTCCACAGGACTCAGACTGAAGACCCTCCACAGGACTCAGACTGAGACCCTCACTGAAGACCCTCCACAGGACTCAGACTGAGACCCTCCACAGGACTCAGACTGAGACCCTCCACAGGACTCAGACTGAGACCCTCCACAGGACTCAGACTGAAGACCCTCACTGAGACCCTCCACAGGACTCAGACTGAAGACCCTCCACAGGACTCAGACTGAGACCCTCCACAGGACTCAGACTGAGACCCTCCACAGGACTCAGACTGAAGACCCTCCACAGGACTCAGACTGAGACCCTCCACAGGACTCAGACTGAAGACCCTCCACAGGACTCAGACTGAAGACCCTCCACAGGACTCAGACTGAAGACCCTCCACAGGACTCAGACTGAAGACCCTCCACAGGACTCAGACTAAAGACCCTCCACAGGACTCAGACTGAAGACCCTCCACAGGACTCAGACTGAAGACCCTCCACAGGACTCAGACTGAAGACCCTCACTGAGACCCTCCACAGGACTCAGACTGAAGACCCTCCACAGGACTCAGACTGAGACCCTCACTGAAGACCCTCCACAGGACTCAGACTGAGACCCTCCACAGGACTCAGACTGAGACCCTCCACAGGACTCACACTGAGACCCTCCACAGGACTCACACTGAGACCCTCCACAGGACTCAGACTGAAGACCCTCCACAGGACTCAGACTGAAGACCCTCACTGAGACCCTCCACAGGACTCAGACTGAGACCCTCCACAGGACTCAGACTGAGACCCTCCACAGGACTCAGACTGAAGACCCTCCACAGGACTCAGACTGAGACCCTCCACAGGACTCAGACTGAGACCCTCCACAGGACTCAGACTGAAGACCCTCCACAGGACTCAGACTGAAGACCCTCACTGAGACCCTCCACAGGACTCAGACTGAAGACCCTCCACAGGACTTAGACTGAGACCCTCCACAGGACTCAGACTGAAGACCTTCCACAGGACTCAGACTGAAGACCCTCCACAGGACTCAGACTGAGACCCTCCACAGGACTCAGACTGAGACCCTCCACAGGACTCAGACTGAGACCCTCCACAGGACTCAGACTGAAGACCCTCCACAGGACTCAGACTGAAGACCCTCCACAGGACTCAGACTGAGACCCTCCACAGGACTCAGACTGAAGACCCTCCACAGGACTCAGACTGAGACCCTCCACAGGACTCAGACTGAGACCCTCCACAGGACTCAGACTGAGACCCTCCACAGGACTCAGACTGAAGACCCTCCACAGGACTCAGACTGAGACCCTCACTGAAGACCCTCCACAGGACTCAGACTGAAGACCCTCCACAGGACTCAGACTGAAGACCCTCCACAGGACTCAGACTGAGACCATCACTGAGACCCTCCACAGGACCTTTGAAAGTGTTGTTCAAATCAATATGTTGATAATTGAAGAGATTTATTGGATCATTTATACAAACCTCCCTAAGGACCTGATCAGCAGGTGTGAGAACAAAGAGTCTGAGCTCATGCTGGTTTGTGGCTCCCCCTGGTGGAGCTTTTCAAAAGCGCTTCAAATGTAGAATTTAACTGAAGCAATTGTTGAAAGATCATCATCACTGGAATCATCATCATCATCACTGGAATCATCATCACTGGAATCATCATCACTGGAATCATCATCATCATCATCATCATCACTGGAATCATCATCACTGGAATCATCATCACTGGAATCGTCATCATCATCATCATCATCACTGGAATCATCATCACTGGAATCATCATCATCATCATCATCACTGGAATCATCATCATCATCATCATCATCACTGGAATCATCATCACTGGAATCATCATCACTGGAATCATCATCACTGGAATCATCATCATCATCATCATCATCACTGGAATCATCATCACTGGAATTATCATCATCATCATCATCATCATCACTGGAATCATCATCACTGGAATTATCATCATCATCATCATCATCATCATCATCACTGGAATTATCATCATCATCATCATCATCATCATCATCATCATCACTGGAATTATCATCATCATCATCATCATCATCACTGGAATCATCATCATCACTGGAATCATCATCATCATCATCATCACTGGAATCATCATCATCATCACTGGAATTATCATCATCATCATCATCATCATCACTGGAATCATCATCATCACTGGAATCATCATCATCATCATCATCACTGGAATCATCATCATCATCACTGGAATCATCATCATCATCATCATCATCATCACTGGAATCATCATCATCACTGGAATCATCATCATCATCATCATCACTGGAATCATCATCATCATCACTGGAATCATCATCATCACTGGAATCATCATCATCATCACTGGAATCATCATCATCACTGGAATCATCATCATCATCATCATCATCACTGGAATCATCATCACTGGGGTGAGGTGTTAGTTCCTACAGTGCGAGGTGGTTCCTGTAGTGCGAGGTGGTTCCTGTAGGGTGAGGTGGTTCCTGTAGGGTGAGGTGTTAGTTCCTACAGTGCGAGGTGGTTCCTGTAGTGCGAGGTGGTTCCTGTAGGGTGAGGTGGTTCCTGTAGGGTGAGGTGTTGGTTCCTACAATGGGGGTGGTTCCTGTAGTGTCAGGCCTTGGTTCCTACAGTGCGAGGTGGTTCCTGTAGTGTCAGGCCTTGGTTCCTACAGTGCGAGGTGGTTCCTGTAGGGTGAGGTGTTGGTTCCTACAATGCGAGGTGGTTCCTGTAGGGTGAGGTGTTAGTTCCTACAGTGCGAGGTGGTTCCTGTAGGGTGAGGCGTTGGTTCCTACAATGCGAGGTGGTTCCTGTAGGGTGAGGTGTTAGTTCCTACAGTGCGAGGTGGTTCCTGTAGGGTGAGGTGTTGGTTCCTACAGTGCGAGGTGGTTCCTGTAGTGTGAGGCCTTGGTTCCTACAATGTGAGGTGGTTCCTGTAGTGTCAGGCCTTGGTTCCTACAATGCGAGGTGGTTCCTGTAGTGTGAGGTGGTTCCTACAATGTGAGGTGGTTCCTGTAGGGTGAGGCGTTGGTTCCTACAATGTGAAGTGGTTCCTGTAGTGTGAGGCGTTGGTTCCTACAATGTGAGGTGGTTCCTGTAGGGTGAGGCGTTGGTTCCTACAATGTGAGGTGGTTCCTGTAGGGTGAGGTGGGTCCTACAATGCGAGGTGGTTCCTGTAGGGTGAGGCGTTGGTTCCTACAATGTGAAGTGGTTCCTGTAGGGTGAGGCGTATGTTCCTACAGTGCGAGGTGGTTCCTGTAGTGTGAGGCGTTGGTTCCTACAATGTGAGGTGGTTCCTGTAGGGTGAGGTGGGTCCTACAATGCGAGGTGGTTCCTGTAGGGTGAGGCGTTGGTTCCTACAATGTGAAGTGGTTCCTGTAGGGTGAGGCGTATGTTCCTACAGTGCGAGGTGGTTCCTGTAGGGTGAGGTGTTGGTTCCTACAGTGCGAGGTGGTTCCTGTAGGGTGAGATGTTGGTTCCTACAGTGCGAGGTGGTTCCTGTAGTGTGAGGTGTTAGTTCCTACAATGCGAGGTGGTTCCTGTAGGGGGAGGTGTTGGTTCCTACAAAGCGAGGTGGTTCTTGTAGGGTGAGGTGGTTCCTACAGTGCGAGGTGGTTCCTGTAGGGTGAGGCGTTCCCTTTAAGACAGAAAAACAACACAATAACACAGTCAGTGTTTCTGTGCAGTTCCAGAGGGAATATATTGAATAAAAGTTCCCTATAGACTCACGACCCACTGAAAATGGTTCCATGACCCACTTTAGGGTCCCGACCCCCCGGTTGAGAATCACTAACATTATATATGACCAAGCGGGACATTTTAAAATACTGACACTTTAACAGGGAATAATAAATAATGTTTCTCCTGAGGTTCTGTGCTGAGGGCCGGACGGCGCCCGCCCTGCTGCAGCGTGCGGCGCTGGCGTGTGGCGTTGCTGCGTTGGCGGGTTGGCGTGTGGGCTTGTCGGCGTGTTGGCGTGTGGGCGTGTGGGCGTGTGGGCGTGTGGCGTGTGGCGTTGGTGCGTTGGCGTGTGGCGTTGGCGTGTGGCGTTGGCGTGTGGCGTTGGCGTGTGGCGTTGGCGTGTGGCGTTGGCGTGTTGCCGTGTTGCCGTGTGGGCGTGTGGGCGTGTGGGCGTGTGGGCGTGTGAGCGTGTGAGCGTGTGGGCGTGCGGCGTGTGGCGTTGGCGTGTTGGCGTGTGGGCGTGCGGCGTTGGCATTTCCTCTCAGCGGCTCCACTCGGTCTGGAAACAGCAGGTCCTGAAGTTTGGACTCATCATCTGTCCAATAAAAGTGTCAGAGTTATCAGGGAGTCTCCAAAAACACCTTCCAGATCCACACCTCTGGAAGAACCACATCTGCCCAACAGAGGTCAAAGGTCAGAGACGAGAAACATCTGGGACCAGGTCAGAGACGTGAAACATCTGGGACCAGGTCAGAGACGTGAAACATCTGGGCCTCGTCTTTGTCATTTAAAGTCCCGTCAGCAGAACCTTCAGACTCGTGTCTGTAACTGTTTCAAATGTGTTTAAAGTGTGAAGGACAAAAACAAGCCCAGGTCTTTTAGGTCAATCACAACTTTATCAATGATTTATATTTTCAAAAGAGAAGAGTTTTCAGGCCCGAGCATCATCAGGGCTGGATAAGGGCCTCTTGTAGTCGTATAGCGCACAAAACGAGCGTGAAGCGCTCGCCTCCTCTCAAACACTCACTAACCCACTCCTCTCGTCGGGCACGTTCCGTGCACGTGCACATGTATCAGATGAAAAACATTGTAATTGGACAGACACTCACCCCAAGAACGCGGAGCGCACAGAAAAACGAGCGCGAAGCGCTCCCCTCCTCTCAAACACTCACTAATGCACTCTGCTTGTCGTGCACGTCCCGTGCACATCATGTATAATGCAGAAATCAACATTGTAATTGTACAGAGCGCATAAAAGTCAATGGGCGACAGGTCACTGACGGACTGACCCAGGACCTCTACCATGAGGTAGGAATGCGCGAGCACTTTCCGAAAATATATAGTTTATGGCGCCCGCGTAAGCGGAAACACTGTTCTCGTGTGAGAAAATTATTCTTTCTTTCTTTCTTTCTTTCTTTCTTTCTTTCTTTCTTTCTTTCTTTCTTTCTTTCTTTCTTTCTTTCTTTCTTTCTTTCTTTCTTTCGCGCCGTCGCAATTTTCACCCAGTGAACATCGACGAAAAGTCACAGATTTTGGCCCAAAATTCAAACCCGATCCGACGAAACTTTTGACTATTTCCAAACTTTTAAATAAAAATAATGGTGCGTTAGCGCCACCTCAGTTTTTTTAAACATTGCGAGACACAACGTGGGCAAAAATGAAGTTTGTCGTAGAATCACATAAATCGGTACAGACGTGCATCATCATAAGTTGAGCAAAAAATATTACGGCAACGCCGTCGGCCATATTAGATGTCGGCCATTTTGGATGACAGCCCGCGAAGCGGGAATCTGCCTCTATTTTTCACTTCGTACAAAATCTATCAAAATCTTTAAAACTTTAAAAGTTATCCAAATTATTTTTCTAACTTGTGCGTTTTTTAGGCGGCGAAGCCGCAAATTGGACGAAGTATTTTGCAATTTTTCGCAAACAATAAATGGCTCCCATTCGCACATATGAAGCCTGATTTAGATCATTTTTTTGTCAGGTGTTAAAGTCACAGTCCTGAACACTCTCATTAGGCAAAATTCTAATTTGGCACGATAGCGCCCCCTATAGGAATTATATGGTGAGTACAATTTTTAGTTTTACGAAAATTAAAATAATTTGGCACAAAATTCTATTTAGTCGCTCCGATCAGAAAAGTCAATCACACCTATGCCATATTTTTCACGGTGTTGCCGTAGCGATGACCAGAATGTCCCATTTTATTCTGGAAAAATGTTAAACTCAATAATTCAGCAACATGTGCTTTTTCTATCTCCTCCGAGGAAAACCTGGTGAAGAAGATGTAGAGAAGTGAGAAACCAAAGGCTATCCAAAGAACTTGGACCAACTAAAAGTATTTTCAACCCTAAGTAAAATTTAAAAATATGCTTCAGTTTGCAGATATAGTGTGATACAAATTCATACACCACGCTCCAAATTATTATGCAAATTGTATTTTTGTGTCAAAAAGGTTTAAAAAAAAAAGTTTCAATGAATCTCATGGATGGTCTTGTGTCTTGGGGCTCTATGAATCACTGACATTAATCTCAGAGACCTGGGATGATTAGTTTTCAGGTTAAGCCCAGTTAAGGGAAAAACTACTGAAAAGGATGTTCCGCTTTATTAAGCAGATCATCATTTTCAAGCAATATGGGAAAGAAAAAGGGTCTCTCTGCTGATGAAAAGCGTGAAATAGTTGAATATCTTGGTCTAGGTATGAAAACCTTCGATATTTCATGAAAGATGAAGCGTAATCATCGAACTGATAAGAGATTTGTGGATGATTCAGACACACTCGGGTTTGTGCAGATAAAGGCACAATGAGGACGGTTTCTGCCAGACAAACACATCAGATTATTAGAACAGCAGCTACAAAGCAGCAGACAGGTATTTGAAGCTGCTGGTGCCTCTGGAGTCTCCTGAACAAGTGTAGGACCCTCCAGAGGCTGCAGTTGTGCATAAACCTTCTATCCGGCCTCCACTAAACTGATCATTGAAGCTGAAGCAGAAACGGCTGCAGTGGCTCAGAAATACATGAGGACTCATTTTCAAACAGTCTCGTTCACTGATGAGGCCGTGTAGCCCTGGATGGTCAGATGGATGGAGGAGTGGATGGAGGTGAATGACCACCATGTCCCAACAAGGCTGTGGCGTCAGTAAGGAGGGGGCGGAGTCAGAATCATGGTGAGAGGAGCTGGTCGGTCCACTTTCTTCTATGGTACAAAAAGAACAAGATCCTCTTCATCATGACAACGCACCATGTCCTGCTGTAAAGAAAACCTCTGCATCACTGGCTGCTATGGGCAGAAAAGGAGAGAAACTCATGATGTGGACCCCCTCCTCCCCTGACCTCAACCCTATTGAGAACCTTTGGAGCCTCAACAAAAACTTCTATGAGGGGGGGAGGCAGTTTTCATCCAAACAGCAGCTCTGAGGTTATTCTAACATCCTGCAAAGACATCCAAGCAGAAACTGTCCAAAAACTCACAAGTTTAATGGATTTAAGAATTTTGAAGCTGCTCAAAGAAGGTCCTATGGTAAAATATAACTTGACCTGTTAATATTTTTTTTGATTGAAATATCTTCTGATTTCAGTAAATATGACCTCCTAATGCTACAAACACAACAAATGACCATTTTCAGTTAATTACAAGCTTTAAAATGTATTGAAATGATGAGTTGCAGAATAACTTGGAACAGTGGATTTTGAGGTTTTTACTATAGTTATTTTTGACAAAAATACTGTTTTCATTGGGAGATTTTTTCCACCACATTTAAATGATCCTCGACCAGTGAAAGACCTGAACATGACGCTGACTCACATTTGAGTCGACAATTTAGGAAATCAGAGAAAAAATTAATTTGCATAATAATGTGGAACGCGGTGTCACATTTCTCTGTATAATGTATGAATTAAGAGCAGAGTTCTCAGTATTGTCAAAAAACTGTTTTTTTCTGACAAAAACTTTGTCATATACCGAGAGGGCACATTAGCACATTCCAAAAAAAACATCATGCTGTGGGGGGGGGAGGGGCAGCATCATGCTGTGGGGGAGGGGGAGGGGGGCAAAGACAAACTTTCCCTGACCTCAGTCCAGGTTAAATGTACCAGAGCTGAAAAGGCATAGGCACACAAGGCGGCTCCACATGTGTCTCAGTGACACCAGTTCTGTTTGGAGGAAATGAACCAAAAATCACTAACGATTGTGAAGGAAATCCAAATCGATTGACCCAAAATATACAGTTTAATATTAATGACATGTATGTAAACATATGTACATGTATGTAAACTCATGTACATGTATGTAAACTCATGTACATGTATGTAAACATATGTACATGTATGTAAACTCATGTACATGTATGTAAACTCATGTACATGTATGTAAACTCATGTACATGTATGTAAACACATGTATGTAAACTTATGTACATGTATGTAAACTCATGTACATGTATGTAAACTCATGTACATGTATTTAAACACATGTATGTAAACTCATGTACATGTATGTAAACGTATGTACATGTATGTAAACACATGTATGTAAACGTATGTACATGTATGTAAACACATGTATGTAAACGTATGTACATGTATGTAAACTCATGTAGATGTATGTAAACATATGTACATGTATGTAAACACATGTATGTAAACTCATGTACATGTATGTAAACGTATGTACATGTATGTAAACACATGTATGTAAACGTATGTACATGTATGTAAACACATGTATGTAAACGTATGTACATGTATGTAAACTCATGTAGATGTATGTAAACATATGTACATGTATGTAAACACATGTATGTAAACTCATGTACATGTATGTAAACTTATGTACATATATGTAAACACATGTATGTAAACGTATGTACATGTATGTAAACACATGTATGTAAACGTATGTACATGTATGTAACCTCATGTACATGTATGTAAACACATGTATGTAAACTCATGTACATGTATGTAAACTCATGTACATGTATGTAAACTTATGTACATATATGTAAACACATGTATGTAAACGTATGTACATGTATGTAAACACATGTATGTAAACGTATGTACATGTATGTAAACACATGTATGTAAACGTATGTACATGTATGTAACCTCATGTACATGTATGTAAACACATGTATGTAAACTTATGTACATGTATGTAAACTCATGTACATGTATGTAAACACATGTACATGTATGTAAACATATATACATGTATGTAAACTCATGTACATGTATGTAAACTCATGTATGTAAACTCATGTACATGTATGTAAACTCATGTATGTAAACATATGTACATGTATGTAAACACATGTACATGTATGTAAACACATGTACATGTATGTAAACATATGTACATGTATGTAAACTCATGTATGTAAACGTATGTACATGTATGTAAACGCATGTATGTAAACGTATGTAAATGTATGTAAACACATGTATTTAAACGTATGTACATGTATGTAAACACATGCACATGTAAACATATGTACATGTATGTAAACCTATTTACATGTATGTGAATGTATGTACATGTATGTAAACACATGTATGTAAACTCATGTACATGTATGTAAACTCATGTATATGTATGTAAACGTATGTACATGTATGTAAACTCATGTACATGTATGTAAACTCATGTACATGTATGTAAACTCATGTACATGTATGTAAACGTATGTACATGTATGTAAACACATGTATGTAAACGTATGTACATGTATGTAACCTCATGTACATGTATGTAAACACATGTATGTAAACTCATGTACATGTATGTAAACACATGTATGTAAACTCATGTATGTAAACATATGTACATGTATGTAAACTCATGTATGTAAACATATGTACATGTATGTAAACTCATGTACATGTATGTAAACACATGTACATGTATGTAAACATATGTACATGTATGTAAACTCATGTACATGTATGTAAACTCATGTATGTAAACTCATGTACATGTATGTAAACTCATGTATGTAAACATATGTACATGTATGTAAACACATGTACATGTATGTAAACACATGTATGTAAACGTATGTACATGTATGTAAACACATGCACATGTAAACATATGTACATGTATGTAAACCTATTTACATGTATGTGAATGTATGTACATGTATGTAAACACATGTATGTAAACTCATGTACATGTATGTAAATTCATGTATATGTATGTAAACGTATGTACATGTATGTAAACTCATGTACATGTATGTAAACTCATGTATGTAAACATATGTACATGTACGTAAACTCATGTACATGTATGTAAACTCATGTACATGTATGTAAACTCATGTGTATGTATGTAAACATATGTACATGTATGTAAACTCATGTACATGTATGTAAACTCATTTACATGTATTTTAAACACATGTACATGTATGTAAACGTATGTACATGTATGTAAACTCATGTACATGTATGTAAACTCATGTATGTAAACTCATGTACATGTATGTAAACTCATGTACATGTATGTAAACTCATGTACATGTATGTAAACGTATGTACATGTATGTAAACTCATGTATGTAAACTCATGTACATGTATGTAAACTCATGTATGTAAACATATGTACATGTACGTAAACTCATGTACATGTATGTAAACTCATGTACATGTATGTAAACTCATGTATGTAAACATATGTACATGTACGTAAACTCATGTACATGTATGTAAACTCATGTACATGTATGTAAACTCATGTGTATGTATGTAAACATATGTACATGTATGTAAACTCATGTACATGTATGTAAACTCATTTACATGTATTTTAAACACATGTACATGTATGTAAACGTATGTACATGTATGTAAACTCATGTACATGTATGTAAACTCATGTATGTAAACTCATGTACATGTATGTAAACTCATGTACATGTATGTAAACTCATGTACATGTATGTAAACGTATGTACATGTATGTAAACTCATGTACATGTATGTAAACTCATGTATGTAAACTCATGTACATGTATGTAAACTCATGTATGTAAACATATGTACATGTATGTAAACTCATGTACATGTATGTAAACTCATGTATGTAAACTCATGTACATGTATGTAAACTCATGTACATGTATGTAAACTCATGTACATGTATGTAAACGTATGTAAATGTATGTAAACACATGTACATGTATGTAAACTCATGTACATGTATGTACAGTTCCTCTTGGTGACTCTCAGTGCTGACCTTCGGCCTCTGTGACCTCCGCTCCACACGCGTGTCACATGTTCATTAAAAACACGGCTCCGTGACCTGGCGGCGCCTCCGGGAGGACGTGTTTATGACTTTATGATTGACGGATGTTTGATTTATCACTTTGTGCTGATTGTTGTGATTGTTTTAGGGCCAGTTTCTCGATAACACAGATACGAGTGAGGGATAAAAGCTGAAGGAGCAGAGGGAGCAGTGAGTCTGACGGACGCTCCCTGATCCGCTCCTGAAATACATCGACATATACACTTATATACTTATATACTTGTATAGACTTATATACATATACACATATACACTTATACACTTACACACTTGTACACAGCCGCTCTCCGACCTCCGGGACGCTCACACTCAAACTGCTCCAGGTGAGTTCTGCCGCTCAGCTGTTTGTGTTTGAACAGGGAAACTTTCCATGTGTCCAGATGTGGATTTAAAAAGGACAAATGTCCAGATGTGGATTTAAAAAGGACAAATGTCCAGATGTGGATTTAAAAAGGACAAATGTCCAGATGTGGATTTAAAAAGGACAAATGTCCAGATGTGGATTTAAAAAGGACAGATGTCTTTTCGCTGACGTCATCTTGGTCCGGCAGATGTTCTTAAGCAGCCGATGTCATGTCATGGAACTGTTCTGATCAAACTCATCATAACAACACCTGCCAGTCTGATCATAAGGATTAAGGATGTTTCTAATTACAGTTTGATATTTATATATTTATGCAATATTCTAAAAAATACACGTTTATATTTGGTGAAGTTTTCATTGAAATAGGCTGTAATAGGCTGTGACCTGTAGTTGACCTGTACAGACAGTAGGTGGCGCCTTCCATCATGTTTTGTTCCATGACTGATCCTGTTCTGTTTAAGTTCACCAATGTTTTATGTTAATTATTCCTATTTCCTAATGAGCACATTTTGATCATCAGTAAAAAAAACATCAGAGACACAAACTGCCGTGAACGTTTGGTCAACCGAAAATTAAGCAAATCTGATGGTGAGAAAAAAACAAAATAATATAAACTTTAAATCACAGTTCATGCTGTGAAAGGTCATTCTGCTGTTTCGTAGTGACCCCCAAACTACACAGGAATCTGTTCACCGTAAAGCTCCTGCTACAACCCACAGTAACGCTAACGATGCTAACGATGCTAAAGATGCTAACGATTCCACTGATGCTAACGATGCTAACGATGATAATAATGCTAGGGATTCAACCGATGCTAATGATGCTAACGATGCCAGGGATTCAACCGATGCTAACGATGCTAACGCTGCTAATGATACTAGGAAATCAACCAATGCTAACCATGCTAATGATGCTAACGATTCCACTGATGCTAACAATGCTAATGATAATAATGATTCCACCGATGCTAGCGATGCTAATGATGCTAGGGATTCAACCGATGCTAACGATGCTAATGATGCTAGCGATTCCACTGATGCTAACGATGCTAGCGATGTTAATGATGCTACTGATTCAACCGATGCTAACGATGCTAATGATGCTAATGATGCTAACGATTCCACTGATGCTAACGATGCTAACGATTCCACTGATGCTAACGATGCTAACGATGCTAACGATGCTAACGATGCTAACGATGCCAATGATGCTAACAATGCTAACGATGCTAACGATGCTAACGATGCTAACGATGCTAACGATAACAAGGATGCTAACGATGCTAACGATGCTAACGATGCCAATGATGCTAACGATGCTAACGATGCTAACGATGCTAACGATAAGAAGGATGTTAACGATGCTAACGAAGCTGCCGATGCTACCGATGCTAACTTCGATGCTACCGATGCTAACTCACAGTAAAGTGAAGGCAGCTTCCATAGTGTTTGTCAAAGATCATGAGCCAAAACAAGCGACTCACTGAAGCCTCTGAGATGTTTCTCCAGGAGCCGGATCTCGGCGGAGATGAAGAAGTTCTCGTCTCTGGAGCTGCTCCTCAGCCTCATGGTGGTTCTTCTGCTCATCTGCTCCATCAGCCTGGGGGTCATCAGCTTCCTCTGCATCAATGAGTCAGGTAACATCTGTGAGTCAGGTAACATCTGCATCTGTGAGTCAGGTAAACATCTGCATCAGTGAGTCAGGTAACATCTGCATCTGTGAGTCAGGTAACATCTGTGAGTCAGGTAACATCTGCATCAATGAGTCAGGTAACATCTGCATCTGTGAGTCAGGTAACATCTGCATCAGTGAGTCAGGTAACATCTGCATCAGTGAGTCAGGTAACATCTGCATCAGTGACTCAGGTAACATCTGCATCAGTGAGTCAGGTAACATCTGCATCTGTGAGTCAGGTAACATCTGCATCAGTGAGTCAGGTAACATCTGCATCAGTGACTCAGGTAACATCTGCATCAGTGAGTCAGGTAACATCTGCATCAGTGAGTCAGGTAACATCTGCATCAGTGACTCAGGTAACATCTGCATCAGTGAGTCAGGTAACATCTGCATCAGTGACTCAGGTAACATCTGCATCAGTGAGTCAGGTAACATCTGCATCAGTGACTCAGGTAACATCTGCATCAGTGAGTCAGGTAACATCTGCATCAGTGAGTCAGGTAACATCTGCATCAGTGACTCAGGTAACATCTGCATCAGTGAGTCAGGTAACATCTGCATCAGTGACTCAGGTAACATCTGCATCAGTGAGTCAGGTAACATCTGCATCAGTGACTCAGGTAACATCTGCATCAGTGAGTCAGGTAACATCTGCATCAGTGAGTCAGGTAACATCTGCATCAGTGACTCAGGTAACATCTGCATCAGGTAACTGTTAGATGACTTATTGACCGTTAGGGTTCAGGGTTCGGGTCAGAGTTCAGGGGTCAGGGTCTGGGGTCAGGGTCCGGGTCCGGGTAACACATGTTGTGTATGAGTGTCCTCACTAAGACAGCAGTAAAAGACTGTGTGTTTCAGGAGCAGAGGAGCGGTCCTTCAGTCAGGGGTCAGGGTAGGGTCTCAGGGGTCAGGGTTAGGGTCAGGGTTCAGGGTCAGGGTCAGAGTTCAGGGTTAAGGTCAGAGTTCAGGGCAGACAGCAGTAACAGACTGTGTGTTTCAGGCGCAGAGGAGCAGTCCTTCCTGGCTCAGATGAAGATCTCTGGAGGAGCAGACTTCAGTGAAGACCTCCTGAACTCCAGCTCGGCTCAGTTCAAAGCTCTGGCCTTCGAGCTGCAGAACCTGGTGAGGCTGAGGAACGTTTCTCAAGAACTAACCTACTAACCCGCCTGTCCAGCTTTACCCAAATCTACACAACTGTTGCACCTGCATCCTTTTGTGGTGACTTTTGTGTTGTTGTTTTTTACGCTTATTTGTTGCATTTTCATTCTCGTTTCTTTTGGGTTTTGCTGTGACTTTCACCATCTTTTTTCAAGAAGCTTTTAGATTTGGGTAAAGCCAAGAAGAAAATCCTTGATATGACTACTGGACACTTGACTACTAACCAATACTCGAGTACTGACCTGGATACTCGAGTACTGACCCGGATACTCGAGTACTGACATGGATACTCGAGTACTGACCCGGATACTCGAGTACTGACCCGGATACTCGAGTACTGACATGGATACTCGAGTACTGACCTGGATACTCGAGTACTGACCTGGATACTCGAGTACTGGCCTGGATACTCGAGTACTGACCTGAATACTTGAGTACTGACCCGGATACTTGAGTACTGACCTGAATACTCGAGTACTGGCCTGGATACTCGAGTACTGACCTGAATACTTGAGTACTGACCCGGATACTTGAGTACTGACCCGGATACTTGAGTACTGACCTGGATACTCGAGTACTGACCCGGATACTCGAGTACTGACCTGGATACTCGAGTACTGGCCTGGATACTCGAGTACTGACCTGAATACTTGAGTACATGTAAACTCACTGACCTCCCTCTGACCTCTGACCTCTGACCTGCAGGTAGGCTCCGCCCTCTCTCTGACTGACCTCCGGCTCCAGTTCAGGTCGTGCTCCGTGATTTTCTTCAGGTTTGATTAAAAACACAAACTAAGGCTGAGTCCGAATGTCCACACTATTCACTATATAGTGACTATATAGTGACTATATAGTGACTATATAGTGACTATATACTGACTATATACTGACTATATACTGACTATATAGTCAGTATATAGTCCGACTGACTATATACTGACTATATACTGACTATATAGTCTCTATATAGTCAGTATATAGTCACTATATAGTCAGTATATAGTCCGTATATAGTCCGTATATAGTCCGTATATAGTCAGTATATAGTCCGTATATAGTCAGTATATAGTGAATAGTGTGGACATTCGGACTCAGCCTAAACATCAGTAAAAACAAAAACGAGCCGTTTGTTTTCACGTATTTCCTGTTTTCAGAAAAGGCAGCGTGCTGGTGACCTCTGACCTGCGGTTTCTACTTCCTGTCAGCGCTCGGGAGGCGGAGCTACAGCTGAGGGAGGGGCTTC
Source organism: Gobius niger (assembly GCF_951799975.1). Lineage (NCBI taxonomy): Eukaryota > Metazoa > Chordata > Actinopteri > Gobiiformes > Gobiidae > Gobius > Gobius niger. The sequence continues at coordinate 379,130 of NW_027639303.1, read as the reverse complement.
AGCTGGTTCAAGGCTCGGGATTGGTCATCGACCCGAGCAGCGTCACCGTCACAGGTGAGAGAGAAAAGAGCCCAACACAAGACAACAACACAACAACACAACAACACAACAACACAACAACACAACACACAACAACACAACAACACAACACACAACACACAACACAACAACACAACAACACAACAACACAACACACAACAACACAACAACACAACAACACAACAACACAACAACACAACACACAACAACACAACACACAACACACAACAACACAACAACACAACAACACAACAACACAACAACACAACACACAACACACAACAACAACACAACAACACAACAACACAACAACACAACAACACAACACACAACAACACAACACACAACACACAACAACACAACAACACAACAACACAACAACACAACAACACAACACACAACACACAACAACACAACAACACAACAACACAACAACACAACAACACAACAACACAACACACAACAACACAACACACAACACACAACAACACAACAACACAACAACACAACAACACAACAACACAACACACAACAACACAACACACAACACACAACAACACAACAACACAACAACACAACAACACAACAACACAACACACAACACACAACAACACAACAACACAACACACAACACACAACAACACAACAACACAACACACAACAACACAACAACACAACAACACAACACACAACAACACAACAACACAACACACAACACACAACACACAACAACACAACACACAACACACAACAACACAACAACACAACACACAACAACACAACAACACAACACACAACACACAACACACAACACACAACACACAACAACACAACACACAACACACAACAACACAACAACACAACACACAACAACACAACACACAACACACAACAACACAACAACACAACACACAACACACAACAACACAACAACACAACACACAACAACACAACAACACAACAACACAACACACAACAACACAACAACACAACACACAACACACAACACACAACACACAACACACAACAACACAACACACAACACACAACACACAACACACAACACAACAACACACAACAACACACAACAACACACAACACACAACAACACACAACACACAACACAACAACACACAACAACACACAACACACAACACACAACACAACAACACACAACAACACACAACAACACACAACACACAACAACACACAACACACAACACAACAACACACAACAACACACAACACACAACAACACACAACACACAACACAACAACACACAACAACACACAACACACAACACACAACACAACAACACACAACAACACACAACAACACACAACACACAACAACACACAACACACAACACAACAACACACAACAACACACAACACACAACAACACACAACACACAACACAACAACACACAACAACACACAACAACACACAACAACACAACAACACACAACACACAACAACACAATAACACAACAACACAACAACACAAAACAACAACGCAACAACACAAAACAACAACACAACAACACAACAACACAACAACACAACAACACAACAACACAACAACACAACAAAACAACAACACAAAACAACAACACAACAACACAACACACAACACACAACACACAACATCTCAGTAACAGGGGCTCCTCCTGCTGGCAGCTGGAGGAACAACCATCATATTTAATGATTTAAATAAGAATATTTACTACTTCAGTTACTTCTTTAAAGACTTCAAGGAGAATATTCAAATACTTATATATTAAATACACAAATGCAAATCACTCAAATATGAAAATGAGAATAAAGTGGAAACGTGTTGTAGAAAATGTTCTGACCACACCTGGACCCACACCTGGACCCACACCTGGACCCACACCTGGACCCACATCTGGACCCACACCTGGACCCACCTCCAGCCAAGGCCCGACATCCACGCCGCTGACCACGCCCCTGACCACGCCCCTGACCCCAAACGGGACGTCCTCTCCAGGTCTGTGTCGTGCTTTTCCCAAACATCAGATTTTAATGAATGAATAATGAAGAATTTAGATCTTATTATTATGAAATCATTCTGCTCAGCTTCCTGTCCCGAGGGTCACATGACCTGCTCCGACGGCTCAGCCTGCGTTCTGATTGGACGATTCTGCGACGGGCTCCTCGACTGTCCGGACGGATCTGACGAGGACGGGCGCACATGTGGTAGAAATAAACATGTTTTTCTTTTTTAAATATTATCTCATTTAGATGGTTTTAGTTTTTTGTCTTTACGTTTTCATTCTTCCCCGTTTGTCTCTGTCAGCGACGCCGTGCGACGGTCAGTTCCAGCTTCACGGCCCAAACGGCTCCTTCACTTCCTCTGTGGGCGGGAACTACAGCTCCACTTCCTGTCGCTGGATCCTCAGGTCCGTCACAATAAAAGCTCTTACTTTAGCGTCTGCAGCCGTGTTTTATTTTGGCGGTGTGTTCCAGTGTGGGGCGCGGCCTGTCCGTCAGAGTCGACATCCTGTTTTTCCAGACTGAAGAGGGGCGGGACTTCCTGCGGCTGTATGAGGGGGTGGGGCCAGACCGGAAGCTCACTGGTTCGTGCTCGACTCGAACATGCAGGAAAACAGAGAAACTGTTGGAAAATGTAACTATTGTTGGATTATTCGTCTGCTCTTCTCTGATTGGATGATTCTCTCTCAGCTGAACTCTCAGGCTCCGCCCCTCCAGGAAACGTGTGGCTGCTGAACGACCAATCAACGGCGGAGTTCGTGTCAGATGGCCTGTTTAAGGGGCGGGGCTTCAGAGCCACGTTTAGCGCCGTGAATTTATCAGACGTCAGTGGTAAGCCCCGCCCACTTTAAGCACATGTTATTATGTAAAAAATCATGACAAATGAATGCTAAGCACATGCTAAGTACATGTTTAGCACATGTTAAGCACATGCTAAGTAAATGCTAAAAACATGTTAAGTACATGTTAAGAACATGCTGAGTACATGTTTAGCACATGTTAAGTACATGTTAACAACATGTTAAGCAAATGTTAAGTACATGTTAAGCCCATGTTAAGTACGTGTTAAGAACATGTTAAGAACATGCTAAGAACATGTTAAGTACATGTTAAGCACATGTTAAGCACATGTTAAGTACATGTTAAGCCCATGTTAAGTACGTGTTAAGAACATGTTAAGAACATGCTAAGAACATGTTAAGTACATGTTAAGCACATGTTAAGCACATGTTAAGTACATGTTAAGTACATGTTAAGCACATGTTAAGTACATGTTAAGTACATGTTAAGAACATGTTAAGCACATGTTAAGAACATGTTAAACACATGTTAAAAACATGTTAAGTACATGTTAAGTACATGTTAAGAACATGTTAAACACATGTTAAGTACATGTTAAGCACATGTTAAGCACATGTTAAGCACATGTTAAGCACATGTTAAGTACATGTTAAGTACATGTTAAGTACATGTTAAGTACATGTTAAGCACATGTTAAGCACATGTTAAGTACATGTTAAGCACATGTTAAGTACATGTTAAGCACATGTTAAGTACATGTTAAGCACATGTTAAGAACATGTTAAGCACATGTTAAGTACATGTTAAGCACATGTTAAGTACATGTTAAGTACATCTTAAGCCCATGTTAAGTACATGTTAAGCACATGTTAAGAACATGTTAAGCACATGTTAAGAACATACTAAGCACATGTTAAGAACATACTAAGCACATGTTAAGAACATGCTAAGTAAATGCTAAAAACATGTTAAGAACATTTTAAGAACATGCTGAGTACATGTTTAGCACATGTTAAGTACGTGTTAAGAACATGTTAAGAACATGCTAAGAACATGTTAAGTACATGTTAAGCACATGTTAAGCACATGTTAAGTACATGTTAAGTACATGTTAAGCACATGTTAAGTACATGTTAAGTACATGTTAAGAACATGTTAAGCACATGTTAAGAACATGTCAAACACATGTTAAGCACATGTTAAGTACATGTTAAGTACATGTTAAGCACATGTTAAGTACATGTTAAGTACATGTTAAGAACATGTTAAGCACATATTAAATACATGTTAAGAACATGTTAAGTACATCTTAAGAACAAGCTAAGCAAATGTTAAGCACATGTTAAGTACATGTTAAGAACATGTTAGGTACATGTTAAGTACATGTTAAGTACGTGTTAAGTACATGTTAAGCACACGCTAAGTACGTGTTAAGCACATGTTAAGTACATGTTAAGAACATGTTAAGTACATGTTAAGTACATGTTAAGCACACGCTAAGTACGTGTTAAGCACATGTTAAGCACATGTTAAGTTCATGTTAAGCACATGGTAAGTTCATGTTGAGCACATGGTAAGTTCATGCTACATTCATGCTAAGTACATGCTAAGCACACGTGACTGTCTTGTAGACGAGCAGAGGCTCAGCTGTTCCTTTGAGGATGGCTGGTGTCTCTGGAGACAAGACCCAGACCAGGACCAGGACTGGATCAGGACCAGAGGAGGCACCTTCCCCCCAGAGACCGGCCCCGAGGAGGACCACACCACCGGGACCAGCTCAGGTCAGGACTAACTCTGGACTAACTCTGGACTATCTCAGGTCAGGACTAACTCAGGTCAGGACTAACTCAGGTCTGGACTCACTCAGGTCTGGACTCACTCAGGTCAGGACTAACTCAGGTCTGGTGTTTCAGGGTTTTACGTGTCGACTCCCTTCAGTCCGGGCTCGTGGCTGAAGACTTTCCGGATCCTGAGTCTTCCCCTCAGACCGTCCTCCGGCGCCTCCTGCCTGTCCTTCTGGTAACTGCGCCTCACACCGCACATGTGCCGCTGCCCGACCCCTGCGCCTCACACCGCACATGTGCCGCTGCCCGACCCCTGCGCCTCACACTGCACATGTGCCGCTGCCCGACCCCTGCGCCTCACACTGCACATGTGCCGCTGCCCGACCCCTGCGCCTCACACCGCACATGTGCCGCTGCCCGACCCCTGCGCCTCACACCGCACATGTGCCGCTGCCCGACCCCTGCGCCTCACACTGCACATGTGCCGCTGCCCGACCCCTGCGCCTCACACTGCACATGTGCCGCTGCCCGACCCCTGCGCCTCACACTGCACATGTGCCGCTGCCCGACCCCTGCGCCTCATTGTGTGTTTAGGTACCACATGTGTGTTTCAGGTACCACATGTTCGGAGGCGACGTGTTCGTCCTCAGGGTCCTCGTGCTCCTGGACTCAGAGCGAGTCCTGTTCCAGAGACAGGGCGACTACGGGGACGCCTGGCACCGCGGCCTGGTGGACATTCACGAGAACTACACCCACGGACAGGTGACCACACCCACAGACAGGTGACCACACCCACAGACAGGTGACTACACCCACGGACAGGTGACCACACCCACGGACAGGTGACCACACCCACGGACAGGTGACCACACCCACAGACAGGTGACTACACCCACAGACAGGTGACTACACCCACGGACAGGTGACCACACCCACGGACAGGTGACCACACCCACGGACAGGTGACCACACCCACAGACAGGTGACCACACCCACGGACAGGTGACCACACCCACGGACAGGTGACCACACCCACGGACAGGTGACCACACCCACAGACAGGTGACCACACCCACGGACAGGTGACCACACCCACAGACAGGTGACCACACCCACGGACAGGTGACCACACCCACAGACAGGTGACCACACCCACAGACAGGTGACTACACCCACGGACAGGTGACCACACCCACGGACAGGTGACCACACCCACGGACAGGTGACCACACCCACAGACAGGTGACTACACCCACAGACAGGTGACTACACCCACGGACAGGTGACCACACCCACGGACAGGTGACCACACCCACGGACAGGTGACCACACCCACAGACAGGTGACCACACCCACGGACAGGTGACCACACCCACGGACAGGTGACCACACCCACGGACAGGTGACCACACCCACAGACAGGTGACCACACCCACGGACAGGTGACCACACCCACAGACAGGTGACCACACCCACGGACAGGTGACCACACCCACGGACAGGTGACCACACCCACGGACAGGTGACCACACCCACAGACAGGTGACCACACCCACAGACAGGTGACCACACCCACAGACAGGTGACTACACCCACAGACAGGTGACTACACCCACAGACAGGTGACCACACCCACGGACAGGTGACCACACCCACGGACAGGTGACCACACCCACGGACAGGTGACCACACCCACAGACAGGTGACCACACCCACAGACATGTGACCACACCCACGGACAGGTGACCACACCCACAGACAGGTGACCACACCCACGGACAGGTGACCACACCCACAGACAGGTGACTACACCCACGGACAGGTGACAACAGACAGGTGACCACACCCACGGACAGGTGACCACACCCACAGACAGGTGACTACACCCACAGACAGGTGACCACACCCACAGACAGGTGACTACACCCACAGACAGGTGACTACACCCACAGACAGGTGACTACACCCACGGACAGGTGACAACAGACAGGTGACCACACCCACAGACAGGTGACCACACCCACAGACAGGTGACCACACCCACAGACAGGTGACTACACCCACGGACAGGTGACAACAGACAGGTGACCACACCCACAGACAGGTGACCACACCCACAGACAGGTGACCACACCCACAGACAGGTGACCACACCCACAGACAGGTGACTACACCCACAGACAGGTGACTACACCCACAGACAGGTGACCACACCCACAGACAGGTGACTACACCCACAGACAGGTGACTACACCCACGGAAAGGTGACCACACCCACAGACAGGTGACCACACCCACAGACAGGTGACCACACCCACAGACAGGTGACCACACCCACAGACAGGTGACTACACCCACAGACAGGTGACCACACCCACATTCAGGTGACTACACCCACATTCAGGTGACCACACCCACAGACAGGTGACTACACCCACGGAAAGGTGACCACACCCACAGACAGGTGACCACACCCACAGACAGGTGACCACACCCACAGACAGGTGACTACACCCACGGAAAGGTGACCACACCCACAGACAGGTGACCACACCCACAGACAGGTGACCACACCCACAGACAGGTGACCACACCCACAGACAGGTGACCACACCCACAGACAGGTGACCACACCCACAGACAGGTGACCACACCCACAGACAGGTGACCACACCCACAGACAGGTGACTACACCCACGGAAAGGTGACCACACCCACAGACAGGTGACCACACCCACGGACAGGTGACCACAGACAGGTGACCACACCCACGGAACTACACCCACAGACAGGTGACCACACCCACAGACAGGTGACCACACCCACATTCAGGTGACCACACCCACAGACAGGTGACCACACCCACAGACAGGTGACTACACCCACAGACAGGTGACCACACCCACAGACAGGTGACTACACCCACAGACAGGTGACCACACCCACAGACAGGTGACCACACCCACAGACAGGTGACCACACCCACAGACAGGTGACCACACCCACAGACAGGTGACTACACCCACAGACAGGTGACTATACCCACAGTCAGGTGACCACACCCACAGACAGGTGACCACACCCACAGACAGGTGACTACACCCACAGACAGGTGACCACACCCACGGACAGGTGACTACACCCACAGTCAGGTGACCACACCCACGGACAGGTGACCACACCCACAGACAGGTGACTACACCCACAGACAGGTGACTATACCCACGGACAGGTGACCACACCCACAGACAGGTGACCACACCCACAGACAGGTGACCACACCCACAGACAGGTGACCACACCCACGGACAGGTGACCACGGACAGGTGACCACACCCACGGACAGGTGACCACACCCACGGACAGGTGACCACACCCACAGACAGGTGACCACACCCACGGACAGGTGACCACACCCACAGACAGGTGACCACACCCACAGACAGGTGACCACACCCACGGACAGGTGACCACACCCACGGACAGGTGACCACACCCACAGAACTACACCCACAGACAGGTGACCACACCCACGGACAGGTGACCACACCCACGGACAGGTGACCACACCCACAGACAGGTGACCACACCCACAGACAGGTGACCACACCCACAGACAGGTGACCACACCCACGGACAGGTGACCACACCCACGGAACTACACCCACAGACAGGTGACCACACCCACGGACAGGTGACCACACCCACAGACAGGTGACCACACCCACAGACAGGTGACCACACCCACAGACAGGTGACCACACCCACAGACAGGTGACCACACCCACAGACAGGTGACCACACCCACAGACAGGTGACCACACCCACAGACAGGTGACTACTACACACAGGTGACTACACACAGGTGACCACACCCCTGTTTCCATGGCGATGTCACTAACGGCCTCTGCTGCAGATCGTGTTCGAGGCTCAGGAAAAAGGCGGGATGTTGAACGACATCGCTCTCGATGACATCACTCTGACGCCTCTGCCCTGTGGCCCCGCCCCCCCAGAGCCCACCAACGTCCCGCCCCCAACCACGCGCCCTCCCATCCCAGGTAAGACACTCCCATCCCAGGTAAGACACGCCCATCCCAGGTAAGACACGCCCATCCCAGGTAAGACACGCCCATCCCAGGTAAGACACTCCCATCCCAGGTAAGACACGCCCATCCCAGGTAAGACACGCTCATCCCAGGCAAGACACTCCCATCCCAGGTAAGACACGCCCATCCCAGGTAAGACACTCCCATCCCAGGTAAGACACGCCCATCCCAGGTAAGACACGCCCATCCCAGGCAAGACACTCCCATCCCAGGTAAGACACTCCCATCCCAGGTAAGACACTCCCATCCCAGGTAAGACACGCCCATCCCAGGTAAGACACGCCCATCCCAGGTAAGACACGCCCCCCTAAGGTCACGCCGGCTCCTCCCCGGTGTCGTCTGATTGGTCGATCGTTGTCTTTCAGCCGACTGTGGAGGACCCTTTGATTTGTTCCACAGCGCCACCTTCAGCTCGCCAGGATACCCCGATTACTACGGCAACAGGGCCAACTGTGAGTGTTTAAAGAGTTACCATTCTGATGTTCCTCTGTCTGAATGATGTTCCTCTGTCTGAATGATGTTCCTCCGTCTGAATGATGTTCTTCTGTCTGAATGATGTTCCTCTGTCTGAGTGATGTTCCTCCGTCTGAATGATGTTCCTCTGTTCCTCTGTCTGAATGATGTTCCTCTGTCTGAATGATGTTCCTCTGTCTGAATGATGTTCCTCCGTCTGAATGATTTTCCTCTGTCTGAATGATGTTCTTCTGTCTGAATGATGATCTTCTGTTCCCCCGTCAGGTCTGTGGAGGCTTCACGCTGACGTTGGGAAGAACCTTCAGCTCCACTTCCTAGACTTCGATCTGGAATCTTCCTACGACACTTTGGAGATCAGAGACGGACCAGAGCCAGACTCCACTCTGCTGGGTCAGTGTGTCACAGGTTCAGAGTCTGAGGACTAGGACCTCAGGAGGGTCAGAGTCTGAGGAGGAGCTGGACCTCAGGAGGGTCAGAGTCTGAGGAGGAGCTGGACCTCAGGAGGGTCAGAGTCTGAGGAGGAGCTGGACCTCAGGAGGGTCAGAGTCTGAGGAGGAGCTGGACCTCAGGAGGGTCAGAGTCTGAGGAGGAGGAGCTGGACCTCAGGAGGGTCAGAGTCTGAGGAGGAGGAGCTGGACCTCAGGAGGGTCAGAGTCTGAGGAGGAGCTGGACCTCAGGAGGGTCAGAGTCTGAGGAGGATTCTGGACCTCAGGAGGGTCAGAGGTTCTAACATTGTCTTTGTTCCTCAGGCGTTTTCACGGGAAACAAAGGTCCCGCCCACGACTTCTTCTCATCCACCAATCAGATTTCTCTCTGGTTCCTGACGGACGCCTCCACCTCTTGGCGAGGCTTCAAGGCCAACTTCACCTCAGGGGTCAATCTGGGGTCACCAGGTCAGAGCCCACACCAGTCCGGGTCAGGGGTCAGGGTCTGAGTCAGGGGTCAGGGGTCACATGTCTGAATGTTGTTGCAGAGCCGTGCTCAGACCTGCAGCTCCAGTGCGGCTCCGGACTCTGCGTTTCCTCCAGCGCCGAGTGTGACGGACGACTGGACTGTCCTGACGGAGCCGACGAGGACCAGTGTGGTGAGTACGACTGGACCGGGGAGTTTAAACACCCCGACCGCCACGCGATGTTGCAGAGACGTGTCAGCCAAGACAGTCCTACAACATCCAGAGACTTAAGGTACTCAGGGCGAATCTCATCCACCCCCGGAGCCACCGAGGAGCTTTCTCACCACCTCGGTGACTTCAGCCCCGATGATGGGCGAGCCCACCTCCGAGTCCTCAGCCTCTGCTTCCTCATTGGAAGACGTGACGACGGGGTTGAGGAGGTCCTCGAAGTCCTCCTTCCACCGCCCGACGACATCCCCAGTCGAGGTCAGCAGCCCCCCTCCCGCACTGTAAACAGTGTTGGTGAAGCACTGCTTCCCCCTCCTGAGGCGCCGGATGGTTTGCCAGAATCTCTTCGAGGCCGACCGATAGTCTTCCTCCATGGCCTCCCCGAACTCCTCCCAGACCCGAGTTTTAGCCTCCGCGACCGCTCGAGCTGCAGCACGCTTGGCCTGCCGGTACCTCTCAGCTGCCTCAGGAGTCCCACAAGCCAACAAGGCCAGGTAGGACTCCTTCTTCAGCTTGACGGCATCCCTTACTTCCGGGCGCCACCACCGGGTTCGGGGATTGCCGCCGCGACAGGCACCAGAGACCTTACGGCCACAACTACGAGCAGCCGCATCAACAATGGAGGAGGAGAACAGAGTCCACTCTGACTCCATGTCCCCCGCCTCCCCCGGAATCAGGGTGAAGCTCTTCCGGAGGTGGGAGTTGAAGACCCCACTGACAGAGGGATCCACCAGACGTTCCCAGCAGACCCTCACAACACGCTTGGGCCTGCCAGGTCTGACCGGCTTCCTCCCCTGCCAGCGGATCCAGCTCACCACCAGGTGGTGATCGGTTGACAGCTCCGCCCCTCTCTTCACCCGAGTGTCCGAGACACGCGGCCGGAGGTCAGACGACACAACTACAAAGTCGATCATCGACCTCCTGCCTAGGGCGTCCTGGTGCCACGTGCACTTATGGACACCCTTGTGCTCGAACATGGTGTTCGTTATGGACAAACTGTGACTAGCACAGAAGTCCAATAACAGAACACCACTCGGGTTCAGATCGGGGAGGCCGTTCTTCCCAATCACTCCCTCCCAGGTCTCACTGTCGTTACCCACGTGGGCGTTGAAGTCCCCCAGCAGAACAATGGAGTCCCCAGTCGGAGCACTATCTAGTACCCCTCCCAGGGACTCCAAGAAGGCCGGGTACTCTGCACCGATGTTGGGCCCGTAGGCCGAGACAACGGTGAGAGACCTGTCCCCGACCTGGAGGCGTAGGGACGCGACCCTCTCGTCCACCGGGCTGAACTCCAACACGTGTGGACCAGGTCATCGAGGCAACTGCCTCTGACTGCCCCCCAGTCCCTGCACCGACCCCTACGGATCCCTCTGCGGGTGGTGGGTCCACAGGAGGGCGGGCCCAGGTCGTCTCTACGGGCTGTGCCCGGCCGGACCCCGTGGGCAGAGACCCGGCCACCAGACGCTCGCGTTCGGGCCCCGGCAACACCATAAATATATATATACCACGTATCGGTCCTTATATATTGTACGTCCATAAGAGTCTTCTGAGCTGCTCTTCGTCTGACCCATCACCTCGGACCTGTTTAACATGGGAGACCCTACAGGGGCATAAAGCCCCCGACAACAGAGCTCCTCAGGAGATGTGTTGGAGTCCAGGAGTACGTGATGGTTAAACCTGTTCCTGTTTCAGTTTTCTTGGACTCGGATCGGCTCCAGATGCAGATCGTCTCCTCAAACTTCTCTGTCTGCTCCTCCCACTGGACACGCCCCCTGTCGGACTTCACCTGCCGTTACCTGGGATACAGGTGAGAGGGCGGGGCCTAGGAGAGATGTGAGAGGGCGGGGCCTAGGAGACAGGTGAGAGGGCGGGGCCTAGGAGAGATGTGAGAGGGCAGGGCCTAGGAGACAGGTGAGAGGGCGGGGGCTAGGAGACAGGTGAGAAGGCGGGGCCAAGGAGACAGGTGAGAGGGCGAGGCCTAGGAGACATCTGAGAGGGCGGGGCTTAGGAGACAGGTGAGAGGGCGGGGCCTCTGTTCCTCCTAAATGTGGCTGTTTCTGCTGCAGGTCCGGAAACTGGACGACGGTTTCCTCTGAGCCTGAGGACGCACCGTTCATTTCTGTCTCTGTGTCGAACGACAGCATCGTCACCAGCCCAGAGTAAGAGCGCCCCCTGTGTGTGACTGTAATATAACACCAGTGTAAGAGCGCCCCCTGTGTGTGACTGTAGTATAACACCAGTGTAAGAGTGCCCCCTGTATGTGACTGTAATATAACACCAGAGTAAGAGCGCCCCCTGTGTGTGACTGTAATATAACACCAGTGTAAGAGCGCCCCCTGTGTGTGACTGTAATATAACACCAGAGTAAGAGCGCCCCCTGTGTGTGACTGTAGTATAACACCAGTGTAAGAGCGCCCCCTGTGTGTGACTGTAATATAACACCAGAGTAAGAGCGCCCCCTGTGTGTGACTGTAATATAACACCAGTGTAAGAGCGCCCCCTGTGTGTGACTGTAATATAACACCAGTGTAAGAGCGCCCCCTGTGTGTGACTGTAATATAACACCAGTGTAAGAGCGCCCCCTGTATGTGACTGTAATATAACACCAGAGTAAGAGCGCCCCCTGTGTGTGACTGTAGTATAACACCAGTGTAAGAGTGCCCCCTGTATGTGACTGTAATATAACACCAGAGTAAGAGCGCCCCCTGTGTGTGACTGTAATATAACACCAGTGTAAGAGCGCCCCCTGTGTGTGACTGTAATATAACACCAGAGTAAGAGCGCCCCCTGTGTGTGACTGTAATATAACACCAGTGTAAGAGCGCCCCCTGTGTGTGACTGTAATATAACACCAGTGTAAGAGCGCCCCCTGTATGTGACTGTAATATAACACCAGAGTAAGAGCGCCCCCTGTGTGTGACTGTAATATAACACCAGTGTAAGAGTGCCCCCTGTGTGTGACTGTAATATAACACCAGTGTGAGAGCGCCCCCTGTATGTGACTGTAATATAACACCAGTGTAAGAGCGCCCCCTGTATGTGACTGTAATATAACACCAGAGTAAGAGCGCCCCCTGTGTGTGACTGTAATATAACACCAGTGTAAGAGCGCCCCCTGTATGTGACTGTAATATAACACCAGTGTAAGAGCGCCCCCTGTATGTGACTGTAATATAACACCAGTGTAAGAGCGCCCCCTGTGTGTGACTGTAATATAACACCAGTGTAAGAGCGCCCCCTGTATGTGACTGTAATATAACACCAGTGTAAGAGCGCCCCCTGTATGTGACTGTAATATAACACCAGTGTAAGAGCGCCCCCTGTATGTGACTGTAATATAACACCAGTGTAAGAGCGCCCCCTGTGTGTGACTGTAATATAACACCAGTGTAAGAGCGCCCCCTGTGTGTGACTGTAATATAACACCAGTGTAAGAGCGCCCCCTGTGTGTGACTGTAATATAACACCAGTGTAAGAGCGCCCCCTGTGTGTGACTGTAATATAACACCAGAGTAAGAGCGCCCCCTGTGTGTGACTGTAATATAACACCAGTGTAAGAGCGCCCCCTGTGTGTGACTGTAATATAACACCAGTGTAAGAGCGCCCCCTGTGTGTGACTGTGATATAACACCAGAGTAAGAGCGCCCCCTGTGTGTGACTGTAATATAACACCAGTGTAAGAGCGCCCCCTGTGTGTGACTGTAATATAACACCAGTGTAAGAGCGCCCCCTGTGTGTGACTGTAATATAACACCAGTGTAAGAGCGCCCCCTGTGTGTGACTGTAATATAACACCAGTGTAAGAGCGCCCCCTGTGTGTGACTGTAATATAACACCAGTGTAAGAGCGCCCCCTGTGTGTGACTGTAATATAACACCAGTGTAAGAGCGCCCCCTGTATGTGACTGTAATATAACACCAGAGTAAGAGTGCCCCCTGTGTGTGACTGTAATATAACACCAGAGTAAGAGCGCCCCCTGTATGTGACTGTAATATAACACCAGTGTAAGAGCGCCCCCTGTGTGTGACTGTAATATAACACCAGAGTAAGAGTGCCCCCTGTGTGTGACTGTAATATAACACCAGAGTAAGAGCGCCCCCTGTGTGTGACTGTAATATAACACCAGTGTAAGAGCGCCCCCTGTGTGTGACTGTAATATAACACCAGTGTAAGAGCGCCCCCTGTATGTGACTGTAATATAACACCAGTGTAAGAGCGCCCCCTGTGTGTGACTGTAATATAACACCAGTGTAAGAGCGCCCCCTGTATGTGACTGTAATATAACACCAGAGTAAGAGCGCCCCCTGTGTGTGACTGTAATATAACACCAGTGTAAGAGCGCCCCCTGTGTGTGACTGTAATATAACACCAGTGTAAGAGCGCCCCCTGTGTGTGACTGTAATATAACACCAGTGTAAGAGCGCCCCCTGTGTGTGACTGTAATATAACACCAGTGTAAGAGCGCCCCCTGTGTGTGACTGTAATATAACACCAGTGTAAGAGCGCCCCCTGTATGTGACTGTAATATAACACCAGTGTAAGAGCGCCCCCTGTATGTGACTGTAATATAACACCAGTGTAAGAGCGCCCCCTGTGTGTGACTGTAATATAACACCAGTGTAAGAGCGCCCCCTGTGTGTGACTGTAATATAACACCAGAGTAAGAGCGCCCCCTGCTGTCTGTGTCTCCGCAGGTCGAGCTGTGAGAGCCTGGTGTCCCTGAGCTGCAGCAACAAACGTGAGTCTAAATGACGTTAAATATGTTTGAGTGGGATCTCAGTCGTCCAGGAGGTACGTGACCTCACACATGACCTCACACATGACCTCATACATGACCTCACACATGACCTCACACATGACCTCACACATGACCTCACACATGACCTCAGTAAGCCCCGCCCTCTGCTGCCCCCTCCCCACAGAAATACACTGTCTTTGTTTTCAGCCTGTGGAGTCCGCCAGGTCAACCTCCCGTCTGAGTCTGGCCAATCACAGCCCGGAGGAGGTGCGGTCGGCCAATCACAGCCCGGAGGAGGTGCGGTCGGCCAATCACAGCCCGGAGGAGGCGCGGTCGGCCAATCACAGCCCGGAGGAGGCGCGGTCGGCGAGGTCGGCGAGGTCGGCGTTTCAGGGGCGGGGAGGATCGTAGGCGGAGTCGACGCGGACAAAGGGGCGTGGCCGTGGATGGTGTCTCTTCATTGGTCGAATAATCACATTTGCGGGGCCACTCTGATTGGCCGGGACTGGCTCCTGACCGCCGCCCACTGCGTCTACGGGTCTGACCTTTAACCTTTCGCTTTTTACCCCATTTTTCTAATGTTTCCCTTTTTATTTTGTTTTATCTCGGATATTTCCCGACTTTTACACCAGTTCTCCTTTTGCCACAGTTCTAGACCAGGGGTTCCCAAAGAGGGGGTCGCGGGGTCGATAAAGCGTTAGATTTGGGTAAAGCTGTAGATTTGGGTAAAGTCTTAGATTTGGGTAAAGCTGTAGATTTGGGTAAAGCTTAGATTTGGGTAAAGTCTTAGATTTGGGTAAAGCTGTAGATTTGGGTAAAGCTTAGATTTGGGTAAAGCTGTAGATTTGGGTAAAGCTTTAGATTTGGGTAAAGAGTTAGATTTGGGTAAAGCTTAGATTTGGGTAAAGCTTTAGATTTGGGTAAAGCTGTAGATTTGGGTAAAGCTTTAGATTTGGGTAAAGCTTTAGATTTGGGTAAAGCTGTAGATTTGGGTAAAGCTTTAGATTTGGGTAAAGCTGTAGATTTGGGTAAAGCTTTAGATTTGGGTAAAGCTGTAGATTTGGGTAAAGCTGTAGATTTGGGTAAAGCTGTAGATTTGGGTAAAGCGTTAGATTTGGGTAAAGCTGTAGATTTGGGTAAAGCTTAGATTTGGGTAAAGCGTTAGATTTGGGTAAAGCTTTAGATTTGGGTAAAGCTGTAGATTTGGGTAAAGCTTTAGATTTGGGTAAAGCTGTAGATTTGGGTAAAGCTTTAGATTTGGGTAAAGCTGTAGATTTGGGTAAAGCTTTAGATTTGGGTAAAGCTGTAGATTTGGGTAAAGCTTTAGATTTGGGTAAAGCTGTAGATTTGGGTAAAGCTTTAGATTTGGGTAAAGCTGTAGATTTGGGTAAAGTCATAGATTTGGGTAAAGCTGTAGATTTGGGTAAAGCTTTAGATTTGGGTAAAGCTTTAGATTTGGGTAAAGCGTTAGATTTGGGTAAAGCTGTAGATTTGGGTAAAGCTTTAGATTTGGGTAAAGCTTTAGATTTGGGTAAAGCTTTAGATTTGGGTAAAGCTGTAGATTTGGGTAAAGCTGTAGATTTGGGTAAAGCTGTAGATTTGGGTAAAGCTTTAGATTTGGGTAAAGCTGTAGATTTGGGTAAAGCTTTAGATTTGGGTAAAGCTTTAGATTTGGGTAAAGCTTTAGATTTGGGTAAAGCTGTAGATTTGGGTAAAGCTTTAGATTTGGGTAAAGCTGTAGATTTGGGTAAAGCGTTAGATTTGGGTAAAGCTGTAGATTTGGGTAAAGCTTTAGATTTGGGTAAAGCTTAGATTTGGGTAAAGCGTTAGATTTGGGTAAAGCTGTAGATTTGGGTAAAGCGTTAGATTTGGGTAAAGCTGTAGATTTGGGTAAAGCTTTAGATTTGGGTAAAGCTGTAGATTTGGGTAAAGCGTTAGATTTGGGTAAAGCTGTAGATTTGGGTAAAGCTTTAGATTTGGGTAAAGCTGTAGATTTGGGTAAAGCGTTAGATTTGGGTAAAGCTTAGATTTGGGTAAAGCTGTAGATTTGGGTAAAGCGTTAGATTTGGGTAAAGCGTTAGATTTGGGTAAAGCGTTAGATTTGGGTAAAGCTGTAGATTTGGGTAAAGCTGTAGATTTGGGTAAAGCGTTAGATTTGGGTAAAGCTGTAGATTTGGATAAAGCGTTAGATTTGGATAAAGCGTTAGATTTGGGTAAAGCTTTAGATTTGGGTAAAGCGTTAGATTTGGGTAAAGCTTTAGATTTGGGTAAAGCTTAGATTTGGGTAAAGCGTTAGATTTGGGTAAAGCGTTAGATTTGGGTAAAGCTGTAGATTTGGATAAAGCGTTAGATTTGGGTAAAGCGTTAGATTTGGGTAAAGCGTTAGATTTGGGTAAAGCTTTAGATTTGGGTAAAGCTTAGATTTGGGTAAAGCTGTAGATTTGGGTAAAGCGTTAGATTTGGGTAAAGCTTAGATTTGGGTAAAGCTGTAGATTTGGATAAAGCGTTAGATTTGGGTAAAGCGTTAGATTTGGGTAAAGCTTAGATTTGGGTAAAGCTGTAGATTTGGGTAAAGCTGTAGATTTGGGTAAAGCGTTAGATTTGGGTAAAGCTGTAGATTTGGGTAAAGCGTTAGATTTGGGTAAAGCTGTAGATTTGGGTAAAGCTGTAGATTTGGGTAAAGCTGTAGATTTGGGTAAAGCGTTAGATTTGGATAAAGCGTTAGATTTGGGTAAAGCGTTAGATTTGGATAAAGCGTTAGATTTGGATAAAGCGTTAGATTTGGATAAAGCGTTAGATTTGGGTAAAGCTGTAGATTTGGGTAAAGCGTTAGATTTGGGTAAAGCTTAGATTTGGGTAAAGCTGTAGATTTGGATAAAGCGTTAGATTTGGGTAAAGCGTTAGATTTGGGTAAAGCTTAGATTTGGGTAAAGCTGTAGATTTGGGTAAAGCTGTAGATTTGGGTAAAGCTGTACATTTGGGTAAAGCTGTAGATTTGGGTAAAGCTGTAGATTTGGGTAAAGCGTTAGATTTGGGTAAAGCTTTAGATTTGGGTAAAGCTTAGATTTGGGTAAAGCGTTAGATTTGGGTAAAGCTTAGATTTGGGTAAAGCGTTAGATTTGGGTAAAGCTTAGATTTGGGTAAAGCGTTAGATTTGGGTAAAGCTGTAGATTTGGGTAAAGCTGTAGATTTGGGTAAAGCTGTAGATTTGGGTAAAGCGTTAGATTTGGGTAAAGCTTAGATTTGGGTAAAGCTGTAGATTTGGGTAAAGCGTTAGATTTGGGTAAAGCGTCAGATTTGGGTAAAGCTTAGATTTGGGTAAAGCTTAGATTTGGGTAAAGCTGTAGATTTGGGTAAAGCGTTAGATTTGGGTAAAGCTGTAGATTTGGGTAAAGCTGTAGATTTGGGTAAAGCGTTAGATTTGGGTAAAGCGTTAGATTTGGGTAAAGCTGTAGATTTGGGTAAAGCTTAGATTTGGGTAAAGCTTAGATTTGGGTAAAGCGTTAGATTTGGGTAAAGCTGTAGATTTGGGTAAAGCTTTAGATTTGGGTAAAGCTTAGATTTGGGTAAAGCTGTAGATTTGGGTAAAGCTTAGATTTGGGTAAAGCTTAGATTTGGGTAAAGCTTTAGATTTGGGTAAAGCTGTAGATTTGGGTAAAGCTTAGATTTGGGTAAAGCGTTAGATTTGGGTAAAGCTGTAGATTTGGGTAAAGCTTAGATTTGGGTAAAGCTGTAGATTTGGGTAAAGCTTAGATTTGGGTAAAGCGTTAGATTTGGGTAAAGCTTAGATTTGGGTAAAGCTTAGATTTGGGTAAAGCGTTAGATTTGGGTAAAGCTTAGATTTGGGTAAAGCTGTAGATTTGGGTAAAGCGTTAGATTTGGGTAAAGCGTTAGATTTGGGTAAAGCTGTAGATTTGGGTAAAGCTTAGATTTGGGTAAAGCTGTAGATTTGGGTAAAGCGTTAGATTTGGGTAAAGCTTAGATTTGGGTAAAGCGTTAGATTTGGGTAAAGCTGTAGATTTGGGTAAAGCTGTAGATTTGGGTAAAGCTGTAGATTTGGGTAAAGCTGTAGATTTGGGTAAAGCTTAGATTTGGGTAAAGCGTTAGATTTGGGTAAAGCGTTAGATTTGGGTAAAGCTGTAGATTTGGGTAAAGCTGTAGATTTGGGTAAAGCGTTAGATTTGGGTAAAGCTTAGATTTGGGTAAAGCTGTAGATTTGGGTAAAGCGTTAGATTTGGGTAAAGCTTAGATTTGGGTAAAGCTTAGATTTGGGTAAAGCTTAGATTTGGGTAAAGCGTTAGATTTGGGTAAAGCTTAGATTTGGGTAAAGCTTAGATTTGGGTAAAGCGTTAGATTTGGGTAAAGTGTTAGTATTGGGTAAAGCTGTAGATTTGGGTAAAGCTGTAGATTTGGGTAAAGCGTTAGATTTGGGTAAAGCGTTAGATTTGGGTAAAGCTTAGATTTGGGTAAAGCTGTAGATTTGGGTAAAGCTTTAGATTTGGGTAAAGCGTTAGATTTGGGTAAAGCGTTAGATTTGGGTAAAGCTTAGATTTGGGTAAAGCTGTAGATTTGGGTAAAGCGTTAGATTTGGGTAAAGCTTAGATTTGGGTAAAGCTGTAGATTTGGGTAAAGCGTTAGATTTGGGTAAAGCTTAGATTTGGGTAAAGCGTTAGATTTGGGTAAAGCTTAGATTTGGGTAAAGCGTTAGATTTGGGTAAAGCTTAGATTTGGGTAAAGCTTAGATTTGGGTAAAGCTTAGATTTGGGTAAAGCTTAGATTTGGGTAAAGCGTTAGATTTGGGTAAAGCTGTAGATTTGGGTAAAGCGTTAGATTTGGGTAAAGCTTAGATTTGGGTAAAGCTGTAGATTTGGGTAAAGCTGTAGATTTGGGTAAAGCTTAGATTTGGGTAAAGCTTAGATTTGGGTAAAGCTTAGATTTGGGTAAAGCTTAGATTTGGGTAAAGCTTAGATTTAGGTAAAGCTGTAGATTTGGGTAAAGCTGTAGATTTGGGTAAAGAGTTAGATTTGGGTAAAGCTTAGATTTGGGTAAAGCTTAGATTTGGGTAAAGCGTTAGATTTGGGTAAAGCTGTAGATTTGGGTAAAGCTGTAGATTTGGGTAAAGCTTAGATTTGGGTAAAGCTTAGATTTGGGTAAAGCTGTAGATTTGGGTAAAGCTGTAGATTTGGGTAAAGCTTAGATTTGGGTAAAGCTTAGATTTGGGTAAAGCTGTAGATTTGGGTAAAGCTTAGATTTGGGTAAAGCTTAGATTTGGGTAAAGCTTAGATTTAGGTAAAGCTGTAGATTTGGGTAAAGCTGTAGATTTGGGTAAAGCTTAGATTTGGGTAAAGCTGTAGATTTGGGTAAAGCTTAGATTTGGGTAAAGCCTTAGATTTAGGTAAAGCTGTAGATTTGGGTAAAGCGTTAGATTTGGGTAAAGCGTTAGATTTGGGTAAAGCTTAGATTTGGGTAAAGCGTTAGATTTGGGTAAAGCTTAGATTTGGGTAAAGCTGTAGATTTGGGTAAAGCTGTAGATTTGGGTAAAGCTTAGATTTGGGTAAAGCTTAGATTTGGGTAAAGCTTAGATTTGGGTAAAGCTTAGATTTGGGTAAAGAGTTAGATTTGGGTAAAGCTTAGATTTGGGTAAAGCTTAGATTTGGGTAAAGCTGTAGATTTGGGTAAAGCTTAGATTTGGGTAAAGCTTAGATTTGGGTAAAGCTTAGATTTAGGTAAAGCTGTAGATTTGGGTAAAGCTGTAGATTTGGGTAAAGCTTAGATTTGGGTAAAGCTGTAGATTTGGGTAAAGCTTTAGATTTGGGTAAAGCTGTAGATTTGGGTAAAGCTGTAGATTTGGGTAAAGCGTTAGATTTGGGTAAAGCTGTAGATTTGGGTAAAGCTGTAGATTTGGGTAAAGCTTTAGATTTGGGTAAAGCTGTAGATTTGGGTAAAGCTGTAGATTTGGGTAAAGCGTTAGATTTGGGTAAAGCTGTAGATTTGGGTAAAGCTGTAGATTTGGGTAAAGCGTTAGATTTGGGTAAAGCTTAGATTTGGGTAAAGCTGTAGATTTGGGTAAAGCTGTAGATTTGGGTAAAGCGTTAGATTTGGGTAAAGCTTAGATTTGGGTAAAGCTGTAGATTTGGGTAAAGCTGTAGATTTGGGTAAAGCGTTAGATTTGGGTAAAGCTTAGATTTGGGTAAAGCTTAGATTTGGGTAAAGCTGTAGATTTGGGTAAAGCTTAGATTTGGGTAAAGCTTAGATTTGGGTAAAGCGTTAGATTTGGGTAAAGCTTAGATTTGGGTAAAGCGTTAGATTTGGGTAAAGCTTAGATTTGGGTAAAGCTTAGATTTGGGTAAAGCTTAGATTTGGGTAAAGCTGTAGATTTGGGTAAAGCTGTAGATTTGGGTAAAGCTTAGATTTGGGTAAAGCTTAGATTTGGGTAAAGCTTAGATTTGGGTAAAGCTTAGATTTGGGTAAAGCTTAGATTTGGGTAAAGAGTTAGATTTGGGTAAAGCTTAGATTTGGGTAAAGCTTAGATTTGGGTAAAGCTGTAGATTTGGGTAAAGCTTAGATTTGGGTAAAGCTTAGATTTGGGTAAAGCTGTAGATTTGGGTAAAGCTGTAGATTTGGGTAAAGCTGTAGATTTGGGTAAAGCGTTAGATTTGGGTAAAGCTTAGATTTGGGTAAAGCGTTAGATTTGGGTAAAGCGTTAGATTTGGGTAAAGCGTTAGATTTGGGTAAAGCTTAGATTTGGGTAAAGCTGTAGATTTGGGTAAAGCTGTAGATTTGGGTAAAGCTGTAGATTTGGGTAAAGCTGTAGATTTGGGTAAAGCGTTAGATTTGGGTAAAGCTTAGATTTGGGTAAAGCGTTAGATTTGGGTAAAGCTTTAGATTTGGGTAAAGCTGTAGATTTGGGTAAAGCTGTAGATTTGGGTAAAGCTTAGATTTGGGTAAAGCTTAGATTTGGGTAAAGCTTAGATTTGGGTAAAGCGTTAGATTTGGGTAAAGCTTAGATTTGGGTAAAGCGTTAGATTTGGGTAAAGCTTAGATTTGGGTAAAGCTTAGATTTGGGTAAAGCTTAGATTTGGGTAAAGCTGTAGATTTGGGTAAAGCGTTAGATTTGGGTAAAGCTGTAGATTTGGGTAAAGCTTAGATTTGGGTAAAGCTTAGATTTGGGTAAAGCTTAGATTTGGGTAAAGCTTAGATTTGGGTAAAGCTGTAGATTTGGGTAAAGCTGTAGATTTGGGTAAAGCTGTAGATTTGGGTAAAGCTTAGATTTGGGTAAAGCTGTAGATTTGGGTAAAGCTTAGATTTGGGTAAAGCTGTAGATTTGGGTAAAGCTGTAGATTTGGGTAAAGCTTAGATTTGGGTAAAGCTGTAGATTTGGGTAAAGCGTTAGATTTGGGTAAAGCTTAGATTTGGGTAAAGCTGTAGATTTGGGTAAAGCTTAGATTTGGGTAAAGCTTAGATTTGGGTAAAGCGTTAGATTTGGGTAAAGCTGTAGATTTGGGTAAAGCTTAGATTTGGGTAAAGAGTTAGATTTGGGTAAAGCGTTAGATTTGGGTAAAGCTTAGATTTGGGTAAAGCTGTAGATTTGGGTAAAGCTTAGATTTAGGTAAAGCTTAGATTTGGGTAAAGAGTTAGATTTGGGTAAAGCTGTAGATTTGGGTAAAGCGTTAGATTTGGGTAAAGCTTAGATTTGGGTAAAGCTGTAGATTTGGGTAAAGCTTAGATTTGGGTAAAGCTTAGATTTGGGTAAAGCGTTAGATTTGGGTAAAGCTGTAGATTTGGGTAAAGCTTAGATTTGGGTAAAGAGTTAGATTTGGGTAAAGCGTTAGATTTGGGTAAAGCTTAGATTTGGGTAAAGCTGTAGATTTGGGTAAAGCTTAGATTTAGGTAAAGCTTAGATTTGGGTAAAGAGTTAGATTTGGGTAAAGCGTTAGATTTGGGTAAAGCTTAGATTTGGGTAAAGCTGTTTCCTGTTTCAGGAAGAACGTGCACGTGGAGAGGTGGCGTGCGCTGCTGGGACTGACCGTCCAATCACAGGCCTCCGCCCCCGAGGTCCAGTCTCGGCCAATCAGACGCGTCTTCATGCACCCGCTGTACAACCGGCGAACCAAACGCGGCGACATCGCCCTGATGCAGCTGCAGCAGCCAATCAGCTACAGCGGTGAGAACAAACATGTACACTAGGGTCTGACACAAACATGTACACTAGGGCCAGCAACAAACATGTACACTAGGGCCTGACACAAACATGTACACTAGGGTCTGACACAAACATGTACACTAGGGCCCATCACAAACATGTACACTAGGGTCTGACACAAACATGTACACTAGGGCCCATCACAAACATGTACACTAGGGTCTGTCACAAACATGTACACTAGGGTCAGCAACAAACATGTACACTAGGGCCCATCACAAACATGTACACTAGGGTCTGTCACAAACATGTACACTAGGGCCTGTCACAAACATGTACACTAGGGCCCATCACAAACATGTACACTAGGGTCTGTTACAAACATGTACACTAGGGTCTGTCACAAACATGTACACTAGGGTCTGAGTCACAAACATGTACACTAGGGTCTGACACAAACATGTACACTAGGGTCTGTCACAAACATGTACACTAGGGTCTGTCACAAACATGTACACTAGGGTCTGTCACAAACATGTACACTAGGGTCTGTCACAAACATGTACACTAGGGTCTGTTACAAACATGTACACTAGGGCCCATCACAAACATGTACACTAGGGCCTGTCACAAACATGTACACTAGGGTCCATCACAAACATGTACACTAGGGTCTGTCACAAACATGTACACTAGGGTCTGTCACAAACATGTACACTAGGGTCTGAGTCTAAAACATGTACACTAGGGTCTGAGTCTAAAACATGTACACTAGGGTCTGAGTCTAAAACATGTACACTAGGGCCTGACTCTAAAACATGTACACTAGGGTCTGTCACAAACATGTACACTAGGGCCTGAGTCACAAACATGTACACTAGGGTCTGTCACAAACATGTACACTAGGGTCTGTCACAAACATGTACACTAGGGCCCATCACAAACATGTACACTAGGGTCTGTCACAAACATGTACACTAGGGTCTGAGTCTAAAACATGTACACTAGGGCCTGAGTCTAAAACATGTACACTAGGGTCTGAGTCTAAAACATGTACACTAGGGTCTGAGTCTAAAACATGTACACTAGGGTCTGAGTCTAAAACATGTACACTAGGGTCTGAGTCTAAAACATGTACACTAGGGTCTGAGTCTAAAACATGTACACTAGGGTCTGTCACAAACATGTACACTAGGGCCTGAGTCACAAACATGTACACTAGGGTCTGTCACAAACATGTACACTAGGGTCTGTCACAAACATGTACACTAGGGTCTGAGTCTAAAACATGTACACTAGGGTCAGTAACAAACATGTACACTAGGGTCAGCAACAAACATGTACACTAGGGTCAGCAACAAACATGTACACTAGGGTCTGTCACAAACATGTACACTAGGGCCTGAGTCTAAAACATGTACACTAGGGTCTGACTCTAAAACATGTACACTAGGGCCTGAGTCTAAAACATGTACACTAGGGCCTGAGTCTAAAACATGTACACTAGGGTCTGAGTCTAAAACATGTACACTAGGGCCTGAGTCTAAAACATGTACACTAGGGTCTGAGTCTAAAACATGTACACTAGGGCCTGAGTCTAAAACATGTACACTAGGGTCTGAGTCTAAAACATGTACACTAGGGTCTGAGTCTAAAACATGTACACTAGGGTCTGACACAAACATGTACACTAGGGCCCATCACAAACATGTACACTAGGGCCCATCACAAACATGTACACTAGGGCCTGAGTCTAAAACATGTACACTAGGGCCTGACTCTAAAACATGTACACTAGGGTCTGAGTCTAAACATGTACACTAGGGTCTGAGTCTAAAACATGTACACTAGGGTCTGACACAAACATGTACACTAGGGCCCATCACAAACATGTACACTAGGGCCCATCACAAACATGTACACTAGGGCCTGAGTCTAAAACATGTACACTAGGGTCTGAGTCTAAAACATGTACACTAGGGTCTGAGTCTAAAACATGTACACTAGGGTCTGAGTCTAAAACATGTACACTAGGGTCAGCAACAAACATGTACACTAGGGTCTGACACAAACATGTACACTAGGGCCCATCACAAACATGTACACTAGGGCCTGACTCTAAAACATGTACACTAGGGTCTGAGTCTAAAACATGTACACTAGGGTCTGAGTCTAAAACATGTACACTAGGGTCTGAGTCTAAAACATGTACACTAGGGTCTGACACAAACATGTACACTAGGGCCCATCACAAACATGTACACTAGGGCCCATCACAAACATGTACACTAGGGTCTGTCACAAACATGTACACTAGGGTCTGAGTCTAAAACATGTACACTAGGGCCTGAGTCTAAAACATGTACACTAGGGTCTGAGTCTAAACATGTACACTAGGGCCTGAGTCTAAAACATGTACACTAGGGCCTGACTCTAAAACATGTACACTAGGGCCCATCACAAACATGTACACTAGGGCCTGAGTCTAAAACATGTACACTAGGGCCCATCACAAACATGTACACTAGGGTCTGACACAAACATGTACACTAGGGCCCATCACAAACATGTACACTAGGGCCTGAGTCTAAAACATGTACACTAGGGCCTGACTCTAAAACATGTACACTAGGGCCCATCACAAACATGTACACTAGGGTCTGACACAAACATGTACACTAGGGCCCATCACAAACATGTACACTAGGGTCTGTCACAAACATGTACACTAGGGTCTGAGTCTAAAACATGTACACTAGGGCCTGAGTCTAAAACATGTACACTAGGGTCTGAGTCTAAACATGTACACTAGGGCCTGAGTCTAAAACATGTACACTAGGGCCCATCACAAACATGTACACTAGGGCCTGAGTCTAAAACATGTACACTAGGGCCTGACTCTAAAACATGTACACTAGGGTCAGCAACAAACATGTACACTAGGGTCTGACACAAACATGTACACTAGGGCCCATCACAAACATGTACACTAGGGTCTGACTCTAAAACATGTACACTAGGGTCTGAGTCTAAACATGTACACTAGGGTCTGAGTCTAAAACATGTACACTAGGGTCTGAGTCTAAAACATGTACACTAGGGTCTGAGTCTAAAACATGTACACTAGGGTCAGCAACAAACATGTACACTAGGGTCTGACACAAACATGTACACTAGGGCCCATCACAAACATGTACACTAGGGTCTGACTCTAAAACATGTACACTAGGGTCTGAGTCTAAACATGTACACTAGGGTCTGAGTCTAAAACATGTACACTAGGGTCTGACACAAACATGTACACTAGGGCCCATCACAAACATGTACACTAGGGCCCATCACAAACATGTACACTAGGGCCTGAGTCTAAAACATGTACACTAGGGCCTGAGTCTAAAACATGTACACTAGGGTCTGAGTCTAAACATGTACACTAGGGCCTGAGTCTAAAACATGTACACTAGGGCCCATCACAAACATGTACACTAGGGCCTGAGTCTAAAACATGTACACTAGGGCCTGACTCTAAAACATGTACACTAGGGTCTGAGTCTAAACATGTACACTAGGGTCTGAGTCTAAAACATGTACACTAGGGTCTGAGTCTAAAACATGTACACTAGGGTCTGAGTCTAAAACATGTACACTAGGGTCTGACACAAACATGTACACTAGGGTCTGACACAAACATGTACACTAGGGTCTGAGTCACAAACATGTACACTAGGGCCTGAGTCTAAAACATGTACACTAGGGCCTGAGTCTAAAACATGTACACTAGGGTCAGTAACAAACATGTACACTAGGGCCTGAGTCTAAAACATGTACACTAGGGCCTGAGTCTAAACATGTACACTAGGGCCTGACTCTAAAACATGTACACTAGGGTCTGAGTCTAAACATGTACACTAGGGCCTGACTCTAAAACATGTACACTAGGGTCTGAGTCTAAACATGTACACTAGGGCCTGACTCTAAAACATGTACACTAGGGCCTGACTCTAAAACATGTACACTAGGGCCCATCACAAACATGTACACTAGGGCCTGAGTCTAAAACATGTACACTAGGGCCTGAGTCTAAAACATGTACACTAGGGCCTGAGTCTAAAACATGTACACTAGGGCCTGAGTCTAAAACATGTACACTAGGGCCTGAGTCTAAAACATGTACACTAGGGCCTGAGTCTAAAACATGTACACTAGGGCCTGAGTCTAAAACATGTACACTAGGGCCTGAGTCTAAAACATGTACACTAGGGCCTGAGTCTAAAACATGTACACTAGGGTCTGAGTCTAAAACATGTACACTAGGGCCTGAGTCTAAAACATGTACACTAGGGCCTGATTCTAAAACATGTACACTAGGGCCTGACTCTAAAACATGTACACTAGGGCCCGACTAAAACATGTACACTAGGGCCCGACAAAAACATGTACACTAGGGTCTGAGTCTAAAACATGTACACTAGGGTCTGTCACAAACATGTACACTAGGGCCTGAGTCTAAAACATGTACACTAGGGTCTGAGTCTAAAACATGTACACTAGGGCCCGACAAAAACATGTACACTAGGGCCCGACAAAAACATGTACACTAGGGCCCGACAAAAACATGTACACTAGGGCCTGAGTCTAAAACATGTACACTAGGGTCTGTCACAAACATGTACACTAGGGTCTGTCACAAACATGTACACTAGGGTCTGAGTCTAAAACATGTACACTAGGGTCAGTAACAAACATGTACACTAGGGTCAGCAACAAACATGTACACTAGGGTCTGTCACAAACATGTACACTAGGGTCTGAGTCTAAAACATGTACACTAGGGTCAGTAACAAACATGTACACTAGGGTCAGCAACAAACATGTACACTAGGGTCTGTCACAAACATGTACACTAGGGCCTGTCCCAAACATGTACACTAGGGTCAGCAACAAACATGTACACTAGGGTCTGTCACAAACATGTACACTAGGGCCTGAGTCTAAAACATGTACAC
Organism: Gobius niger; assembly: GCF_951799975.1. Taxonomy (NCBI): domain Eukaryota; kingdom Metazoa; phylum Chordata; class Actinopteri; order Gobiiformes; family Gobiidae; genus Gobius; species Gobius niger. The sequence goes on along the minus strand of NW_027639303.1, from coordinate 350,902 downwards.
TAGGGCCTGAGTCTAAAACATGTACACTAGGGCCTGAGTCTAAAACATGTACACTAGGGCCTGAGTCTAAAACATGTACACTAGGGTCTGAGTCTAAAACATGTACACTAGGGTCTGACACAAACATGTACACTAGGGCCCATCACAAACATGTACACTAGGGCCCATCACAAACATGTACACTAGGGCCTGACTCTAAAACATGTACACTAGGGTCTGAGTCTAAACATGTACACTAGGGCCCATCACAAACATGTACACTAGGGCCTGAGTCTAAAACATGTACACTAGGGTCTGAGTCTAAAACATGTACACTAGGGTCTGAGTCTAAAACATGTACACTAGGGTCTGAGTCTAAAACATGTACACTAGGGTCAGCAACAAACATGTACACTAGGGTCTGACACAAACATGTACACTAGGGCCCATCACAAACATGTACACTAGGGCCTGACTCTAAAACATGTACACTAGGGTCTGAGTCTAAAACATGTACACTAGGGTCTGAGTCTAAAACATGTACACTAGGGTCTGAGTCTAAAACATGTACACTAGGGTCTGACACAAACATGTACACTAGGGCCCATCACAAACATGTACACTAGGGCCCATCACAAACATGTACACTAGGGTCTGTCACAAACATGTACACTTGGGTCTGAGTCTAAAACATGTACACTAGGGCCTGAGTCTAAAACATGTACACTAGGGTCTGAGTCTAAACATGTACACTAGGGCCTGAGTCTAAAACATGTACACTAGGGCCCATCACAAACATGTACACTAGGGCCTGAGTCTAAAACATGTACACTAGGGCCTGACTCTAAAACATGTACACTAGGGTCAGCAACAAACATGTACACTAGGGTCTGACACAAACATGTACACTAGGGCCCATCACAAACATGTACACTAGGGTCTGACTCTAAAACATGTACACTAGGGTCTGAGTCTAAACATGTACACTAGGGTCTGAGTCTAAAACATGTACACTAGGGTCTGAGTCTAAAACATGTACACTAGGGTCTGAGTCTAAAACATGTACACTAGGGTCAGCAACAAACATGTACACTAGGGTCTGACACAAACATGTACACTAGGGCCCATCACAAACATGTACACTAGGGTCTGACTCTAAAACATGTACACTAGGGTCTGAGTCTAAACATGTACACTAGGGTCTGAGTCTAAAACATGTACACTAGGGTCTGACACAAACATGTACACTAGGGCCCATCACAAACATGTACACTAGGGCCCATCACAAACATGTACACTAGGGCCTGAGTCTAAAACATGTACACTAGGGCCTGAGTCTAAAACATGTACACTAGGGTCTGAGTCTAAACATGTACACTAGGGCCTGAGTCTAAAACATGTACACTAGGGCCCATCACAAACATGTACACTAGGGCCTGAGTCTAAAACATGTACACTAGGGCCTGACTCTAAAACATGTACACTAGGGTCTGAGTCTAAACATGTACACTAGGGTCTGAGTCTAAAACATGTACACTAGGGTCTGAGTCTAAACATGTACACTAGGGTCTGAGTCTAAACATGTACACTAGGGTCTGAGTCTAAAACATGTACACTAGGGTCTGAGTCTAAAACATGTACACTAGGGTCTGAGTCTAAAACATGTACACTAGGGTCTGACACAAACATGTACACTAGGGTCTGACACAAACATGTACACTAGGGTCTGAGTCACAAACATGTACACTAGGGCCTGAGTCTAAAACATGTACACTAGGGCCTGAGTCTAAAACATGTACACTAGGGTCAGTAACAAACATGTACACTAGGGCCTGAGTCTAAAACATGTACACTAGGGCCTGAGTCTAAACATGTACACTAGGGCCTGACTCTAAAACATGTACACTAGGGTCTGAGTCTAAACATGTACACTAGGGCCTGACTCTAAAACATGTACACTAGGGTCTGAGTCTAAACATGTACACTAGGGCCTGACTCTAAAACATGTACACTAGGGCCTGACTCTAAAACATGTACACTAGGGCCCATCACAAACATGTACACTAGGGCCTGAGTCTAAAACATGTACACTAGGGCCTGAGTCTAAAACATGTACACTAGGGTCTGAGTCTAAAACATGTACACTAGGGCCTGAGTCTAAAACATGTACACTAGGGCCTGATTCTAAAACATGTACACTAGGGCCTGACTCTAAAACATGTACACTAGGGCCCGACTAAAACATGTACACTAGGGCCCGACAAAAACATGTACACTAGGGTCTGAGTCTAAAACATGTACACTAGGGTCTGTCACAAACATGTACACTAGGGCCTGAGTCTAAAACATGTACACTAGGGTCTGAGTCTAAAACATGTACACTAGGGCCCGACAAAAACATGTACACTAGGGCCCGACAAAAACATGTACACTAGGGCCCGACAAAAACATGTACACTAGGGCCTGAGTCTAAAACATGTACACTAGGGTCTGTCACAAACATGTACACTAGGGCCTGAGTCTAAAACATGTACACTAGGGCCCGACAAAAACATGTACACTAGGGTCTGAGTCTAAAACATGTACACTAGGGCCTGAGTCTAAAACATGTACACTAGGGCCCGACAAAAACATGTACACTAGGGCCTGTCACAAACATGTACACTAGGGCCTGACTCTAAAACATGTACACTAGGGCCTGAGTCTAAAACATGTACACTAGGGTCTGTCACAAACATGTACACTAGGGTCTGTCACAAACATGTACACTAGGGCCTCTTGTCTGTGCAGATCACGTGCAGCCGCTGTGTCTCCCTGAACCCGGAGCAGCAGATCCTCCTCCAGGAACAAACTGCTCCATCAGCGGCTGGGGCCGACTGGAGAGCGGAGGTGAGGGGGGGGGGGGGGGGGCGGGGCGGGGGGGGTTCTCTCAGTCGTCCTGTAGGAGGCGCTGGTGTCAGTGGGAGGAGTTAAACACGTGTGTGTCGTAGGTTCTTCCCCGGACGCCCTGCAGGAGGCGCTGGTTCCCCTGGTGCCTCGGTCTCAGTGTCAGGAGCAGCTGCCTCAGTACAACATCACAGAGCTCATGGTTTGTGCGGGACGTGAGGAGGGCGGAGTCGACACCTGCCAGGTACTTCCCCCTGTGTGTCTGTAGCGCCCCCTCCTGCCCCCTGTGTGTCTGTAGCGCCCCCTCCTGACGCTGCCGTGTGTTCCAGGGCGACTCGGGAGGACCCCTGATGCTGCAGCAGGACGGACACTGGACTCTCATTGGTCGGTGAAGCCACATGGCGTCCTGGCATGAACCCATATATGGTCGTTTCCTCCGTGTGTTTACTGCGCTGTGATTGGCTCTTTCAGGCGTGACGTCATTCGGCGCCGGTTGTGGAAACCCTCGCAGTCCCGGGGTCTATGCCCGGGTGTCTGCCTTCAGCGCCTGGATCGCCCAGACCCGGCGCTCGCACCACGAGTAGGGCGACGACGACGACAACTCCCACAACATCAGGACTACAACTCCCACAGTGTCAGGACTACAACTCCCACAACTCCCGGCTCCCCAGCTCCAGCGTTTATTATCAGAAATCCTTCCTGAGTGAAGCTAGCGCCCCCTGGCTGCAGAGTCTCAGAGTTTCATAATAATCTGTTAAATGTTTGTTTTAATGTTTTAATAATTATTTTGGAAGAAAAACTATATATTTTCTGAATTGAACTTTAATCCATATTTAGCCACAGTCAGTGATACATGTTTTATATCATTTTAAATAATGAATGTTTTCATTTCACTTGTAGCACTTTGAGATTTGGTGTCAAATAAAGCACATTATTAATGAAATGTATAATTACAAAATGCCTTTAAATGGATTAAGTGATGATTCTGGTTAATGTGTAAATAAATAATAAATGCACCACTGAGGTCTTAATTTTAATTTTATTTGAAACGATCCAAAAATCAATGTGTTTTTTTTATTGTACATTTTTTTTAAGACACAGAAAATACACGGTAATTAAAGTAGACAAATACAAGAACAAATATATGAGGGAGAAAACGAACTACAAACAAAAACAAATATAACCAATAAAGAACTAAGTTAATATGTCCATACTTACCTTTTTATTTGCAGAACAAATCGTCCAACCTTCAAAAGCAAACTCTGAAACTGATTCTTTTATTGAGGACCTGATGATGGACCAGTGACTGATGTTAAAGATCTTTTTTATAATTCATACCTTTTCTGTTTTGCTACGACTGGCTGTAGTGAATGTCTTGAAATAGGCCTCTGTCTCTTTAAGAACCTCTGAGCCTTTAGACACGCCCCCTCCACACGCTGTCTGTGGCATCAGTGGGGAGGGGGTTCTGCTGAGGAGCAGTGGTTGGTTACTCGGCTGGTGACCAAAGCTCGGAGGCGTCTCCAGGAGGTGGGGGCGTTCCTAGGAGGACTCAGGCAAACCTATCCCTAAAATGGCCGCCATCAGAGTTTTTACAGATTACTCAGAAATACGTGAATGTGCCAAGGCAACACTTCAGCCATGTTTTTAATGAGGGAGTGACAGAATAACAGGATGGAAAGCTGGAAAAAGTCCATCTTTTCCTTTAAGTAAATAGTGCTGCTGCTGGTCCAGATGTGTATTCAAAAGAAAAGAAAAACATGTGACAAAGTGTTGCAAGTGTTTGGTTTCGTAAACCCCTGGCTATGTTCTTTTTTTCCTTTTGTTTTTGTTTTGTTTTTTTCTTTAAAAAAAAAGGAAAAATAAAATGTATGTGTACAATTAAATAAAAAAAAATAAAAAAACTGTTGCTATGGGCGACGGCGCATTGCGACTTCCGCTTCCGGGTACAGGCAGACTGGCAAATATGTGAGAAAAAACAACCATGAATATTTGTGAAACTCAGCGGAGTCACTGAACATACTCACGTATCAGACTCATGAGCCACATGTACTGCACCTGCTGCTGAAACAGTAATATTTACTAAAGCTAATACTCCCGGGTTAGCGTAGCTGCTAAAACAGTAATATTTACTAAAGCTAATACTCCCGGGTTAGCGTAGCTGCTGAAACAGTAATATTTACTAAAGCTAACACTCCCGGGTTAGCGTAGCTGCTGAAACAGTAATATTTACTAAAGCTAATACTCCCGGGTTAGCGTAGCTGCTGAAACAGTAATATTTACTAAAGCTAATACTCCCGGGTTAGCGTAGCTGCTGAAACAGTAACATGTACTAAAGCTAACACTCCCGGGTTAGCGTAGCTGCTGAAACAGTAATATGTACTAAAGCTAATACTCCCGGGTTAGCGTAGCTGCTGAAACAGTAATATTTACTAAAGCTAATACTCCCGGGTTAGCGTAGCTGCTGAAAGAGTAATATTTACTAAAGCTAATACTCCCGGGTTAGCGTAGCTGCTGAAACAGTAATATGTACTAAAGCTAATACTCCCGGGTTAGCGTAGCTGCTGAAAGAGTAATATGTACTAAAGCTAATACTCCCGGGTTAGCGTAGCTGCTGAAACAGTAATATTTACTAAAGCTAATACTCCCGGGTTAGCGTAGCTGCTGAAACAGTAATATTTACTAAAGCTAATACTCCCGGGTTAGCGTAGCTGCTGAAAGAGTAATATTTACTAAAGCTAACACTCCCGGGTTAGCGTAGCTGCTGAAACAGTAATATGTACTAAGCTAATACTCCCGGGTTAGCGTAGCTGCTGAAACAGTAATATTTACTAAAGCTAATACTCCCGGGTTAGCGTAGCTGCTGAAACAGTAATATGTACTAAAGCTAATACTCCCGGGTTAGCGTAGCTGCTGAAACAGTAATATGTACTAAAGCTAATACTCCCGGGTTAGCGTAGCTGCTGAAACAGTAATATTTACTAAAGCTAATACTCCCGGGTTAGCGTAGCTGCTGAAACAGTAATATGTACTAAAGCTAATACTCCCGGGTTAGCGTAGCTGCTGAAACAGTAATATGTACTAAAGCTAATACTCCCGGGTTAGCGTAGCTGCTGAAACAGTAATATGTACTAAAGCTAATACTCCCGGGTTAGCGTAGCTGCTGAAGCAGTAATATTTACTAAAGCTAATACTCCCGGGTTAGCGTAGCTGCTGAAACAGTAATATGTACTAAAGCTAATACTCCCGGGTTAGCGTAGCTGCTGAAACAGTAATATGTACTAAAGCTAATACTCCCGGGTTAGCGTAGCTGCTGAAACAGTAATATTTACTAAAGCTAATACTCCCGGGTTAGCGTAGCTGCTGAAACAGTAATATTTACTAAAGCTAATACTCCCGGGTTAGCGTAGCTGCTGAAACAGTAATATGTACTAAAGCTAATACTCCCGGGTTAGCGTAGCTGCTGAAACAGTAATATGTACTAAAGCTAATACTCCCGGGTTAGCGTAGCTGCTGAAACAGTAATATTTACTAAAGCTAATACTCCCGGGTTAGCGTAGCTGCTGAAACAGTAATATGTACTAAAGCTAATACTCCCGGGTTAGCGTAGCTGCTGAAACAGTAATATGTACTAAAGCTAATACTCCCGGGTTAGCGTAGCTGCTGAAGCAGTAATATTTACTAAAGCTAATACTCCCGGGTTAGCGTAGCTGCTGAAACAGTAATATTTACTAAAGCTAATACTCCCGGGTTAGCGTAGCTGCTGAAAGAGTAATTTGTACTAAAGCTAATACTCCCGGGTTAGCGTAGCTGCTGAAACAGTAATATTTACTAAAGCTAATACTCCCGGGTTAGCGTAGCTGCTGAAACAGTAATATGCACTAAAGCTAATACTCCCGGGTTAGCGTAGCTGCTAAAACAGTAATATGCACTAAAGCTAATACTCCCGGGTTAGCGTAGCTGCTGAAACAGTAATATTTACTAAAGCTAATACTCCCGGGTTAGCGTAGCTGCTGAAAGAGTAATATGTACTAAAGCTAATACTCCCGGGTTAGCGTAGCTGCTGAAAGAGTAATATGTACTAAAGCTAATACTCCCGGGTTAGCGTAGCTGCTGAAACAGTAACATGTACTAAAGCTAATACTCCCGGGTTAGCGTAGCTGCTGAAACAGTAATATTTACTAAAGCTAACACTCCCGGGTTAGCGTAGCTGCTGAAACAGTAATATGTACTAAGCTAATACTCCCGGGTTAGCGTAGCTGCTGAAACAGTAATATGTACTAAAGCTAATACTCCCGGGTTAGCGTAGCTGCTGAAACAGTAATATTTACTAAAGCTAACACTCCCGGGTTAGCGTAGCTGCTGAAACAGTAATATTTACTAAAGCTAATACTCCCGGGTTAGCGTAGCTGCTGAAACAGTAACATGTACTAAAGCTAACACTCCCGGGTTAGCGTAGCTGCTGAAACAGTAATATGTACTAAAGCTAATACTCCCGGGTTAGCGTAGCTGCTGAAACAGTAATATTTACTAAAGCTAATACTCCCGGGTTAGCGTAGCTGCTGAAAGAGTAATATGTACTAAAGCTAATACTCCCGGGTTAGCGTAGCTGCTGAAACAGTAATATTTACTAAAGCTAATACTCCCGGGTTAGCGTAGCTGCTGAAAGAGTAATATTTACTAAAGCTAACACTCCCGGGTTAGCGTAGCTGCTGAAACAGTAATATGTACTAAAGCTAATACTCCCGGGTTAGCGTAGCAGCTGAAAGAGTAATATGTACTAAAGCTAACACTCCCGGGTTAGCGTAGCTGCTGAAACAGTAATATTTACTAAAGCTAACACTCCCGGGTTAGCGTAGCTGCTGAAAGAGTAATATGTACTAAAGCTAATACTCCCGGGTTAGCGTAGCTGCTGAAACAGTAATATTTGCTAAAGCTAATACTCCCGGGTTAGCGTAGCTGCTGAAACAGTAATATGTACTAAAGCTAATACTCCCGGGTTAGCGTAGCTGCTGAAAGAGTAATATTTACTAAAGCTAATACTCCCGGGTTAGCGTAGCTGCTGAAACAGTAATATGTACTAAAGCTAATACTCCCGGGTTAGCGTAGCTGCTGAAACAGTAATATTTACTAAAGCTAACACTCCCGGGTTAGCGTCGCTGCTGAAACAGTAATATGTACTAAAGCTAACACTCCCGGGTTAGCGTAGCTGCTGAAACAGTAATATGTACTAAAGCTAATACTCCCGGGTTAGCGTAGCTGCTGAAACAGTAATATTTACTAAAGCTAATACTCCCGGGTTAGCGTAGCTGCTGAAAGAGTAATATTTACTAAAGCTAATACTCCCGGGTTAGCGTAGCTGCTGAAAGAGTAATATGTACTAAAGCTAATACTCCCGGGTTAGCGTAGCTGCTGAAACAGTAATATGTACTAAAGCTAACAGTCCCGGGTTAGCGTAGCTGCTGAAACAGTAATATGTACTAAAGCTAATACTCCCGGGTTAGCGTAGCTGCTGAAAGAGTAATATGTACTAAAGCTAATACTCCCGGGTTAGCGTAGCTGCTGAAACAGTAAGATTTACTAAAGCTAATACTCCCGGGTTAGCGTAGCTGCTGAAACAGTAAGATTTACTAAAGCTAATACTCCCGGGTTAGCGTAGCTGCTGAAACAGTAAGATTTACTAAAGCTAATACTCCCGGGTTAGCGTAGCTGCTGAAAGAGTAATATGTACTAAAGCTAATACTCCCGGGTTAGCGTAGCTGCTGAAACAGTAATATGTACTAAAGCTAACAGTCCCGGGTTAGCGTAGCTGCTGAAACAGTAATATGTACTAAAGCTAATACTCCCGGGTTAGCGTAGCTGCTGAAAGAGTAATATTTACTAAAGCTAATACTCCCGGGTTAGCGTACCTGCTGAAAGAGTAATATGTACTAAAGCTAATACTCCCGGGTTAGCGTAGCTGCTGAAAGAGTAATATTTACTAAAGCTAACACTCCCGGGTTAGTGTAGCTGCTGAAACAGTAATATTTACTAAAGCTAATACTCCCGGGTTAGCGTAGCTGCTGAAACAGTAATATGTACTAAAGCTAATACTCCCGGGTTAGCGTAGCTGCTGAAAGAGTAATATTTACTAAAGCTAATACTCCCGGGTTAGCGTAGCTGCTGAAACAGTAATATGTACTAAAGCTAATACTCCCGGGTTAGCGTAGCTGCTGAAACAGTAATATGTACTAAAGCTAATACTCCCGGGTTAGCGTAGCTGCTGAAACAGTAATATTTACTAAAGCTAACACTCCCGGGTTAGCGTAGCTGCTGAAACAGTAATATGTACTAAAGCTAACACTCCCGGGTTAGCGTAGCTGCTGAAACAGTAATATGTACTAAAGCTAACACTCCCGGGTTAGCGTAGCTGCTGAAACAGTAATATGTACTAAAGCTAACACTCCCGGGTTAGCGTAGCTGCTGAAACAGTAATATGTACTAAAGCTAATACTCCCGGGTTAGCGTAGCTGCTGAAACAGTAATATGTACTAAAGCTAACACTCCCGGGTTAGCGTAGCTGCTGAAACAATAATATGTACTAAAGCTAACACTCCCGGGTTAGCGTAGCTGCTGAAACAGTAATATATACTAAAGCTAACACTCCCGGGTTAGCGTAGCTGCTGAAACAGTAATATGTACTAAAGCTAACACTCCCGGGTTAGCGTAGCTGCTGAAACAGTAATATGTACTAAAGCTAATACTCCCGGGTTAACGTAGCTGCTGAAACAGTAATATGTACTAAAGCTAATACTCCCGGGTTAGCGTAGCTGCTGAAACAGTAATATGTACTAAAGCTAACACTCCCGGGTTAGCGTAGCTGCTGAAACAGTAATATGTACTAAAGCTAACACTCCCGGGTTAGCGTAGCTGCTGAAACAGTAATATGTACTAAAGCTAACACTCCCGGGTTAGCGTAGCTGCTGAAACAGTAATATGTACTAAAGCTATTACTCCCGGGTTAGCGTAGCTGCTGAAACAGTAATATGTACTAAAGCTAATACTCCCGGGTTAGCGTAGCTGCTGAAACAGTAATATGTACTAAAGCTAATACTCCCGGGTTAGCGTAGCTGCTGAAACAGTAATATGTACTAAAGCTAACACTCCCGGGTTAGCGTAGCTGCTGAAACAGTAATATTTACTAAAGCTAACACTCCCGGGTTAGCGTAGCTGCTGAAAGAGTAATATTTACTAAAGCTAATACTCCCGGGTTAGCGTAGCTGCTGAAACAGTAATATGTACTAAAGCTAATACTCCCGGGTTAGCGTAGCTGCTGAAACAGTAATATTTACTAAAGCTAATACTCCCGGGTTAGCGTAGCTGCTGAAACAGTAATATGTACTAAAGCTAATACTCCCGGGTTAACGTAGCTGCTGAAACAGTAATATGTACTAAAGCTAATACTCCCGGGTTAGCGTAGCTGCTGAAACAGTAATATGTACTAAAGCTAACACTCCCGGGTTAGCGTAGCTGCTGAAACAGTAATATGTACTAAAGCTAACACTCCCGGGTTAGCGTAGCTGCTGAAACAGTAATATGTACTAAAGCTAATACTCCCGGGTTAGCGTAGCTGCTGAAACAGTAATATGTACTAAAGCTAATACTCCCGGGTTAGCGTAGCTGCTGAAACAGTAATATGTACTAAAGCTAACACTCCCGGGTTAGCGTAGCTGCTGAAACAGTAATATGTACTAAAGCTAATACTCCCGGGTTAGCGTAGCTGCTGAAACAGTAATATGTACTAAAGCTAATACTCCCGGGTTAACGTAGCTGCTGAAACAGTAATATGTACTAAAGCTAATACTCCCGGGTTAGCGTAGCTGCTGAAACAGTAATATGTACTAAAGCTAACACTCCCGGGTTAGCGTAGCTGCTGAAACAGTAATATGTACTAAAGCTAACACTCCCGGGTTAGCGTAGCTGCTGAAACAGTAATATGTACTAAAGCTAATACTCCCGGGTTAGCGTAGCTGCTGAAACAGTAATATGTACTAAAGCTAATACTCCCGGGTTAGCGTAGCTGCTGAAACAGTAATATGTACTAAAGCTAATACTCCCGGGTTAGCGTAGCTGCTGAAACAGTAATATGTACTAAAGCTAATACTCCCGGGTTAGCGTAGCTGCTGAAACAGTAATATTTACTAAAGCTAACACTCCCGGGTTAGCGTAGCTGCTGAAACAGTAATATGTACTAAAGCTAACACTCCCGGGTTAGCGTAGCTGCTGAAACAGTAATATGTACTAAAGCTAATACTCCCGGGTTAGCGTAGCTGCTGAAACAGTAATATGTACTAAAGCTAATACTCCCGGGTTAGCGTAGCTGCTGAAACAGTAATATGTACTAAAGCTAATACTCCCGGGTTAGCGTAGCTGCTGAAACAGTAATATGTACTAAAGCTAATACTCCCGGGTTAGCGTAGCTGCTGAAACAGTAATATTTACTAAAGCTAACACTCCCGGGTTAGCGTAGCTGCTGAAACAGTAATATGTACTAAAGCTAACACTCCCGGGTTAGCGTAGCTGCTGAAACAGTAATATGTACTAAAGCTAACACTCCCGGGTTAGCGTAGCTGCTGAAACAGTAATATGTACTAAAGCTAACACTCCCGGGTTAGCGTAGCTGCTGAAACAGTAATATGTACTAAAGCTAATACTCCCGAGTTAGCGTAGCTGCTGAAACAGTAATATGTACTAAAGCTAACACTCCCGGGTTAGCGTAGCTGCTGAAACAATAATATGTACTAAAGCTAACACTCCCGGGTTAGCGTAGCTGCTGAAACAGTAATATGTACTAAAGCTAACACTCCCGGGTTAGCGTAGCTGCTGAAACAGTAATATGTACTAAAGCTAACACTCCCGGGTTAGCGTAGCTGCTGAAACAGTAATATGTACTAAAGCTAATACTCCCGGGTTAACGTAGCTGCTGAAACAGTAATATGTACTAAAGCTAATACTCCCGGGTTAGCGTAGCTGCTGAAACAGTAATATGTACTAAAGCTAACACTCCCGGGTTAGCGTAGCTGCTGAAACAGTAATATGTACTAAAGCTAACACTCCCGGGTTAGCGTAGCTGCTGAAACAGTAATATGTACTAAAGCTAACACTCCCGGGTTAGCGTAGCTGCTGAAACAGTAATATGTACTAAAGCTATTACTCCCGGGTTAGCGTAGCTGCTGAAACAGTAATATGTACTAAAGCTAATACTCCCGGGTTAGCGTAGCTGCTGAAACAGTAATATGTACTAAAGCTAATACTCCCGGGTTAGCGTAGCTGCTGAAACAGTAATATGTACTAAAGCTAACACTCCCGGGTTAGCGTAGCTGCTGAAACAGTAATATTTACTAAAGCTAACACTCCCGGGTTAGCGTAGCTGCTGAAAGAGTAATATTTACTAAAGCTAATACTCCCGGGTTAGCGTAGCTGCTGAAACAGTAATATGTACTAAAGCTAATACTCCCGGGTTAGCGTAGCTGCTGAAACAGTAATATTTACTAAAGCTAATACTCCCGGGTTAGCGTAGCTGCTGAAACAGTAATATGTACTAAAGCTAATACTCCCGGGTTAGCGTAGCTGCTGAAAGACTAATATTTACTGAAGCTAATACTCCCGGGTTAGCGTAGCTGCTGAAACAGTAATATGTACTAAAGCTAATACTCCCGGGTTAGCGTAGCTGCTGAAACAGTAATATGTACTAAAGCTAATACTCCCGGGTTAGCGTAGCTGCTGAAACAGTAATCTTTACTAAAGCTAATACTCCCGGGTTAGCGTAGCTGCTGAAACAGTAATATGTACTAAAGCTAATACTCCCGGGTTAGCGTAGCTGCTGAAACAGTAATATGTACTAAAGCTAATACTCCCGGGTTAGCGTAGCTGCTGAAACAGTAATATTTACTAAAGCTAATACTCCCGGGTTAGCGTAGCTGCTGAAACAGTAATATGTACTAAAGCTAATACTCCCGGGTTAGCGTAGCTGCTGAAACAGTAATATGTACTAAAGCCAATACTCCCGGGTTAGCTTAGCTGCTGAAACAGTAATATTTACTAAAGCTAACACTCCCGGGTTAGCGTAGCTGCTGAAACAGTAATATTTACCAAAGCTAATACTCCCGGGTTAGCGTAGCTGCTGAAAGAGTAATATGTACTAAAGCTAATACTCCCGGGTTAGCGTAGCTGCTGAAACAGTAATATTTACTGAAGCTAATACTCCCGGGTTAGCGTAGCTGCTGAAAGAGTAATATTTACTAAAGCTAATACTCCCGGGTTAGCGTAGCTGCTGAAAGACTAATATTTACTGAAGCTAATACTCCCGGGTTAGCGTAGCTGCTGAAACAGTAATATGTACTAAAGCTAATACTCCCGGGTTAGCGTAGCTGCTGAAACAGTAATATGTACTAAAGCTAATACTCCCGGGTTAGCGTAGCTGCTGAAACAGTAATATGTACTAAAGCTAATACTCCCGGGTTAGCGTAGCTGCTGAAACAGTAATCTTTACTAAAGCTAATACTCCCGGGTTAGCGTAGCTGCTGAAACAGTAATATGTACTAAAGCTAATACTCCCGGGTTAGCGTAGCTGCTGAAACAGTAATATGTACTAAAGCTAATACTCCCGGGTTAGCGTAGCTGCTGAAAGAGTAATATGTACTAAAGCTAATACTCCCGGGTTAGCTTAGCTGCTGAAAGAGTAATATGTACTAAAGCTAATACTCCCGGGTTAGCGTAGCTGCTGAAACAGTAATATGTACTAAAGCTAATACTCCCGGGTTAGCGTAGCTGCTGAAAGAGTAATATGTACTAAAGCTAATACTCCCGGGTTAGCTTAGCTGCTGAAAGAGTAATATGTACTAAAGCTAATACTCCCGGGTTAGCGTAGCTGCTGAAAGAGTAATATGTACTAAAGCTAATACTCCCGGGTTAGCGTAGCTGCTGAAACAGTAATATGTACTAAAGCTAATACTCCCGGGTTAGCGTAGCTGCTGAAACAGTAATATGTACTAAAGCCAATACTCCCGGGTTAGCTTAGCTGCTGAAACAGTAATATTTACTAAAGCTAATACTCCCGGGTTAGCGTAGCTGCTGAAAGAGTAATATGTACTAAAGCTAATACTCCCGGGTTAGCTTAGCTGCTGAAAGAGTAATATGTACTAAAGCTAATACTCCCGGGTTAGCGTAGCTGCTGAAACAGTAATATGTACTAAAGCTAATACTCCCGGGTTAGCGTAGCTGCTGAAAGAGTAATATGTACTAAAGCTAATACTCCCGGGTTAGCTTAGCTGCTGAAAGAGTAATATGTACTAAAGCTAATACTCCCGGGTTAGCGTAGCTGCTGAAAGAGTAATATGTACTAAAGCTAATACTCCCGGGTTAGCGTAGCTGCTGAAACAGTAATATGTACTAAAGCTAATACTCCCGGGTTAGCGTAGCTGCTGAAACAGTAATATGTACTAAAGCCAATACTCCCGGGTTAGCTTAGCTGCTGAAACAGTAATATTTACTAAAGCTAACACTCCCGGGTTAGCGTAGCTGCTGAAACAGTAATATGTACTAAAGCTAATACTCCCGGGTTAGCGTAGCTGCTGAAACAGTAATATTTACTAAAGCTAATACTCCCGGGTTAGCGTAGCTGCTGAAAGAGTAATATGTACTAAAGCTAACACTCCCGGGTTAGCGTAGCTGCTGAAACAGTAATATGCACTAAAGCTAATACTCCCGGGTTAGCGTAGCTGCTGAAACAGTAATATGTACTAAAGCTAATACTCCCGGGTTAGCGTAGCTGCTGAAAGAGTAATATGTACTAAAGCTAACACTCCCGGGTTAGCGTAGCTGCTGAAACAGTAATATGTACTAAAGCTAATACTCCCAGGTTAGCGTAGCTGCTGAAAGAGTAATATTTACTAAAGCTAATACTCCCGGGTTAGCGTAGCTGCTGAAAGAGTAATATTTACTAAAGCTAATACTCCAGGGTTAGCGTAGCTGCTGAAACAGTAATATGTACTAAAGCTAATACTCCCGGGTTAGCGTAGCTGCTGAAACAGTAATATGTACTAAAGCTAATACTCCCGGGTTAGCGTAGCTGCTGAAACAGTAATATGTACTAAAGCTAACACTCCCGGGTTAGCTTAGCTGCTGAAACAGTAATATTTACTAAAGCTAATACTCCCGGGTTAGCGTAGTTGCTGAAAGAGTAATATTTACTAAAGCTAACACTCCCGGGTTAACGTAGCTGCTGAAACAGTAATATGTACTAAAGCTAACACTCCCGGGTTAACGTAGCTGCTGAAACAGTAATATGTACTAAAGCTAACACTCCCGGGTTAGCGTAGCTGCTGAAACAGTAATATGTACTAAAGCTAATACTCCCGGGTTAGCGTAGCTGCTGAAACAGTAATATGTACTAAAGCTAATACTCCCGGGTTAGCGTAGCTGCTGAAACAGTAATATGTACTAAAGCTAATACTCCCGGGTTAGCGTAGCTGCTGAAAGAGTAATATGTACTAAAGCTAATACTCCCGGGTTAGCGTAGCTGCTGAAACAGTAATATGTACTAAAGCTAACACTCCCGGGTTAGCGTAGCTGCTGAAACAGTAATATGTACTAAAGCTAATACTCCCGGGTTAGCGTAGCTGCTGAAACCGTAATATGTACTAAAGCTAATACTCCCGGGTTAGCGTAGCTGCTGAAACAGTAATATTTACTAAAGCTAACACTCCCGGGTTAGCGTAGCTGCTGAAACAGTAATATGTACTAAAGCTAATACTCCCGGGTTAGCGTAGCTGCTGAAACAGTAATATGTACTAAAGCTAACACTCCCGGGTTAGCGTAGCTGCTGAAACAGTAATATGTACTAAAGCTAACACTCCCGGGTTAGCGTAGCTGCTGAAACAGTAATATGTACTAAAGCTAACACTCCCGGGTTAGCGTAGCTGCTGAAACAGTAATATTTACTAAAGCTAACACTCCCGGGTTAGCGTAGCTGCTGAAACAGTAATATTTACTAAAGCTAACACTCCCGGGTTAGCGTAGCTGCTGAAACAGTAATATGTACTAAAGCTAACACTCCCGGGTTAGCGTAGCTGCTGAAACAGTAATATGTACTAAAGCTAACACTCCCGGGTTAGCGTAGCTGCTGAAACAGTAATATGTACTAAAGCTAACACTCCCGGGTTAGCGTAGCTGCTGAAACAGTAATATTTACTAAAGCTAACACTCCCGGGTTAGCGTAGCTGCTGAAACAGTAATATTTACTAAAGCTAACACTCCCGGGTTAGCGTAGCTGCTGAAACAGTAGTATTTACTAAAGCTAATACTCCCGGGTTAGCGTAGCTGCTGAAACAGTAATATGTACTAAAGCTAATACTCCCCGGTTAGCGTAGCTGCTGAAAGAGTAATATTTACTAAAGCTAATACTCCCGGGTTAGCGTAGCTGCTGAAACAGTAATATGTACTAAAGCTAATACTCCCGGGTTAGCGTAGCTGCTGAAACAGTAATATTTACTAAAGCTAACACTCCCGGGTTAGCGTAGCTGCTGAAACAGTAATATTTACTAAAGCTAACACTCCCGGGTTAGCGTAGCTGCTGAAACAGTAATATTTACTAAAGCTAATGCTCCCGGGTTAGCGTAGCTGCTGAAACAGTAATATTTACTAAAGCTAATGCTCCCGGGTTAGCGTAGCTGCTGAAACAGTAATATGTACTAAAGCTAATACTCCCGGGTTAGCGTAGCTGCTGAAACAGTAATATTTACTAAAGCTAATGCTCCCGGGTTAGCGTAGCTGCTGAAACAGTAATATTTACTAAAGCTAATACTCCCGGGTTAGCGTAGCTGCTGAAACAGTAATATTTACTAAAGCTAATTCTCCCGGGTTAGCGTAGCTGCTGAAACAGTAATATGTACTAAAGCTAATACTCCCGGGTTAGCGTAGGTGCTGAAACAGTAATATTTACTAAAGCTAATACTCCCGGGTTAGCGTAGCTGCTGAAAGAGTAATATGTACTAAAGCTAATACTCCCGGGTTAGCTTAGCTGCTGAAACAGTAATATGTACTAAAGCTAATACTCCCGGGTTAGCGTAGCTGCTGAAAGAGTAATATGTACTAAAGCTAATACTCCCGGGTTAGAGTAGCTGCTGAAACAGTAATATTTGCTAAAGCTAATACTCCCGGGTTAGCGTAGCTGCTGCGCCGTTAGCCTTTATCTCTGCTGGAAGAGCACAGAAGGGCCACTGGTTTGGCCTCTCACTTTACCTTTACCCAAATCTAAAAGCTTAAAGAAAAGATAAGATAGATAAGAGATAAGATGGTACTTTATTGATCTCACAGATGGAGATCAAACAAAACTCTACAAACAAAAATGTGCTGGACAAGCAACAAAAAAGCGACAAAAACGTGACGAAAACGTGACGACAAAGCAATGAAAAGAGCGATGTAGAATAACATGAAAAAAAAAGAAACAAGAGACGAAAACACAATGAAAAAGTGACAAAAGCCACGGCCGCGTCACTGCGAGGCTAACCAGGCTAACCAGGCTAACCTGATTATTAACTGACGTGTGGTCCAAACAGATCCTTGTATTTGTGTTTGCTGTGTTTGTGTTTGTTGTATTTGTTGTATTTGTGTTTGTTTCCCGTCGGCCTCCGGCTCTAATGTTCGATCACAGTTCTGTTTATAGTTCACATGATTAGTTTCACGTCTGCATTGTTCGTGTTCTGTTTCTGTGTTTGACCTGATCCTGCAGACGCTCAAACACTGAGATCAGAGAGTTTCTGACCTGATCCTGCAGACGCTCAAACACTGAGATCAGAGACTTTTTGACCTGATCCTGCAGACGCTCAAACACTGAGATCAGAGAGTTTCTTCTTTCTCTCTCAGGACGAAGCAGAGCAGTGTCAGTGAAGCACGTTTATTCACAGAGACGTCACTTTCAAACAGGAAGTAGCATTTATTACTCACAGAGTTCTGACTCAGGAGCAGCGGCGGGAAACGGCGGCGCTGAGGTCGTTTTCATGAACCTATTGTACATGTTGTGCTGCTGTGGCACGTCGTCTGAATAACCTGTGGTGAAGATACTGACAGATACAGACACATCTCTGGAGTCGCCCATATATGGTCATGTTTGAAAACAGTTCAGGGGGAAAAAATCTAAACTTTCTCTAATTATTCAAAAACTACTGTAACAAATGCTGATTTATAAATATAGTGTCTACTAAATAAAGATACAAAGACATGGGGAGGAGCAAAGAGGTTCAACAGCCCATAAATACATGAATAACATGATGCTACATGTTAGCATCTGCTAGCTCTGTCTCCTGGTTTACAGTCACATGATGATACATTTTCTTTAGGACATTTTAGTAACATAAAAAAGTGAACCCCCTCTGACCCCCCCCCCCCCTCACAGCTGACCCCCCCCCTCTGACCCCCCCCCTCACAGCTGACCCCCCCCCTCACAGCTGACCCCCCAGAACGTAAAAACTGAAAGTTACTAACAGTAAATGGGGTAAATACAAACACACATGTATAAAAAACACTGGTATTTGACTCTGACTTAGAGGAAAAACATGGGGATAAATCTCGTACATCGATGTCTAATGTAAACATGAGGGGATGTGACTGTTGGTCCGCGTGGCCCCGCCCATGGTCCCGCCCATGGCCCCGCCCTCACAGGAAGGAGTTTGTCCCAGTTTCCTCACGGTGCAAATGGATCAGCCAATCACAGGCCTCGATGAGCGGGGGCGGAGCAGAGTCTGAGTCCGACACAAAACAAAAGAGCGTTACTGAAGTCACAGCAGAATGTTTCTCTGTCTCCGCCTCCCCTCTGTCTTTGTCTCCGCCTCCCCTCTGTCTTTGTCTCCGCCTCCTCTCTGTCTCCGCCTCCCCTCTGTCTCCGCCTCCCCTCTGTCTCCGCCTCCCCTCTGTCCCCGCCTCCCCTCTGTCTCCGTCTCCTCTCTGTCTCCGCCTCCCCTCTGTCTTTGTCTCCGCCTCCTCTCTGTCTCCGCCTCCCCTCTGTCTTTGTCTCCGCCTCCTCTCTGTCTCCGCCTCCCCTCTGTCTTTGTCTCCGCCTCCTCTCTGTCCTCAGCTGGTCTCTCTCACTGAAGTCATTCCTGCACACGGACCACCTGAAAGGCTTCTCTCCGTGTGCTCCTTGGTCACGTGTGTCTGGAGCTCAGGGTTAGGGCTAGGTTTGGGGTTAGGGTTAGGGTTGGTCACGTGTGTCTTGAGCTCCGTGTGCTCCTTCATCATGTGTGTCCTCAGCTGGTCTCTCTGAGTGAAGTCGTTCCTGCAAATGGAGCACCTGAAGGGCTTCTCTCCGTGTGCTCCTTCATCACGTGTGTCTGGAGCTCCGTGTGCTCCCTCATCACGTGTGTCTTGAGCTCCGTGTGCTCCCTCATCACGTGTGTCTGGAGCTCCGTGTGCTCCCTCATCACGTGTGTCTTGAGCTCCGTGTGCTCCCTCATCACGTGTGTCTGGAGCTCCGTGTGCTCCCTCATCACGTGTGTCTTGAGCTCCGTGTGCTCCTTCATCATGTGTGTCCTCAGCTGGTCTCTCTGAGTGAAGTCGTTCCTGCACACGGAGCACCTGAAGGGCCTCTCCCCGCT
This sequence comes from Gobius niger, assembly GCF_951799975.1. NCBI lineage: Eukaryota > Metazoa > Chordata > Actinopteri > Gobiiformes > Gobiidae > Gobius > Gobius niger. Next base: position 331,409 of record NW_027639303.1, on the reverse strand, counting down.
GTGGGTCCTCATGTGGGTGTCCAGGCCCTGCTTGTTGGTGAAGCGTTTCTGGCAGACCCCGCACTCCAGAGGCTTCCCCAGGTGCCGGGTCATGTGGAAGTTCAGGAGAGACTTCCAGCAGAAGCGCTCGGGGCACACGGGGCAGCTGTAGGGCTTCTCCCCCGTGTGGATGCGCTCGTGCTTCTTCAGGTTCCACTTGTCCTTGAAGGTCTTGTCGCAGGCGGAGCACTTGTGCGGCCGGTCGCCCGTGTGCACGGCCGCATGGCGCCGCAGGTCCGCCTTGTTCTTGAAGCCCCGCCCACAGTCGGAGCAGCTGAAAGGTCTGCACTCGCAGGGTTCGGCGGCGGCGGCGGCGGCGGCGTCTGGACCTGGAGGTTTGGTTTGTTCAGGGACCCACTCGGCGTCCTTGGAGCTGCGTCTGCGTCTGCGCTCGGGGCTGGAGGGTCTGCGCTCGGGGCTGGAGGGTCTGCGCTCGGGGCTGGAGGGTCTGCGCTCGGGGCTGGAGGGTCTGCGCTCGGGGCTGGAGGGTCTGCGCTCGGGGCTGGAGGGTCTGCGCTCGGGGCTGGAGGGTCTGCGCTCGGGGCTGGAGGGTCTGCGCTCGGGGCTGGAGGGTCTGCGCTCGGGGCTGGAGGGTCTGCGCTCGGGGCTGGAGGGTCTGCGCTCGGGGCTGGAGGGTCTGCGCTCGGGGCTGGAGGGTCTGCGCTCGGGGCTGGAGGGTCTGCGCTCGGGGCTGGAGGGTCTGCGCTCGGGGCTGGAGGGTCTGCGCTCGGGGCTGGAGGGTCTGCGCTCGGGGCTGGAGGGTCTGCGCTCGGGGCTGATCATGGCGTAGCTCCGTTTGACCGGAGCCTGGGTCCGACTGTAGTCCTCTGAGCGGTCGGTGTCGGAGCTGTCGCCGGGCTCCTCGCTGTCCTCCTCCAGGACCTCCTTCTTCTCTTTGTGAGGCTCCGCTCCGTCCTCCTCAGCCGCTCGGGGATCAGGCTCCCACTCGTCCTCTTCTGTCTTCACGCAGACGGGGGCGAAGCCGAGCTCCAGCAGCTCCGGCTCCTCCTCCGGCTCCTCCTCCTCTGGCTCCTCCTCCTCCGGCTCCTCCTGCAGCTGATCATACGGCTCCTGCAGCTGCTCCTCCTCCAGCTCCTGTTTGATGTGGATCTGGACACCTGCAGGACACAGCGTGAACGTATGGAGTAAGTGAAGTTCAGTGGTAGATATCAATCACTCATCACCTCCAGTACATGGGGATTTTCACAATAAAAGCAGCATAATACAAGTAAATGGGGATTTTCACAATAAAAGCAGCATAATGCAAGTAAATGGGGATTTTCACAATAAAAGCAGTATAATAAAAGTAAATGGGGATTTTCACAATAAAAGCAGCATAATAAAAGTAAATGGGGATTTTCACAATAAAAGCAGCATAATAAAAGTAAATGGGGATTTTCACAATAAAAGCAGCATAATACAAGTACATGGGGGATTTTCACAATAAAAGCAATATAATACAAGTAAATGGGGATTTTCACAATAAAAGCAGTATAATACAAGTAAATGGGGATTTTCACAATAAAAGCAGTATAATACAAGTACATGGGGATTTTCACTATAAAAGCAGCATAATGCAAGTACATGGGGATTTTCACTATAAAAGCAGCATAATGCAAGTACATGGGGATTTTCACAATAAAAGCAGTAAAATACAAGTACATGGGGATTTTCACAATAAAAGCAGTAAAATACAAGTAAATGGGGATTTTCACTATAAAAGCAGTATAATACAAGTAAATGGGGATTTTCACATTAAAAGCAGCATAATACAAGTAAATGGGGATTTTCACAATAAAAGCAGCATAATGCAAGTAAATGGGGATTTTCACAATAAAAGCAGCATAATACAAGTAAATGGGGATTTTCACATTAAAAGCAGCATAATACAAGTAAATGGGGATTTTCACAATAAAAGCAGTATAATACAAGTAAATGGGAGTGGTGTGAGTGTGTGGTTGTCGTGACTAACCCGTGTTCAGTCGCAGGGAGCTGCTGTGAAGAAGCTCCGTGATGGTTTGTTCGAACAGAACCAGGATGTCTTCAGCCGCCGCCGTCAGACGCTGCGTCACCAGAGCTCTGAGCACCTGCAGGTCACACACTGTTAATGTCTCCACTTATAAAGCACTTTACAGTCTGGACCCAGAGCTCTGAACACCTGCAGGTCACACACACACACTGTTAATGTCTCCACTTATAAAGCACTTTACAGTCTGGACCCAGAGCTCTGAACACCTGCAGGTCACACACACACACTGTTAATGTCTCCACTGATAAAGCACTTTACAGTCTGGACCCAGAGCTCTGAACACCTGCAGGTCACACACTGTTAATGTCTCCACTTATAAAGCACTTTACAGTCTGGACCCAGAGCTCTGAACACCTGCAGGTCACACACACACACTGTTACTGTCTCCTCTTATAAAGCACTTTACAGTCTGGACCCAGAGCTCTGAACACCTGCAGGTCACACATTGTTACTGTCTCCACTTATAAAGCACTTTACAGTCTGGACCCAGAGCTCTGAGCACCTGCAGGTCCCTGATCCCTGTGAGGCCTCCTGACCTGGCGTGTGGGGTCCGCCGCCGCCTGCCGGGCCGCGCTCCTCTGCTTGGGCTGGTTGTGGAGCTTCAGCGCTTTGTGCCGGCTCTTCAGGTGCTTCAGTAAGTTGGAGGTGGAGTTCTTGGCCGTGGACAGAGTCTTGTTTCCGGCGCATAAACGACAGCGAACCACGATGTTCTTGGCTCTGGCCGAGAGGAACTCGAAATACTGCGCGTACTTCCAGTTCGAGAACGCGAACTTCTCCAGGTCCTCGTCCATGATGAGGCTCACACCATCAACAGCTCACTACTGTCAGAAAACATAACCTTTATTCACTCAAACATAACCTTTAATCACTCAAACATAACCTGTTATTCACTCAAACATAACCTGTTATTCACTCAAACATAACCTTTATTCACTCAAACATAACCTTTAATCACTCAAACATAACCTGTTATTCACTGAAACATAACCTTTAATCACTCAAACATAACCTGTTATTCACTCAAACATAACCTGTTATTCACTCAAACATAACCTGTTATTCACTCAAACATAACCTGTTATTCACTCAAACATAACCTGTTATTCACTCAAACATAACCTGTTATTCACACAAACATAACCTGTTATTCACTCAAACATAACCTGTTATTCACTCAAACATAACCTGTTATTCACTCAAACATAACCTGTTATTCACTCAAACATAACCTGTTATTCACTCAAACATAACCTGTTATTCACTCAAACATAACCTGTTATTCACTCAAACATAACCTGTTATTCACTGAAACATAACCTGTTATTCACACAAACATAACCTGTTATTCACACAAACATAACCTGTTATTCACTGAAACATAACCTGTTATTCACTCAAACATAACCTGTTATTCACTCAAACATAACCTGTTATTCACACAAACATAACCTGTTATTCACTCAAACATAACCTGTTATTCACTCAAACATAACCTGTTATTCACACAAACATAACCTGTTATTCACTCAAACATAACCTGTTATTCACTCAAACATAACCTGTTATTCACTTAAACATAACCTGTTATTCACAAACATAACCTGTTATTCACAAACATAACCTGTTATTCACACAAACATAACCTGTTATTCACTCAAACATAACCTGTTATTCACTCAAACATAACCTGTTATTCACTCAAACATAACCTGTTATTCACTCAAACATAACCTGTTATTCACACAAACATAACCTGTTATTCACTCAAACATAACCTGTTATTCACTCAAACATAACCTGTTATTCACTCAAACATAACCTGTTATTCACACAAACATAACCTGTTATTCACTCAAACATAACCTGTTATTCACAAACATAACCTGTTATTCACTCAAACATAACCTGTTATTCACTCAAACATAACCTGTTATTCACTCAAACATAACCTGTTATTCACTCAAACATAACCTGTTATTCACTCAAACATAACCTGTTATTCACTCAAACATAACCTGTTATTCACTCAAACATAACCTGTTATTCACTCAAACATAACATGTTATTCACACAAACATAACCTGTTATTCACTCAAACATAACCTGTTATTCACTCAAACATAACCTGTTATTCACTCAAACATAACATGTTATTCACACAAACATAACCTGTTATTCACACAAACATAACCTGTTATTCACAAACATGACCTGTTATTCACTCAAACATAACCTGTTATTCACTCAAACATAACCTGTTATTCACTCAAACATAACCTGTTATTCACTCAAACATAACATGTTATTCACACAAACATAACCTGTTATTCACACAAACATAACCTGTTATTCACTCAAACATAACCTGTTATTCACACAAACATAACCTGTTATTCACTCAAACATAACCTGTTATTCACAAACATGACCTGTTATTCACTCAAACATAACCTGTTATTCACAAACATGACCTGTTATTCACACAAACATAACCTGTTATTCACAAACATAACCTGTTATTCACTCAAACATAACCTGTTATTCACACAAACATAACCTGTTATTCACTCAAACATAACCTGTTATTCACTCAAACATAACCTGTTATTCACACAAACATAACCTGTTATTCACTCAAACATAACCTGTTATTCACTCAAACATAACCTGTTATTCACTCAAACATAACCTGTTATTCACAAACATAACCTGTTATTCACTCAAACATAACCTGTTATTCACTCAAACATAACCTGTTATTCACTCAAACATAACCTGTTATTCACTCAAACATAACCTGTTATTCACTCAAACATAACCTGTTATTCACTCAAACATAACCTGTTATTCACTTAAACATAACCTGTTATTCACAAACATAACCTTTAATCACTCAAACATAACCTGTTATTCACAAACATAACCTGTTATTCACAAACATAACCTGTTATTCACACAAACATAACCTGTTATTCACTCAAACATAACCTGTTATTCACTCAAACATAACCTGTTATTCACTCAAACATAACCTGTTATTCACTCAAACATAACCTGTTATTCACACAAACATAACCTGTTATTCACTCAAACATAACCTGTTATTCACTCAAACATAACCTGTTATTCACAAACATAACCTTTAATCACTCAAACATAACCTGTTATTCACTCAAACATAACCTGTTATTCACTCAAACATAACCTGTTATTCACTCAAACATAACCTGTTATTCACACAAACATAACCTGTTATTCACTCAAACATAACCTGTTATTCACAAACATAACCTGTTATTCACTCAAACATAACCTGTTATTCACTCAAACATAACCTGTTATTCACAAACATAACCTGTTATTCACACAAACATAACCTGTTATTCACTCAAACATAACCTGTTATTCACTCAAACATAACCTGTTATTCACAAACATGACCTGTTATTCACTCAAACATAACCTGTTATTCACAAACATGACCTGTTATTCACACAAACATAACCTGTTATTCACAAACATAACCTGTTATTCACTCAAACATAACCTGTTATTCACACAAACATAACCTGTTATTCACTCAAACATAACCTGTTATTCACTCAAACATAACCTGTTATTCACACAAACATAACCTGTTATTCACTCAAACATAACCTGTTATTCACTCAAACATAACCTGTTATTCACTCAAACATAACATGTTATTCACACAAACATAACCTGTTATTCACACAAACATAACCTGTTATTCACTCAAACATAACCTGTTATTCACACAAACATAACCTGTTATTCACTCAAACATAACCTGTTATTCACAAACATGACCTGTTATTCACTCAAACATAACCTGTTATTCACAAACATGACCTGTTATTCACACAAACATAACCTGTTATTCACAAACATAACCTGTTATTCACTCAAACATAACCTGTTATTCACACAAACATAACCTGTTATTCACTCAAACATAACCTGTTATTCACTCAAACATAACCTGTTATTCACACAAACATAACCTGTTATTCACTCAAACATAACCTGTTATTCACTCAAACATAACCTGTTATTCACTCAAACATAACCTGTTATTCACAAACATAACCTGTTATTCACTCAAACATAACCTGTTATTCACTCAAACATAACCTGTTATTCACTCAAACATAACCTGTTATTCACTCAAACATAACCTGTTATTCACTCAAACATAACCTGTTATTCACTCAAACATAACCTGTTATTCACTTAAACATAACCTGTTATTCACAAACATAACCTGTTATTCACAAACATAACCTGTTATTCACACAAACATAACCTGTTATTCACTCAAACATAACCTGTTATTCACTCAAACATAACCTGTTATTCACTCAAACATAACCTGTTATTCACTCAAACATAACCTGTTATTCACACAAACATAACCTGTTATTCACTCAAACATAACCTGTTATTCACTCAAACATAACCTGTTATTCACAAACATAACCTTTAATCACTCAAACATAACCTGTTATTCACTCAAACATAACCTGTTATTCACTCAAACATAACCTGTTATTCACTCAAACATAACCTGTTATTCACACAAACATAACCTGTTATTCACTCAAACATAACCTGTTATTCACAAACATAACCTGTTATTCACTCAAACATAACCTGTTATTCACTCAAACATAACCTGTTATTCACAAACATAACCTGTTATTCACACAAACATAACCTGTTATTCACTCAAACATAACCTGTTATTCACTCAAACATAACCTGTTATTCACAAACATGACCTGTTATTCACTCAAACATAACCTGTTATTCACAAACATGACCTGTTATTCACACAAACATAACCTGTTATTCACAAACATAACCTGTTATTCACTCAAACATAACCTGTTATTCACACAAACATAACCTGTTATTCACTCAAACATAACCTGTTATTCACTCAAACATAACCTGTTATTCACACAAACATAACCTGTTATTCACTCAAACATAACCTGTTATTCACTCAAACATAACCTGTTATTCACTCAAACATAACCTGTTATTCACAAACATAACCTGTTATTCACTCAAACATAACCTGTTATTCACTCAAACATAACCTGTTATTCACTCAAACATAACCTGTTATTCACTCAAACATAACCTGTTATTCACTCAAACATAACCTGTTATTCACTCAAACATAACCTGTTATTCACTCAAACATAACCTGTTATTCACTCAAACATAACCTGTTATTCACTCAAACATAACCTGTTATTCACTCAAACATAACCTGTTATTTACTCAAACATAACCTGTTATTCACTCAAACATAACCTGTTATTCACTCAAACATAACCTGTTATTCACTCAAACATAACCTGTTATTCACTCAAACATAACCTGTTATTCACTCAAACATAACCTGTTATTCACTCAAACATAACCTGTTATTAACTCAAACATAACCTGTTATTCACACAAACATAACCTGTTATTCACACAAACATAACCTGTTATTCACACAAACATAACCTGTTATTCACTCAAACATAACCTGTTATTCACTCAAACATAACCTGTTATTCACAAACATAACCTGTTATTCACACAAACATAACCTGTTATTCACTCAAACATAACCTGTTATTCACTCAAACATAACCTGTTATTCACACAAACATAACCTGTTATTCACAAACATAACCTGTTATTCACTCAAACATAACCTGTTATTCACAAACATAACATGTTATTCACTCAAACATAACCTGTTATTCACTCAAACACAACCTGTTATTCACTCAAACATAACCTGTTATTCACTCAAACATAACCTGTTATTCACTCAAACATAACATGTTATTCACACAAACATAACCTGTTATTCACTCAAACATAACCTGTTATTCACTCAAACATAACCTGTTATTCACTCAAACATAACCTGTTATTCACTCAAACATAACCTGTTATTCACTCAAACATAACCTGTTATTCACTCAAACATAACCTGTTATTCACAAACATAACCTGTTATTCACTCAAACATAACCTGTTATTCACTCAAACATAACCTGTTATTCACACAAACATAACCTGTTATTCACTCAAACATAACCTGTTATTCACTCAAACATAACATGTTATTCACTCAAACATAACCTGTTATTCACTCAAACATAACCTGTTATTCACTCAAACATAACCTGTTATTCACTCAAACATAACCTGTTATTCACTCAAACATAACCTGTTATTCACAAACATAACCTGTTATTCACTCAAACATAACCTGTTATTCACTCAAACATAACCTGTTATTCACTCAAACATAACCTGTTATTCACTCAAACATAACCTGTTATTCACACAAACATAACCTGTTATTCACTCAAACATAACCTGTTATTCACTCAAACATAACCTGTTATTCACTCAAACATAACCTGTTATTCACTCAAACATAACCTGTTATTCACAAACATAACCTGTTATTCACACAAACATAACCTGTTATTCACTCAAACATAACCTGTTATTCACTCAAACATAACCTGTTATTCACTCAAACATAACCTGTTATTCACTCAAACATAACCTGTTATTCACACAAACATAACCTGTTATTCACACAAACATAACCTGTTATTCACTCAAACATAACCTGTTATTCACTCAAACATAACCTGTTATTCACTCAAACATAACCTGTTATTCACTCAAACATAACCTGTTATTCACTCAAACATAACCTGTTATTCACTCAAACATAACCTGTTATTCACTCAAACATAACCTGTTATTCACTCAAACATAACCTGTTATTCACACAAACATAACCTGTTATTCACTCAAACATAACCTGTTATTCACAAACATAACCTGTTATTCACACAAACATAACCTGTTATTCACTCAAACATAACCTGTTATTCACTCAAACATAACCTGTTATTCACTCAAACATAACCTGTTATTCACTCAAACATAACCTGTTATTCACTCAAACATAACCTGTTATTCACTCAAACATAACCTGTTATTCACAAACATAACCTGTTATTCACACAAACATAACCTGTTATTCACTCAAACATAACCTGTTATTCACTCAAACATAACCTGTTATTCACTCAAACATAACCTGTTATTCACAAACATAACCTGTTATTCACTCAAACATAACCTGTTATTCACTCAAACATAACCTGTTATTCACTCAAACATAACCTGTTATTCACACAAACATAACCTGTTATTCACACAAACATAACCTGTTATTCACTCAAACATAACCTGTTATTCACTCAAACATAACCTGTTATTCACTCAAACATAACATGTTATTCACTCAAACATAACCTGTTATTCACTCAAACATAACATGTTATTCACTCAAACATAACCTGTTATTCACTCAAACATAACCTGTTATTCACTCAAACATAACCTGTTATTCACTCAAACATAACCTGTTATTCACACAAACATAACCTGTTATTCACTCAAACATCACCTGTTATTCACAAACATAACCTGTTATTCACTCAAACATAACCTGTTATTCACTCAAACATAACCTGTTATTCACTCAAACATAACCTGTTATTCACAAACATAACCTGTTATTCACTCAAACATCACCTGTTATTCACAAACATAACCTGTTATTCACTCAAACATAACCTTTATTCACACAAACATAACCTGTTATTCACTCAAACATAACCTGTTATTCACTCAAACATAACCTGTTATTCACAAACATAACCTGTTATTCACTCAAACATAACCTGTTATTCACTCAAACATAACCTGTTATTCACTCAAACATAACCTGTTATTCACTCAAACATAACCTGTTATTCACAAACATAACCTGTTATTCACAAACATAACCTGTTATTCACTCAAACATAACCTGTTATTCACTCAAACATAACCTTTATTCACTCAAACATAACCTGTTATTCACACAAACATAACCTGTTATTCACACAAACATAACCTGTTATTCACAAACATAACCTGTTATTCACTCAAACATAACCTGTTATTCACTCAAACATAACCTGTTATTCACTCAAACATAACCTGTTATTCACTCAAACATAACCTGTTATTCACTCAAACATAACCTGTTATTCACTCAAACATAACCTGTTATTCACTCAAACATAACCTGTTATTCACAAACATAACCTGTTATTCACACAAACATAACCTGTTATTCACTCAAACATAACCTGTTATTCACTCAAACATAACCTGTTATTCACACAAACATAACCTGTTATTCACAAACATAACCTGTTATTCACTCAAACATAACCTGTTATTCACACAAACATAACCTGTTATTCACTCAAACATAACCTGTTATTCACAAACATAACCTGTTATTCACTCAAACATAACCTGTTATTCACTCAAACATAACCTGTTATTCACAAACATAACCTGTTATTCACTCAAACATAACCTGTTATTCACTCAAACATAACCTGTTATTCACTCAAACATAACCTGTTATTCACACAAACATAACCTGTTATTCACTCAAACATAACCTGTTATTCACTCAAACATAACCTGTTATTCACTCACATATAACCTGTTATTCACTCAAACATAACCTGTTATTCACTCAAACATAACATGTTATTCACACAAACATAACCTGTTATTCACTCAAACATAACATGTTATTCACTCAAACATAACCTGTTATTCACTCAAACATGACCTGTTATTCACACAAACATAACCTGTTATTTACTCAAACATAACCTGTTATTTACTCAAACATAACCTGTTATTCACTCAAACATAACCTGTTATTCACAAACATAACCTGTTATTCACACAAACATAACCTGTTATTCACTCAAACATAACCTGTTATTCACACAAACATAACCTGTTATTCACTCAAACATAACCTGTTATTCACACAAACATAACCTGTTATTCACTCAAACATAACCTGTTATTCACTCAAACATAACCTGTTATTCACACAAACATAACCTGTTATTCACTCAAACATAACCTGTTATTCACTCAAACATAACCTGTTATTCACTCAAACATAACATGTTATTCACTCAAACATAACCTGTTATTTACTCAAACATAACCTGTTATTCACTCAAACATGACCTGTTATTCACACAAACATAACCTGTTATTTACTCAAACATAACCTGTTATTCACTCAAACATAACCTGTTATTCACTCACATATAACCTGTTATTCACACAAACATAACCTGTTATTTACTCAAACATAACCTGTTATTCACTCAAACATAACCTGTTATTCACTCACATATAACCTGTTATTCACTCAAACATAACCTGTTATTTACTCAAACATAACCTGTTATTCACACAAACATAACCTGTTATTCACTCAAACATAACCTGTTATTCACTCAAACATAACCTGTTATTCACTCAAACATAACCTGTTATTCACTCAAACATAACCTGTTATTCACTCAAACATAACCTGTTATTCACTCACATATAACCTGTTATTCACACAAACATAACCTGTTATTCACACAAACATAACCTGTTATTCACTCAGACATAACCTGTTATTCACTCAAACATAACCTGTTATTCACTCAAACATAACCTGTTATTCACTCAAACATAACCTGTTATTCACTCAAACATAACCTGTTATTCACTCAAACATAACCTGTTATTCACTCAAACATAACCTGTTATTCACTCAAACATAACCTGTTATTCACAAACATAACCTGTTATTCACTCAAACATAACCTGTTATTCACTCAAACATAACCTGTTATTCACTCAAACATAACATGTTATTCACTCAAACATAACCTGTTATTCACACAAACATAACCTGTTATTCACTCAAACATAACCTGTTACTCACTCAAACATAACCTGTTATTCACTCAAACATAACCTGTTATTCACTCAAACATAACCTGTTATTCACTCAAACATAACCTGTTATTCACACAAACATAACCTTTATTCACTCAAACATAACCTGTTAATCACTCAAACATAACCTGTTATTCACTCAAACATAACCTGTTATTCACTCAAACATAACCTGTTATTCACTCAAACATAACCTGTTATTCACTCAAACATAACCTGTTATTCACTCAAACATAACATGTTATTCACTCAAACATAACATGTTATTCACTCAAACATAACCTGTTATTCACTCAAACATAACCTGTTATTCACTCAAACATAACCTGTTATTCACTCAAACATAACCTGTTATTCAGAAACATCACCTGTTATTCACTCAAACATAACCTGTTATTCACACAAACATAACCTGTTATTCACAAACATAACCTGTTATTCACTCAAACATAACCTGTTATTCACACAAACATAACCTGTTATTCACTCAAACATAACCTGTTATTCACTCAAACATAACCTGTTATTCACTCAAACATAACCTGTTATTCACTCAAACATAACCTGTTATTCACTCAAACATAACCTGTTATTCAGAAACATCACCTGTTATTCACTCAAACATAACCTGTTATTCACACAAACATAACCTGTTATTCACAAACATAACCTGTTATTCACACAAACATAACCTGTTATTCACAAACATAACCTGTTATTCACTCAAACATAACCTGTTATTCACAAACATAACCTGTTATTCACACAAACATAACCTGTTATTCACTCAAACATAACCTGTTATTCACTCAAACATAACCTGTTATTCACTCAAACATAACCTGTTATTCACTCAAACATAACCTGTTATTCACTCAAACATAACCTGTTATTCACTCAAACATAACCTGTTATTCACTCAAACATAACCTGTTATTCACTCAAACATAACCTGTTATTCACTCAAACATAACCTGTTATTCACTCAAACATAACCTGTTATTCACTCAAACATAACCTGTTATTCACTCAAACATAACCTGTTATTCACTCACATATAACCTGTTATTCACACAAACATAACCTGTTATTCACTCAAACATAACCTGTTATTCACTCAAACATAACCTGTTATTCACAAACATAACATGTTATTCACTCAAACATAACCTGTTATTCACTCAAACATAACCTGTTATTCACTCAAACATAACCTGTTATTCACTCAAACATAACATGTTATTCACACAAACATAACCTGTTATTCACACAAACATAACCTGTTATTCACACAAACATAACCTGTTATTCACTCAAACATGACCTGTTATTCACTCAAACATAACCTGTTATTCACTCAAACATAACCTGTTATTCACTCAAACATAACCTGTTATTCACTCAAACATAACATGTTATTCACTCAAACATAACCTGTTATTCACTCAAACATAACCTGTTATTCACTCAAACATAACCTGTTATTCACTCAAACATAACCTGTTATTCACACAAACATAACCTGTTATTCACACAAACATAACCTGTTATTCACACAAACATAACCTGTTATTCACTCAAACATAACCTGTTATTCACTCAGACATAACCTGTTATTCACTCAAACATAACCTGTTATTCACTCAGACATAACCTGTTATTCACTCAAACATAACCTGTTATTCACTCAAACATAACCTGTTATTCACTCAAACATAACCTGTTATTCACTCAAACATAACCTGTTATTCACACAAACATAACCTGTTATTCACACAAACATAACCTGTTATTCACTCAAACATAACCTGTTATTCACAAACATAACCTGTTATTCACTCAAACATAACCTGTTATTCACTCAAACATAACCTGTTATTCACTCAAACATAACCTGTTATTCACTCAAACATAACCTGTTATTCACTCAAACATAACCTGTTATTCACTCAAACATAACCTGTTATTCACACAAACATAACCTGTTATTCACTCAAACATAACCTGTTATTCACTCAAACATAACCTGTTATTCACTCAGACATAACCTGTTATTCACTCAAACATAACCTGTTATTCACTCAAACATAACATGTTATTCACTCAAACATAACATGTTATTCACTCAAACATAACCTGTTATTCACTCAAACATAACCTGTTATTCACAAACATAACCTGTTATTCACTCAAACATAACCTGTTATTCACTCAAACATAACCTGTTATTCACTCAAACATAACATGTTATTCACTCAAACATAACCTGTTATTCACTCAAACATAACCTGTTATTCACACAAACATAACCTGTTATTCACTCAAACATAACCTGTTATTCACAAACATAACCTGTTATTCACTCAAACATAACCTGTTATTCACTCAAACATAACCTGTTATTCACTCAAACATAACCTGTTATTCACTCAAACATAACCTGTTATTCACTCAAACATAACCTGTTATTCACTCAAACATAACCTGTTATTCACTCAAACATAACCTGTTATTCACTCAAACATAACCTGTTATTCACACAAACATAACCTGTTATTCACTCAAACATAACCTGTTATTCACTCAAACATAACCTGTTATTCACTCAGACATAACCTGTTATTCACTCAAACATAACCTGTTATTCACTCAAACATAACATGTTATTCACTCAAACATAACATGTTATTCACTCAAACATAACCTGTTATTCACTCAAACATAACCTGTTATTCACAAACATAACCTGTTATTCACTCAAACATAACCTGTTATTCACTCAAACATAACCTGTTATTCACTCAAACATAACATGTTATTCACTCAAACATAACCTGTTATTCACTCAAACATAACCTGTTATTCACTCAAACATAACCTGTTATTCACTCAAACATAACCTGTTATTCACTCAGACATAACCTGTTATTCACTCAAACATAACCTGTTATTCACTCAAACATAACCTGTTATTCACAAACATAACCTGTTATTCACTCAAACATAACCTGTTATTCACACAAACATAACCTGTTATTCACAAACATAACCTGTTATTCACTCAAACATAACCTGTTATTCACAAACATAACCTGTTATTCACTCAAACATAACCTGTTATTCACTCAAACATAACCTGTTATTCACTCAAACATAACCTGTTATTCACTCAAACATAACCTGTTATTCACTCAAACATAACCTGTTATTCACTCAAACATAACCTGTTATTCACTCAAACATAACCTGTTATTCACTCAAACATAACCTGTTATTCACAAACATAACCTGTTATTCACTCAAACATAACCTGTTATTCACAAACATAACATGTTATTCACTCAAACATAACCTGTTATTCACTCACATATAACCTGTTATTCACACAAACATAACCTGTTATTCACTCAAACATAACCTGTTATTCACTCAAACATAACCTGTTATTCACAAACATAACCTGTTATTCACACAAACATAACCTGTTATTCACTCAAACATAACCTGTTATTCACTCAAACATAACCTGTTATTCACAAACATAACCTGTTATTCACAAACATAACCTGTTATTCACACAAACATAACCTGTTATTCACTCAAACATAACCTGTTATTCACTCAAACATAACCTGTTATTCACTCAAACATAACCTGTTATTCACTCAAACATAACCTGTTATTCACTCAAACATAACCTGTTATTCACACAAACATAACCTGTTATTCACACAAACATAACCTGTTATTCACTCAAACATAACCTGTTATTCACACAAACATAACCTGTTATTCACACAAACATAACCTGTTATTCACTCAAACATAACCTGTTATTCACTCAAACATAACCTGTTATTCACTCAAACATAACCTGTTATTCACTCAGACATAACCTGTTATTCACACAAACATAACCTGTTATTCCTCTTGTCTTCCGTCTGTGTTGGGGCCGCGGTCATAAAGTCTCTTTTCTCCAAATCCTTTGTTTTTCCCGGATTATAACCGATGCTAGCCGATGCTAGCTGATGCTAACGGTTAGCCTAGCTTGACGCTGTAGTGGCGGTAAACGCGGCTCTCGCTCCAGGCCGTGAATCATAAACACAAACCCCGCGACACTTGAAGAATCCGCGTTAAGCCAAACTCATCATCGATCCTTTAATTATTGTTTAGGCAAAACATTTACGATAAACGGCGAAGAGCTAGCTCTGCACATGCGCAGTTTCGCTTGCGTCTCAGAGGGATGACGTCACCCGCACGGAAACGTCATAAATCTGCGTCTTTGTTGATTTTTATTATTATTATTTTTCTTTATTGCTTTGGTTGCGATACGATCCGATACTTTGTCCCGAGTAAAGAGCGGTTTATTCTGTTTTTATTTATTTTTTAATATTTTTATGGTGATTTCCATTGTTTCTGTATTTGAGAATGATTTCAGTTTTATGTATTTCCTTCGTTCTGCCCGTGTAATATGTGCCCCTGGTTTTGTTTTGTCTTAAAAAAAAAAAAAAAAAAAATAATAATAATAATAATAATAATAATAATAATAATAATAATAATAATAATAATAATAATAATAATAATAATAATAATAATAATAATAATAATAATAATAAATAACAAAAATATGAATTAATAATAAGTTTGTGCTAAATCCATCCCCTTTGTCAGGGATTGTGAGGATGTTCTCCAGCAGGGGGCAGACCCTTCCCTTGTGTTTCACGAGGTGCTTAACACCACACTTCTCTTTAAATGTGGATTTTTAGCTAATGTTTTGAGATCAGATGTATTTTAAAGAAACTTCAAGCTAATGTTTTATAACTGAGTGAAATCTGTTGAAAAGAACTATTTAACACCTGAGTCACTGAGTCAACGTCATCAGCACAAACATCTCCATTTGTAACTGACACATTTTCTTTTTGTGAAGTCTTTTTGTGGTTATGTTGTAATTTAGGAGTTCTATTTATGACATTCGACCGAGTCCTCTCCAGCACAGAGACGGGGTCACAGTATTAACACACTGACAATAATAAGAAAAAATGAGCAAAAAGAAATGGGGAAAGAATGGAGGGAAAATCCTTGATATCAGCTGAAACCGGTCACTTCCTTTAATCCAACAGCATCAAGACTTCCAACACTTATATTATTATTATTATTATGACTGGTTTAGCTGAAAGCTGCCCTACATGTAACGCAGCAGCTGAAGACGCTCTGATTAAAGAAAAACAAAGGAATGATTGTTACTGATTTATTTGTTTTTATAAATAAGTGGATCTGCCTCTGGATCGGAGCAGCTGCAGGTCAGTCCTTCATCATCGATAAACATCTGGTTTTAAAGCGCCCTTATCCACAGAGACCTACAGGGGGCGCTGCTCTCGGCTCCTGCTGCAGCGACGGAGGGAATGAAGAGGTTAGTGTTTCTAAAGCCAAACCAAAGTCTCTGAAAAGACGAGGAGAAACGTCTGTGTAACGTCCACAACAAAGGATCCATCAGACAGACCGCAGTCTCTGTGGCCGCGGCGGGAAGAGAAAAACTGCACTTTATAGAGCGCGCAGACGGGGTGAGAACGTCTGCGATGAGTCTGTGATGAGTCTGTGATGAGTCTGCAATGAGAGAGTCTGCGATGATGTCACTGAGCCCCGTCCTGGGCGTGGCTCCTCTGATGCGCAGTCAGCTCCTCCTCGTCTCGAAAGTAGGCGTTGCAGAGCGCGCAGACGGGGTGGGAGCGTCTGCGATGATGCGTGAGATAAGCCTTAGTGATGAATCCGTCTCCGCAGACGGCGCAGCTGTACGGCCGCTCGCCCGTGTGGATCTTCCGGTGAGTTCCCAGACTGCACTTGTGTAAGAAGCCCTTCCCACAGTCCTGACACACGTGTGGCTTCTCCCCCACGTCGTCGCTCTGGAAGCGGCGCAGACACAGGACCAGGTGCTGCTTCAGGTGACACTTGTGCTTGAAGCGCTTCTCGCAGACGCTGCACTTGTGCCGCCGCTCCTCCGTGTGGACCAGGCGGTGGCGTTTAAAGTTGGACATGTCTTTGAAGGTCTTTCCACAGTCTGCGCAGCTGAAGGGCGCGGCGTGGTGCACCAGCTTCATGTGCTGCGTGCGAGTGCTGATCTGAGAGAAGCCTTTGTCGCAGACGGAGCACCTGAAGGGCCTCTCCCCGGTGTGGACCACGGCGTGCCTCTTCAGGTCGCTCTTCTTCGTGAACCTCTTCTCACAGTCTGCGCACTGGTGAGGCCGCTCACGCCTGTGCACGGACGCCACGTGTCTCTGCAGCGTGGAGCTGGAGGAGAACGCCTTCCTGCAGTCTGCGCAGCTGAACGGGCCGGACTCAGACCGGGACTCGGGGCTAATCATGGCGTAGCTGCGTCTGGGCGGAGCCTGGTCCTGACTGTAGTCCAGACTGTAGTCCTCTGAGCGGTCCGTCTCCTCAGCGCTGACCGTGCGCTCCTCGCTGTCAGAGAACAGCCGTGTGGGCGGGTCCTCGCTGTCAGGGAGCAGCCGTGTGGGCGGGTCCTCGCTGTCAGGGAGCAGCCGTGGGGGCGGGTCCTCGCTGTCAGGGAGCAGCCGTGTGGGCGGGTCCTTGCTGTCAGGGAGCAGCCGTGGGGGCGGGTCCGAGCTGTCAGGGAGATGCCGTGTGGGCGGGTCCTCGCTGTTAGGGAGCAGCCGTGGGGGCGGGTCCGAGCTGCAGCCGGCGCTGTCCGCCTCCTCTCGACTCTCGTCTTCATCGGCCTTCACGCTGATGCAGGCGAAGGGCGACTCCTGCAGCCGCTCCTGCAGCTGCTCCTCCTTGATGTGCGGCGAGTCAACCCTCACAGGTACGATCTGAACACCTGCAGGGACAAAAGGGTCATTTTAATAATGAAATGGTCTCTGTCCAACAGGATCCAGGTGTTTTTTGTAATTATCTAGTTCCCCCGATGTAATTATCTCGTTCCCCCGATGTAATTATCTAGTTCCCCCGATGTAATTATCTAGTTCCCCGATGTAATTATCTAGTTCCCCCGATGTAATTATCTAGTTCCCCCGATGTAATTATCTCGTTCCCCCGATGTAATTATCTTGTTCCCCTGATGTAATTATCTAGTTCCCCCGACGTAATTATCTAGTTCCCCTGATGTAATTATCTAGTTCCCCCGATGTAATTATCTAGTTCCCTTGATGTAATTATCTAGTTCCCCTGATGTAATTATCTCGTTCCCCTGATGTAATTATCTCGTTCCCCTGATGTAATTATCTAGTTCCCCCGATGTAATTATCTAGTTCCCCTGATGTAATTATCTCGTTCCCCCGATGTAATTATCTCGTTCCCCTGATGTAATTATCTAGTTCCCCTGATGTAATTATCTAGTTCCCCTGATGTAATTATCTCGTTCCCCTGATGTAATTATCTAGTTCCCCTGATGTAATTATCTCGTTCCCCTGATGTAATTATCTCGTTCCCCTGATGTAATTATCTAGTTTCCCCGATGTAATTATCTAGTTCCCCCGATGTAAATATCTCGTTCCCCTGATGTAATTATCTAGTTCCCCTGATGTAATTATCTCGTTCCCCTGATGTAATTATCTCGTTCCCCTGATGTAATTATCTAGTTCCCCTGATGTAATTATCTCGTTCCCCTGATGTAATTATCTCGTTCCCCTGATGTAATTATCTAGTTCCCCGATGTAATTATCTAGTTCCCCTGATGTAATTATCTAGTTCCCCCGATGTAATTATCTAGTTCCCCTGATGTAATTATCTAGTTCCCCTGATGTAATTATCTAGTTCCCCCGATGTAATTATCTAGTTCCCCCGATGTAATTATCTAGTTCCCCCGATGTAATTATCTAGTTCCCCTGATGTAATTATCTAGTTCCCCCGATGTAATTATCTAGTTCCCCTGATGTAATTATCTAGTTCCCCGATGTAATTATCTCGTTCTCCCGATGTAATTATCTAGTTCCCCTGATGTAATTATCTAGTTCCCCCGATGTAATTATCTCGTTCCCTGATGTAATTATCTAGTTCCCCCGATGTAATTATCTAGTTCCCCCGATGTAATTATCTAGTTCCCCCGATGTAATTATCTAGTTCCCCTGATGTAATTATCTAGTTCCCCCGATGTAATTATCTAGTTCCCCTGATGTAATTATCTAGTTCCCCGATGTAATTACCTCGTTCCCCCGATGTAATTATCTAGTTCCCCTGATGTAATTATCTAGTTCCCTGATGTAATTATCTCGTTCCCCCGATGTAATTATCTAGTTCCCTGATGTAATTATCTCGTTCCCCCGATGTAATTATCTAGTTCCCCCGATGTAGTTATCTAGTTCCCCTGATGTAATTATCTTGTTCCCCTGATGTAATTATCTAGTTCCCCTGATGTAATTATCTCGTTCCCCTGATGTAATTATCTCGTTCCCCCTGATGTAATTATCTAGTTCCCCCTGATGTAATTATCTAGTTCCCCTGATGTAATTATCTAGTTCCCCCGATGTAATTATCTAGTTCCCCTGATGTAATTATCTAGTTCCCCTGATGTAATTATCTAGTTCCCCTGATGTAATTATCTCGTTCCCCTGATGTAATTATCTCGTTCCCCCAATGTAATTATCTAGTTCCCCTGATGTAATTATCTAGTTCCCCGATGTAATTATCTAGTTCCCCGATGTAATTATCTCGTTCCCCGATGTAATTATCTAGTTCCCCTGATGTAATTATCTCGTTCCCCCGATGTAAATATCTAGTTCCCCTGATGTAATTATCTAGTTCCCCTGATGTAATTATCTAGTTCCCCTGATGTAATTATCTCGTTCCCCTGATGTAATTATCTCGTTCCCCCGATGTAATTATCTCGTTCCCCTGATGTAATTATCTAGTTCCCCCGATGTAATTATCTAGTTCCCCCGATGTAATTATCTCGTTCCCCTGATGTAATTATCTAGTTCCCCCGATGTAATTATCTAGTTCCCCTGATGTAATTATCTAGTTCCCCTGATGTAATTATCTAGTTCCCCTGATGTAATTATCTAGTTCCCCTGATGTAATTATCTAGTTCCCCCGATGTAATTATCTAGTTCCCCTGATGTAATTATCTCGTTCCCCTAATGTAATTATCTCGTTCCCCTGATGTAATTATCTCGTTCCCCTGATGTAATTATCTAGTTCCACCGATGTAATTATCTAGTTCCCCTGATGTAATTATCTAGTTCTCCTGATGTAATTATCTCGTTCCCCTGATGTAATTATCTAGTTCCACCGATGTAATTATCTAGTTCCACCGATGTAATTATCTAGTTCCCCTGATGTAATTATCTAGTTCCCCTGATGTAATTATCTCGTTCCCCTGATGTAATTATCTAGTTCTCCTGATGTAATTATCTCGTTCCCCTGATGTAATTATCTCGTTCCCCTGATGTAATTATCTCCTTCCCCTGATGTAATTATCTAGTTCCCCTGATGTAATTATCTAGTTCCCCTGATGTAATTATCTCGTTCCCCCGATGTAATTATCTAGTTCCCCTGATGTAATTATCTCGTTCCCCCGATGTAATTATCTAGTTCCCCTGATGTAATTATCTAGTTCCCCTGATGTAATTATCTAGTTCCCCTGATGTAATTATCTAGTTCCCCTGATGTAATTATCTCGTTCCCCTGATGTAATTATCTAGTTCCCCTGATGTAATTATCTAGTTCCCCTGATGTAATTATCTCCTTCCCCTAATGTAATTATCTAGTTCCCCTGATGTAATTATCTAGTTCCCCTGATGTAATTATCTCGTTCCCCTGATGTAATTATCTAGTTCCCCCGATGTAATTATCTCGTTCCCCTAATGTAATTATCTCGTTCCCCTGATGTAATTATCTCGTTCCCCCGATGTAATTATCTCGTTCCCTGATGTAATTATCTAGTTCCCCCGATGTAATTATCTAGTTCCCCTGATGTAATTATCTAGTTCCCCTGATGTAATAATCTAGTTCCCCTGATGTAATTATCTAGTTCCCCTGATGTCATTATCTCGTTCCCCTGATGTAATTATCTAGTTCCCCCGATGTAATTATCTAGTTCCCCTGATGTAATTATCTAGTTCCCCTGATGTAATAATCTAGTTCCCCTGATGTAATTATCTAGTTCCCCTGATGTAATTATCTCGTTCCCCCGATGTAATTATCTAGTTCCCCCGATGTAATTATCTAGTTCCCCTGATGTAATTATCTAGTTCCCCTGATGTAATTATCTAGTTCCCCTGATGTAATTATCTCGTTCCCCCGATTGCTTTTGTCAGTCCCATAGCACCAGTCTATATCTCACTACAATGATGACAAACCTTCTGTTGGTCTGTAAATGCAGTAAATCAGAATAACTGCCTTGTATAAAATGTCTCTCTCAAAATGGCTGTAGTGAATGTCTTGAAATAGGCCTCTGTCTCTTTAAGAACCTCTGAGCCTTTAGACACGCCCCCTCCACACGCTGTCTGTGGCATCAGTGGGGAGGGGGTTCTGCTGAGGAGCAGTGGTTGGTTACTCGGCTGGTGACCAAAGCTCGGAGGCGTCTCCAGGAGGTGGGGGCGTTCCTAGGAGGACTCAGGCAAACCTATCCCTAAAATGGCCGCCACCAGCCAAAAATTTAACAAAAATGTGACAAAAATTCAACAAAAAAGTGACAAAAATTCAACAAAAAAGTGACCAAAAAATGACAAAAAAATGACAAAAAATCAACAAAAAAATGACAAAAATTCAACAAAAATTCAACAAAAATGCAAAAAAAAATGCAAAGAAAATTCAAAACAAATTCAACAAAAAAATTACAAAAAAATTACAAAAAAATTACAAAAAAATTACAAAAAATCTACAAAAAATCTACAAAAATTCAACAAAAATTCAACAAAAAAGTGACAAAAAAAGACAAAAAATCAACAAAAATTCAACAAACATTCAACAAAAAAAAGACAAAATTCAACAAAAAATGACAAAAATTCCAAAAAAATAAAAAAAATAATCAACAAAAATGT
This sequence comes from Gobius niger, assembly GCF_951799975.1. Taxonomy (NCBI): domain Eukaryota; kingdom Metazoa; phylum Chordata; class Actinopteri; order Gobiiformes; family Gobiidae; genus Gobius; species Gobius niger. Next base: position 308,399 of record NW_027639303.1, on the reverse strand, counting down.
GACAAAAACCTATCCCTAAAATGGCCGCCATCAGAGTTTGTACAGATTACTCAGAAATACGTGAATGTGCCAAGGCAACACTTCAGCCATGTTTTTAATGAGGGAGTGACAGAATAACATGATGGGAAGCTGGAAAAGTCCATTTTGCAGAATACCCCCCTTTAATGACAATATTGTGAACTTCCAGATTGACTGCGGTGCGGTTTGCCAGGACATAACTGTGCAGCCCGACAAACTCCCCAAACGGCGACTTCAGTAGCAATGATGAAACCACTTAAAATCGCAAGTCCGGACAGACAGATAACTGCACCTGTGAATGGATCAGCGGCACTAGGACTCAGAGCTGACCCGGAGAGAGCGACACATGTGAAAGGTGTTCAGAGACTGGTCAGACTAGTGAAACATCTGTCCAAGTTCTACGAGCGGCTGTCAGACTGAGAGATACAAGGAACACACAGAGTCTATGGGAAAGGACAGATGTGCAGGAACATGCTTTCAAAAGAATCAAAGATAAGAAAACACAAGTTCCAGTACGGAAACACTACAGCCCGGAACAAGAGCTGACGTTACAGCTGCTACGCTGACGACACACAGGTCTACATCTCCACCACATCCAGAGACTCCAATATCCACCTCACCCACTGCCTGAGGGACATCAACACACTCCACCCTCACCCACTGAGGGACATCAACACACTCCACCTCACCCACTGCCTGAGGGACATCAACACACTCCACCCTCACCCACTGCCTGAGGGACATCAAAACACTCCACCTCACCCACTGCCTGAGGAACATCAACACACTCCACCTCACCCACTGCCTGAGGAACATCAACACACTCCACCCCCACCCACTGCCTGAGGGACGTCAACACACTCCACCTCACCCACTGCCTGAGGGACATCAACACACTCCACCCTCACCCACTGCCTGAGGGACATCAACACACTCCACCCTCACCCACTGCCTGAGGGACATCAACACACTCCACCCTCACCCACTGAGGGACATCAACACACTCCACCCTCACCCACTGCCTGAAGGACATCAACACACTCCACCCTCACCCACTGCCTGAGGGACATCAACACACTCCACCCTCACCCACTGAGGGACATCAACACACTCCACCCTCACCCACTGCCTGAGGGACATCAACACACTCCACCCTCACCCACTGCCTGAGGGACGTCAACACACTCCACCCTCACCCACTGCCTGAGGGACATCAACACAGTCCACCCTCACCCACTGAGGGACATCAACACACTCCACCCTCACCCACTGCCTGAGGGACGTCAACACACTCCACCCTCACCCACTGCCTGAGGGACATCAACACACTCCACCCTCACCCACTGAGGGACATCAACACACTCCACCCTCACCCACTGCCTGAGGGACGTCAACACACTCCACCCTCACCCACTGCCTGAGGGACATCAACACAGTCCACCCTCACCCACTGCCTGAGGGACATCAACACACTCCACCCTCACCCACTGCCTGAGGGACATCAACACACTCCACCCTCACCCACTAAGGGACATCAACACACTCCACCTCACCCACTAAGGGACATCAACACACTCCACCTCACCCACTGAGGGACATCAACACACTCCACCTCACCCACTAAGGGACATCAACACACTCCACCTCACCCACTGAGGGACATCAACACACTCCACCTCACCCACTAAGGGACATCAACACACTCCACCTCACCCACTAAGGGACATCAACACACTCCACCTCACCCACTGAGGGACATCAACACACTCCACCCTCACCCACTGAGGGACATCAACACACTCCACCTCACCCACTAAGGGACATCAACACACTCCACCTCACCCACTAAGGGACATCAACACACTCCACCTCACCCACTAAGGGACATCAACACACTCCACCTCACCCACTGAGGGACATCAACACACTCCACCTCACCCACTAAGGGACATCAACACACTCCACCCTCACCCACTGAGGGACAACAACACACTCCACCTCACCCACTAAGGGACATCAACACACTCCACCCTCACCCACTGAGGGACATCAACACACTCCACCTCACCCACTAAGGGACATCAACACACTCCACCTCACCCACTAAGGGACATCAACACACTCCACCTCACCCACTAAGGGACATCAACACACTCCACCTCACCCACTGAGGGACATCAACACACTCCACCCTCACCCACTGAGGGACATCAACACACTCCACCCTCACCCACTGAGGGACATCAACACACTCCACCCTCACCCACTGAGGGACATCAACACACTCCACCCTCACCCACTGAGGGACATCAACACACTCCACCCTCACCCACTAAGGGACATCAACACACTCCACCTCACCCACTGAGGGACATCAACACACTCCACCCTCACCCACTGAGGGACATCAACACACTCCACCCTCACCCACTGAGGGACATCAACACACTCCACCTCACCCACTGAGGGACATCAACACACTCCACCCTCACCCACTGAGGGACATCAACACACTCCACCTCACCCACTGAGGGACATCAACACACTCCACCCTCACCCACTGAGGGACATCAACACACTCCACCTCACCCACTGCCTGAGGGACATCAACACACTCCACCCTCACCCACTGCCTGAGGGACAACAACACACTCCACCTCACCCCTGCCTGAGGGACATCAACACACTCCACCCTCACCCACTGCCTGAGGGACGTCAACACACTCCACCCTCACCCACTGCCTGAGGGACATCAACACACTCCACCTCACCCCCTGCCTGAGGGACGTCAACACACTCCACCCTCACCCACTGCCTGAGGGACATCAACACACTCCACCCTCACCCCCTGCCTGAGGGACGTCAACACACTCCACCCTCACCCACTGCCTGAGGGACATCAACACACTCCACCCTCACCCCCTGCCTGAGGGACGTCAACACACTCCACCCTCACCCACTGCCTGAGGGACGTCAACACACTCCACCCTCACCCACTGAGGGACATCAACACACTCCACCCTCACCCACTGCCTGAGGGACATCAACACACTCCACCCTCACCCACTGCCTGAGGGACGTCAACACACTCCACCTCACCCACTGAGGGACGTCAACACACTCCACCCTCACCCACTGCCTGAGGGACATCAACACACTCCACCCTCACCCACTGAGGGACATCAACACACTCCACCCTCACCCACTGCCTGAGGAACATCAACACACTCCACCCTCACCCACTGAGGGACATCAACACACTCCACCCTCACCCACTGCCTGAGGGACATCAACACACTCCACCTCACCCACTGAGGGACGTCAACACACTCCACCCTCACCCACTGCCTGAGGGACATCAACACACTCCACCCTCACCCACTGAGGGACATCAACACACTCCACCCTCACCCACTGCCTGAGGAACATCAACACACTCCACCCTCACCCACTGAGGGACATCAACACACTCCACCCTCACCCACTGCCTGAGGAACATCAACACACTCCACCCTCACCCACTGAGGGACATCAACACACTCCACCCTCACCCACTGCCTGAGGGACATCAACACACTCCACCCTCACCCACTGCCTGAGGGACAACAACACACTCCACCTCACCCACTGAGGGACATCAACACACTCCACCCTCACCCCCTGCCTGAGGGACGTCAACACACTCCACCCTCACCCCCTGCCTGAGGGACGTCAACACACTCCACCCTCACCCACTGAGGGACAACAACACACTCCACCTCACCCACTGAGGGACATCAACACACTCCACCCTCACCCACTGAGGGACATCAACACACTCCACCCTCACCCACTGCCTGAGGGACGTCAACACTCCACCCTCACCCACTGCCTGAGGGACGTCAACACACTCCACCTCACCCACTGCCTGAGGGACATCAACACACTCCACCCTCACCCACTGAGGGACATCAACACACTCCACCTCACCCACTGAGGGACATCAACACACTCCACCTCACCCACTGAGGGACATCAACACACTCCACCTCACCCACTGAGGGACGTCAACACACTCCACCTCACCCACTGAGGGACGTCAACACACTCCACCCTCACCCACTGAGGGACGTCAACACACTCCACCTCACCCACTGAGGGACGTCAACACACTCCACCCTCACCCACTGAGGGACATCAACACACTCCACCCTCACCCACTGAGGGACGTCAACACACTCCACCCTCACCCACTGCCTGAGGGACATCAACACACTCCACCCTCACCCACTGAGGGACATCAACACACTCCACCCTCACCCACTGAGGGACGTCAACACACTCCACCCTCACCCACTGCCTGAGGGACATCAACACACTCCACCCTCACCCACTGCCTGAGGGACATCAACACACTCCACCCTCACCCACTGAGGGACATCAACACACTCCACCTCACCCACTGAGGGACATCAACACACTCCACCTCACCCACTGAGGGACATCAACACACTCCACCCTCACCCACTGAGGGACATCAACACACTCCACCTCACCCACTGAGGGACATCAACACACTCCACCTCACCCACTGAGGGACATCAACACACTCCACCTCACCCACTGAGGGACATCAACACACTCCACCCTCACCCACTGAGGGACATCAACACACTCCACCTCACCCACTGAGGGACATCAACACACTCCACCCTCACCCACTGCCTGAGGGACATCAACACACTCCACCTCACCCACTGAGGGACATCAACACACTCCACCCTCACCCACTGCCTGAGGGACGTCAACACACTCCACCCTCACCCACTGCCTGAGGGACGTCAACACACTCCACCCTCACCCACTGCCTGAGGGACATCAACACACTCCACCCTCACCCACTGAGGGACATCAACACACTCCACCTCACCCACTGAGGGACATCAACACACTCCACCTCACCCACTGCCTGAGGGACATCAACACACTCCACCCTCACCCACTGCCTGAGGGACATCAACACACTCCACCCTCACCCACTGAGGGACATCAACACACTCCACCCTCACCCCCTGCCTGAGGGACATCAACACACTCCACCCTCACCCACTGCCTGAGGGACATCAACACACTCCACCCTCACCCACTGCCTGAGGGACATCAACACACTCCACCTCACCCACTGAGGGACATCAACACACTCCACCTCACCCACTGAGGGACATCAACACACTCCACCCTCACCCACTGAGGGACATCAACACACTCCACCTCACCCACTGAGGGACGTCAACACACTCCACCCTCACCCACTGAGGGACATCAACACACTCCACCCTCACCCACTGCCTGAGGGACATCAACACACTCCACCCTCACCCACTGCCTGAGGGACATCAAAACACTCCACCCTCACCCACTGCCTGAGGGACAACAACACACTCCACCTCACCCACTGAGGGACATCAACACACTCCACCCTCACCCACTGAGGGACATCAACACACTCCACCCTCACCCACTGCCTGAGGGACATCAACACACTCCACCCTCACCCACTGCCTGAGGGACATCAACACACTCCACCCTCACCCACTGCCTGAGGGACATCAACACACTCCACCCTCACCCACTGCCTGAGGGACAACAACACACTCCACCCTCACCCACTGCCTGAGGGACATCAACACACTCCACCCTCACCCACTGCCTGAGGGACGTCAACACACTCCACCCTCACCCACTGAGGGACGTCAACACACTCCACCCTCACCCACTGAGGGACATCAACACACTCCACCCTCACCCACTGAGGGACATCAACACACTCCACCTCACCCACTGAGGGACATCAACACACTCCACCCTCACCCACTGCCTGAGGGACATCAACACACTCCACCCTCACCCACTGCCTGAGGGACAACAACACACTCCACCTCACCCACTGAGGGACATCAACACACTCCACCCTCACCCACTGCCTGAGGGACATCAACACACTCCACCCTCACCCACTGAGGGACATCAACACACTCCACCCTCACCCACTGCCTGAGGGACATCAACACACTCCACCCTCACCCACTGCCTGAGGGACATCAACACACTCCACCCTCACCCCCTGCCTGAGGGACAACAACACACTCCACCTCACCCACTGAGGGACATCAACACACTCCACCCTCACCCACTGCCTGAGGGACATCAACACACTCCACCTCACCCACTGAGGGACATCAACACACTCCACCCTCACCCACTGCCTGAGGGACAACAACACACTCCACCTCACCCACTGAGGGACATCAACACACTCCACCCTCACCCACTGAGGGACATCAACACACTCCACCTCACCAACTGAGGGACATCAACACACTCCACCCTCACCCACTGAGGGACATCAACACACTCCACCCTCACCCACTGAGGGACATCAACACACTCCACCCTCACCCACTGCCTGAGGGACGTCAACACACTCCACCCTCACCCACTGAGGGACAACAACACACTCCACCCTCACCCACTGCCTGAGGGACATCAACACACTCCACCCTCACCCACTGAGGGACAACAACACACTCCACCCTCACCCACTGCCTGAGGGACATCAACACACTCCACCCTCACCCACTGAGGGACATCAACACACTCCACCCTCACCCACTGCCTGAGGGACGTCAACACACTCCACCCTCACCCACTGCCTGAGGGACAACAACACACTCCACCCTCACCCACTGCCTGAGGGACATCAACACACTCCACCCTCACCCACTGCCTGAGGGACATCAACACACTCCACCCTCACCCACTGAGGGACATCAACACACTCCACCTCACCCACTGAGGGACATCAACACACTCCACCCTCACCCACTGAGGGACATCAACACACTCCACCTCACCAACTGAGGGACATCAACACACTCCACCCTCACCCACTGAGGGACATCAACACACTCCACCCTCACCCACTGAGGGACATCAACACACTCCACCCTCACCCACTGCCTGAGGGACGTCAACACACTCCACCCTCACCCACTGAGGGACAACAACACACTCCACCCTCACCCACTGCCTGAGGGACATCAACACACTCCACCCTCACCCACTGAGGGACAACAACACACTCCACCCTCACCCACTGCCTGAGGGACATCAACACACTCCACCCTCACCCACTGAGGGACATCAACACACTCCACCCTCACCCACTGCCTGAGGGACGTCAACACACTCCACCCTCACCCACTGCCTGAGGGACAACAACACACTCCACCCTCACCCACTGCCTGAGGGACATCAACACACTCCACCCTCACCCACTGCCTGAGGGACATCAACACACTCCACCCTCACCCACTGAGGGACATCAACACACTCCACCTCACCCACTGAGGGACATCAACACACTCCACCCTCACCCACTGCCTGAGGGACGTCAACACACTCCACCCTCACCCACTGCCTGAGGGACATCAACACACTCCACCCTCACCCCCTGCCTGAGGGACATCAACACACTCCACCTCACCCACTGAGGGACGTCAACACACTCCACCCTCACCCCCTGCCTGAGGGACATCAACACACTCCACCTCACCCACTGAGGGACATCAACACACTCCACCCTCACCCACTGCCTGAGGGACGTCAACACACTCCACCCTCACCCACTGCCTGAGGGACATCAACACACTCCACCTCACCCCCTGCCTGAGGGACATCAACACACTCCACCCTCACCCACTGCCTGAGGGACATCAACACACTCCACCCTCACCCACTGAGGGACATCAACACACTCCACCCTCACCCACTGCCTGAGGGACATCAACACACTCCACCCTCACCCACTGAGGGACATCAACACACTCCACCTCACCCACTGAGGGACATCAACACACTCCACCCTCACCCACTGCCTGAGGGACATCAACACACTCCACCCTCACCCCCTGCCTGAGGGACATCAACACACTCCACCCTCACCCACTGCCTGAGGGACATCAACACACTCCACCCTCACCCACTGCCTGAGGGACATCAACACACTCCACCTCACCCACTGCCTGAGGGACGTCAACACACTCCACCTCACCCACTGAGGGACGTCAACACACTCCACCTCACCCCCTGCCTGAGGGACATCAACACACTCCACCCTCACCCCCTGCCTGAGGGACATCAACACACTCCACCCTCACCCCCTGCCTGAGGGACGTCAACACACTCCACCTCACCCCCTGCCTGAGGGACATCAACACACTCCACCTCACCCACTGCCTGAGGGACATCAACACACTCCACCTCACCCCCTGCCTGAGGGACATCAACACACTCCACCCTCACCCACTGCCTGAGGGACATCAACACACTCCACCTCACCCCCTGCCTGAGGGACATCAACACACTCCACCCTCACCCCCTGCCTGAGGGACATCAACACACTCCACCTCACCCACTGCCTGAGGGACATCAACACACTCCACCTCACCCACTGAGGGACATCAACACACTCCACCCTCACCCACTGCCTGAGGGACATCAACACACTCCACCCTCACCCCCTGCCTGAGGGACATCAACACACTCCACCCTCACCCCCTGCCTGAGGGACATCAACACACTCCACCCTCACCCACTGCCTGAGGGACATCAACACACTCCACCCTCACCCACTGCCTGAGGGACATCAACACACTCCACCCTCACCCACTGAGGGACATCAACACACTCCACCTCACCCACTGAGGGACATCAACACACTCCACCCTCACCCACTGCCTGAGGGACATCAACACACTCCACCCTCACCCACTGAGGGACATCAACACACTCCACCCTCACCCACTGCCTGAGGAACATCAACACACTCCACCTCACCCACTGCCTGAGGGACATCAACACACTCCACCCTCACCCACTGAGGGACATCAACACACTCCACCTCACCCACTGAGGGACATCAACACACTCCACCCTCACCCACTGAGGGACATCAACACACTCCACCCTCACCCACTGCCTGAGGGACATCAACACACTCCACCTCACCCACTGAGGGACATCAACACACTCCACCCTCACCCACTGCCTGAGGGACATCAACACACTCCACCCTCACCCCCTGCCTGAGGGACATCAACACACTCCACCCTCACCCACTGCCTGAGGGACATCAACACACTCCACCTCACCCCCTGCCTGAGGGACATCAACACACTCCACCTCACCCACTGCCTGAGGGACATCAACACACTCCACCTCACCCCCTGCCTGAGGGACATCAACACACTCCACCTCACCCACTGCCTGAGGGACATCAACACACTCCACCTCACCCCCTGCCTGAGGGACATCAACACACTCCACCCTCACCCCCTGCCTGAGGGACATCAACACACTCCACCTCACCCACTGCCTGAGGGACATCAACACACTCCACCTCACCCACTGAGGGACATCAACACACTCCACCCTCACCCACTGCCTGAGGGACATCAACACACTCCACCCTCACCCCCTGCCTGAGGGACATCAACACACTCCACCCTCACCCACTGCCTGAGGGACATCAACACACTCCACCCTCACCCACTGCCTGAGGGACATCAACACACTCCACCTCACCCACTGCCTGAGGGACATCAACACACTCCACCCTCACCCACTGCCTGAGGGACATCAACACACTCCACCTCACCCACTGAGGGACATCAACACACTCCACCCTCACCCACTGCCTGAGGGACATCAACACACTCCACCCTCACCCACTGCCTGAGGGACATCAACACACTCCACCCTCACCCACTGCCTGAGGGACATCAACACACTCCACCCTCACCCACTGCCTGAGGGACATCAACACACTCCACCTCACCCACTGAAGGACATCAACACACTCCACCCTCACCCACTGCCTGAAGGACATCAACACACTCCACCTCACCCACTGAGGGACATCAACACACTCCACCCTCACCCACTGCCTGAGGGACATCAACACACTCCACCTCACCCACTGAGGGACATCAACACACTCCACCCTCACCCACAGCCTGAGGGACGTCAACACACTCCACCTCACCCACTGAGGGACATCAACACACTCCACCCTCACCCACAGCCTGAGGGACGTCAACACACTCCACCCTCACCCACTGAGGGACATCAACACACTCCACCCTCACCCACTGCCTGAGGGACATCAACACACTCCACCCTCACCCACTGAGGGACATCAACACACTCCACCCTCACCCACTGCCTGAGGGACATCAACACACTCCACCCTCACCCACTGCCTGAGGGACATCAACACACTCCACCTCACCCACTGAGGGACATCAACACACTCCACCTCACCCACTGAGGGACATCAACACACTCCACCTCACCCACTGAGGGACATCAACACACTCCACCCTCACCCACTGCCTGAGGGACATCAACACACTCCACCTCACCCACTGAGGGACATCAACACACTCCACCCTCACCCACTGCCTGAGGGACAACAACACACTCCACCTCACCCACTGAGGGACATCAACACACTCCACCCTCACCCACTGAGGGACATCAACACACTCCACCCTCACCCACTGAGGGACATCAACACACTCCACCCTCACCCACTGCCTGAGGGACGTCAACACACTCCACCCTCACCCACTGCCTGAGGGACATCAACACACTCCACCCTCACCCACTGAGGGACAACAACACACTCCACCCTCACCCACTGCCTGAGGGACATCAACACACTCCACCCTCACCCACTGAGGGACATCAACACACTCCACCCTCACCCACTGCCTGAGGGACAACAACACACTCCACCCTCACCCACTGCCTGAGGGACATCAACACACTCCACCCTCACCCACTGCCTGAGGGACATCAACACACTCCACCCTCACCCACTGAGGGACATCAACACACTCCACCCTCACCCACTGCCTGAGGGACATCAACACACTCCACCTCACCCACTGAGGGACATCAACACACTCCACCTCACCCACTGAGGGACATCAACACACTCCACCCTCACCCACTGAGGGACATCAACACACTCCACCCTCACCCACTGCCTGAGGGACATCAACACACTCCACCTCACCCACTGCCTGAGGGACATCAACACACTCCACCTCACCCACTGAGGGACATCAACACACTCCACCCTCACCCACTGAGGGACATCAACACACTCCACCTCACCCACTGAGGGACATCAACACACTCCACCCTCACCCACTGAGGGACATCAACACACTCCACCCTCACCCACTGCCTGAGGGACATCAACACACTCCACCCTCACCCCCTGCCTGAGGGACATCAACACACTCCACCTCACCCACTGCCTGAGGGACATCAACACACTCCACCTCACCCACTGCCTGAGGGACATCAACACACTCCACCCTCACCCACTGAGGGACATCAACACACTCCACCCTCACCCACTGAGGGACATCAACACACTCCACCCTCACCCACTGCCTGAGGGACGTCAACACACTCCACCCTCACCCACTGCCTGAGGGACATCAACACACTCCACCCTCACCCACTGCCTGAGGGACATCAACACACTCCACCCTCACCCACTGCCTGAGGGACATCAACACACTCCACCCTCACCCACTGAGGGACATCAACACACTCCACCCTCACCCACTGCCTGAGGGACATCAACACACTCCACCCTCACCCACTGCCTGAGGGACATCAACACACTCCACCCTCACCCACTGCCTGAGGGACATCAACACACTCCACCCTCACCCACTGAGGGACATCAACACACTCCACCTCACCCACTGCCTGAGGGACATCAACACACTCCACCCTCACCCACTGAGGGACATCAACACACTCCACCTCACCCACTGAGGGACATCAACACACTCCACCTCACCCACTGCCTGAGGGACATCAACACACTCCACCCTCACCCACTGCCTGAGGGACATCAACACACTCCACCTCACCCACTGAGGGACATCAACACACTCCACCCTCACCCACTGCCTGAGGGACATCAACACACTCCACCCTCACCCACTGCCTGAGGGACATCAACACACTCCACCTCACCCACTGAGGGACATCAACACACTCCACCCTCACCCACTGAGGGACATCAACACACTCCACCTCACCCACTGAGGGACATCAACACACTCCACCCTCACCCACTGAGGGACATCAACACACTCCACCCTCACCCACTGAGGGACATCAACACACTCCACCCTCACCCACTGAGGGACATCAACACACTCCACCCTCACCCACTGAGGGACATCAACACACTCCACCCTCACCCACTGCCTGAGGGACATCAAAACCTGGATGAAACACAACTTTCTTTAACTAAACAGTGATTCTCCTCGACCCCGCTCATCCAGAACCTCGGTGTTCTCCTTGACCCCACTCTTTCCTTCGAACCCCACGTCAAGCAAATAACCCGGACTGCTTTCTTCCATCTCAAAAACATATCACGACTCCGCTCATCCCTCACTTTCTCTGATTCATGCCTTCATTACATCTAGAATTGACTCCTGCAACAGCGCCCTCTACGGCTCACCATCCAGAACCCTCAATAAACTCCAGAACATCCTGAACTCCGCCGCCCGCCTCCTCACACACACTCGCTCCCGTGAACACATCACCCCTGTCCTTCAGAACCTCCACTGGCTCCCCGTCCCTTAGCAGTTCCAGGTCCTCCTCATCACTTTCAAAGCCCTCCATAACTTGGCCCCTCCAGACCTCACCGACCTGCTCCACCATCACACTCCATCTCGCTCCCTCCGCTCCTCCAACGCCGACCTCCTGTCCCTCCCCTGGAAGACCAAGCGCTGAACCTGGGGAGACTGAGCCGAGCCTTCTCCATCGCCGCCCCCACACTCTGGAACTCACTGCCCCCACCGCTCCGTGCCTGTTCTGACCCCCCCACCTTCAAGAAAGAACTCAAAACTCACCTCTTTAAAAAGGCTTTTAATATCGAGTAACTGCCTCTATTTTAATGTGCTCATTTTATGTGTGATTTTATTCTTGTTTTCTGTAAAGCGTCTTTGAGTGTCTTGAAAAGCGCTATACAAATAAAATGTATTATTATTATTATTATTATTATTATTATTATTATTATTATTATTATTCTTCAGCTAGTGCAGGAACCTGTGAGCAGCTGTGTAAAGCATAAATGAAGCTAACGCTTCAGCTAGTGCAGGAACCTGTGAGCAGCTGTGTAAAGCATAAATGAAGCTAACGCTTCAGCTAGTGCAGGAACCTGTGAGCTGCTGTGTAAAGCATAAATGAGGCTAACGCTTCAGCTAGTGCAGGTACCTGTGAGCAGCAGCTCCTCGATGGTTCTCTCGAACAGCAGCAGGATCTCCTCCGCGCATGCGCACAGACGCTGCGTCACTAACGCTCTGAGCAGCTCCGTGTTGGACATGTTTAAACTGTTATTACGATGTTATTGTGATGTTATTCCTCACGAGCTACGCTCTGCTAACGCTCATGCTAACGCTAATGCTAACCCGGAAGTACCCGGTCTGTGTCACGCCGGGCTGCGTCACACCGCCCCCTGTGGCGGCGCGCGGCATCTGCAGCTTCAGGAGAAACGGAGTTTTTATCAAAGACAAACTTTACTCTGACTCTGACGTGAATCTGAGGGAAAATATTATTTCAGATAAAAATAAAATCAGGTTTTATTAGAGTTAAAGGAACAGGCCAGTGTTTTACTGAGATCTTACCTCAGACCTTACCTTAGTTTATATAATAGATCCAGGCCTCAGACCAGTTCTTCTGTGTCTCCTCTTCACGTGCGCAGTGATATCTTCACTTTACTGTGCGGAGGCTGAACTACTCCTGGTGTTATTACGCCTCATAATATAGTTCCTTTTTATCCACTGAGAAAATCCACACGTTTAGTTTAGTGTAATAATATTTAAAGGAACAGGCCAGCGTTTTTACATACTGAGATATGTTCTTACCTCACCTTAGTCGAGTTAATATATCCCCGTCTGGTCTTTGTCCGTGCGCTCACACATACGCAGCCTCTCCCACATGTCACATAGCTCCGAAAAAGCTCACGATAGAAGCTACCAAGCTCTTCCACGTGTTCCCTATTTAAATAAAGTCACGTGAAGTGTTTTCATGCCAAGTATATTTACACAGAAATGTAACGTGTGGATTTTATAAGCAGATAAAAAGGGGGACTATATTGTGAGGCGTAATGATACAGGAGCACAGCGTCCGCGCAGTAACTCCTAAAGACTTCCCCGCTCACTTCCGTCAATAGAAGCTGCGTGACTTGTACAGAACATATATTTTATGTATATATACCTCTGTTACCTCTGAGCAGCTGCAGGGTCACCTCTGTTACATCTGATCAGCTGCAGGGTCACCTCTGTTACATCTGATCAGCTGCAGGGTCACCTCTGTTACATCTGAGCAGCTGCAGGGTCACCTCTGTTACATCTGATCAGCTGCAGGGTCACCTCTGTTACACCTGACCAGCTGCAGGGTCACCTCTGTTACATCTGATCAGCTGCAGGGTCACCTCTGTTTCACCTGATCAGCTGCAGGGTCACCTCTGTTTCACCTGATCAGCTGCAGGGTCACCTCTGTTACACCTGACCAGCTGCAGGGTCACCTCTGTTACATCTGATCAGCTGCAGGGTCACCTCTGTTTCACCCGATCAGCTGCAGGGTCACCTCTGTTACATCTGACCAGCTGCAGGGTCACCTCTGTTTCACCTGATCAGCTGCAGGGTCACCTCTGTTACATCTGAGCAGCTGCAGGGTCGCCTCTGTTTCACCTGAGCAGCTGCAGGGTCACCTCTGTTACATCTAAGCAGCTGCAGGGTCACCTCTGTTTCACCTGATCAGCTGCAGGGTCACCTCTGTTTCACCTGATCAGCTGCAGGGTCACCTCTGTTACATCTGACCAGCTGCAGGGTCGCCTCTGTTTCACCTGAGCAGCTGCAGGGTCACCTCTGTTACCTCTGATTAGCTGCAGGGTCACCTCTGTTACACCCGAGCAGCTGCAGGGTCACCTCTGTTTCACCTGATCAGCTGCAGGGTCACCTCTGTTACATCTGACCAGCTGCAGGGTCGCCTCTGTTTCACCTGAGCAGCTGCAGGGTCACCTCTGTTACCTCTGACCAGCTGCAGGGTCACCTCTGTTACATCTGATCAGCTGCAGGGTCGCCTCTGTTTCACCTGAGCAGCTGCAGGGTCACCTCTGTTACATCTGATCAGCTGCAAGGTCACTTCTGTTACACCTGATCAGCTGCAGAGTTACCGCTGTTACACCTGAGCAGCTGCAGGGTTACCTCTGTTACATCTGATCAGCTGCAGGGTCACCGCTGTTACACCTGAGCAGCTGCAGGGTCACCTCTGTTACACCTGAGTAGCTGCAGGGTCACCTCTGTTACCTCTGAGCAACTGCAGGGTCACTTCTGTTACACCTGTTCAGCTGCAGGGTCACCGCTGTCACACCTGATCAGCTGCAGGGTCACCTCTGTTACACCCGTTCAGCTGCAGGGTCACCTCTGTTACACCTGTGCAGCTGCAGGGTCACCTCTGTTACACCTGATCAGCTGCAGGGTCACCTCTGTTGCCTCTGAGCAACTGCAGGGTCACCTCTGTTACACCCGTTCAGCTGCAGGGTCACCTCTGTTACACCTGTGCAGCTGCAGGGTCACCTCTGTTACACCTGATCAGCTGCAGGGTCACCTCTGTTACACCCGTTCAGCTGCAGGGTTACCTCTGTTACATCTGATCAGCTGCAGGGTCACCTCTGTTACCTCTGATTAGCTGCAGGGTCACCTCTGTTACATCTGATTAGCTGCAGGGTCACCTCTGTTACACCTGTGCAGCTGCAGGGTCACCTCTGTTACACCTGATCAGCTGCAGGGTCACCTCTGTTTCACCTGATCAGCTGCAGGGTCACCGCTGTTACACCTGTGCAGCTGCAGGGTCACCTCTGTTACACCTGTTCAGCTGCAGGGTCACCGCTGTTACACCTGATCAGCTGCAGGGTCACTTCTGTTAAACCTGAGCAGCTGCAGGGTCACCTCTGTTACCTCTGAGCAGCTGCAGGGTCACCTCTGTTATAATCTCACCTTGAGTCGAGAGACAAATGTTTTATTCACACGTTTCTTTCACAGACGTCACATTAACGACATTACACATAGTAAATAGTTGATGGCGGACGCTCAGTAAAGTCGATCCTCGCTCTGGTGGTGTTAAGCAGTACTGCAGCAGAGCAGCCAGAGGTTATTGTTATTGTAGTGTATCAGGTCTAACAGTAACAGCTCATTAACATTTAGGTCAAAGGTTTAGTTTCCCACAGAAACAGGATTAAAAAAGTTTATGAAGCAGCTCAGTTCAGTCGACGTCTCAGAGGATTCGTGTCTTTCTGGTGAATGATCCTGAAGTCGCTGCAGCTGGTTCTAAAATGACATGTCGAAAAACACTTTATACGAAACATTCAGCGCCCCCTGGCTGTGGTGATTCATAAGAACAGATAACGTAACATTTGTGCTGTTTCATAAAGTAATTAACACTTTTCTTCTTCTGTTCCTCATCTCAGAAAAACATAATAATGACACAATCAAGCGTTTTCAGTGATCGTTTCCTCCACCGTTCAAAAACATGTTTGTGAAGGCTCTCATTCATCTAGAGCAGGGGTCGGCAACCTTTAACACCGAAAGAGCCATTTGATCCGGTTTCCACGGAAAAGAAAACACTGGGAGCCGCAAATACTTTTTGACATCTAATGCTGGGTTTACACATAACGACGACAAGTCACGAATGTGAGTGATTCGGGGTAGAGGTTTCACGCGCCGCCACGAACTGTTGCGACCTGTTACTGCGTGTTACGATTAATGGCACGAATTATTACGCACGGTCACGAATATATGTCCCGCACTGCTGCGTGCTGTTGCGCGCTGTTGCGAGCTGTTGTGTGCTGCTGCGAGTTATTGGGGATTGTCGCGTTCTGTCAAAAATCTGTCAAGAATTGGCTGAATGTGGACAAGATCGCTGCCGCGCACACCGGGCTGGAGGCGGAGCAGGGACGTCTCGCTCCGCCGTGCGCCCCTGACTCGTTGAGCTCTCGCCAAATCGGGTTAAACATAAAGCAAATAGACCAGCTCAGGCCTGTCAATATACTGAAGAATAGCAATAGTTTTTCAGTCTATGGGACAGTCACACCAGTTCAACCCCGCTCCTGTCAACGTGTAACACGGGCAAACGCATCAACAAACGCACACGTTTCATGTCAGATAAGTCCGTGCAACAGCCGCACATTAAGGGCTGACTTTCCTCCACAGAATAAACATAAAAACACTACACTCACTGTGCACTCGATCTCCTGGGGATCCGTCGAACTCGCTGCTCTTAAACCTCTTTATCCAATGATTCTCACTCGTCTGGTCAGTCTCAGCTCCATTTGAAAAAACTTTATAATCCACAAAAACAGGCCTGTCTTCACCTGCCCCGCGCCCACCGCCGCTTGTTTTACGTGTCTAAGGTTGTAAATAAGCCTTAACTTATCTGTGGTGTAGCTGCTGGAACCACGCGCTGTTGTTTTGGTGCGAGCGTGGGAGATGCATTCAGGGACCGCGGGAAAGGCTCTTCTTACTGTCCCTTTTTTCCCCACAAACGCGGGGAAAATCGTGACAAATATATAACAGTGGGGTTCTCCAGCGGGGGGGCAATAGGGGTGGCAGGGACTGGCTCCCAAACATCAGGAGGAACGACCGCAGGAGGAGGAAAAGGCGGCGTTTTGGCGGGTATACCGGCTTTCGCGAGTGTGACGTTTATTTTGAGCGACGAAAAACAATAAAATATATTTATTCTAACATGTCAAGAACACAATAATCTTCCAATTTAGAACTAAAATATTAAACTAACACAAATAAAACACACTTCAATTAAATATTTAGGTTGTTTTTTTTTGTAGCCTAATTTATTTTCCCAAGCCACTCAGAGCCGCAGTATAAGGATGAAAGAGCCGCATGCGGCTCCGGAGCCGCAGGTTGCCGACCCCTGATCTAGAGAGTTCATTAAGAGCCGAATGTTCAGATCCTTTCAGTTGATCAGTCCCGCCTCCTGCAGCTGTTCAGGAGAGTGTGTCCTCAGGTGGATGAGGTCTTTGTTACAGACTCTGTGAGGTCTTTGTTACAGACTCTGTGAGGCCTTTGTTACAGACTCTGTGAGGTCTTTGTTACAGACTCTGTGAGGTCTTTGTTACAGACTCTGTGAGGCCTTTGTTACAGACTCTGTGAGGTCTTTGTCACAGACTCTGTGAGGTCTTTGTTACAGACTCTGTGAGGTCTTTGTCACAGACTCTGTGAGGTCTTTGTCACAGACTCTGTGAGGTCTTTGTTACAGACTCTGTGAGGTCTTTGTTACAGACTCTGTGAGGCCTTTGTTACAGACTCTGTGAGGCCTTTGTTACAGACTATGTGAGGCCTTTGTTATAGACTCTGTGAGGCCTTTGTTACAGACTCTGTGAGGTCTTTGTTACAGACTCTGTGAGGCCTTTGTTACAGACTCTGTGAGGTCTTTGTTACAGACTCTGTGAGGTCTTTGTTACAGACTCTGTGAGGTCTTTGTTACAGACTCTGTGAGGTCTTTGTTACAGACTCTGTGAGGTCTTTGTTACAGACTCTGTGAGGCCTTTGTTACAGACTCTGTGAGGTCTTTGTTACAGACTCTGTGAGGTCTTTGTTACAGACTCTGTGAGGCCTTTGTTACAGACTCTGTGAGGTCTTTGTTACAGACTCTGTGAGGTCTTTGTTACAGACTCTGTGAGGTCTTTGTCACAGACTCTGTGAGGTCTTTGTCACAGACTCTGTGAGGTCTTTGTTACAGACTCTGTGAGGTCTTTGTTACAGACTCTGTGAGGTCTTTGTTACAGACTCTGTGAGGCCTTTGTTACAGACTCTGTGAGGTCTTTGTTACAGACTCTGTGAGGTCTTTGTCACAGACTCTGTGAGGTCTTTGTTACAGACTCTGTGAGGTCTTTGTTACAGACTCTGTGTTACAGACTCTGTGAGGTCTTTGTTACAGACTCTGTGTTACAGACTCTGTGAGGCCTTTGTTACAGACTCTGTGAGGTCTTTGTCACAGACTCTGTGAGGTCTTTGTTACAGACTCTGTGTTACAGACTCTGTGAGGTCTTTGTTACAGACTCTGTGAGGCCTTTGTTACAGACTCTGTGAGGTCTTTGTTACAGACTCTGTGAGGTCTTTGTTACAGACTCTGAGGTCTTTGTCACAGACTCTGTGAGGTCTTTGTTACAGACTCTGAGGTCTTTGTTACAGACTCTGTGAGGTCTTTGTTACAGACTCTGTGAGGTCTTTGTTACAGACTCTGAGGTCTTTGTTACAGACTCTGTGAGGTCTTTGTCACAGACTCTGTGAGGTCTTTGTTACAGACTCTGTGAGGTCTTTGTTACAGACTCTGTGAGGTCTTTGTTACAGACTCTGTGAGGTCTTTGTTACAGACTCTGAGGTCTTTGTTACAGACTCTGAGGTCTTTGTTACAGACTCTGTGAGGTCTTTGTTACAGACTCTGTGAGGTCTTTGTTACAGACTCTGTGAGGTCTTTGTTACAGACTCTGAGGTCTTTGTTACAGACTCTGAGGTCTTTGTTACAGACTCTGTGAGGTCTTTGTTACAGACTCTGTGAGGTCTTTGTTACAGACTCTGTGAGGCCTTTGTTACAGACTCTGTGAGGTCTTTGTTACAGACTCTGTGAGGCCTTTGTTACAGACTCTGTGAGGTCTTTGTTACAGACTCTGTGAGGCCTTTGTTACAGACTCTGTGAGGTCTTTGTTACAGACTCTGTGAGGTCTTTGTTACAGACTCTGTGAGGTCTTTGTTACAGACTCTGTGAGGTCTTTGTTACAGACTCTGTGAGGTCTTTGTCACAGACTCTGTGAGGTCTTTGTCACAGACTCTGTGAGGTCTTTGTTACAGACTCTGTGAGGTCTTTGTTACAGACTCTGTGAGGTCTTTGTCACAGACTCTGTGAGGTCTTTGTTACAGACTCTGTGAGGTCTTTGTTACAGACTCTGTGAGGTCTTTGTTACAGACTCTGTGAGGTCTTTGTTACAGACTCTGTGTTACAGACTCTGTGAGGTCTTTGTTACAGACTCTGTGAGGTCTTTGTCACAGACTCTGTGAGGCCTTTGTTACAGACTCTGTGAGGTCTTTGTTACAGACTCTGTGAGGTCTTTGTTACAGACTCTGTGAGGTCTTTGTTACAGACTCTGTGAGGTCTTTGTCACAGACTCTGTGAGGTCTTTGTTACAGACTCTGTGTTACAGACTCTGTGAGGTCTTTGTTACAGACTCTGTGAGGTCTTTGTTACAGACTCTGAGGTCTTTGTTACAGACTCTGTGAGGTCTTTGTCACAGACTCTGTGAGGTCTTTGTTACAGACTCTGAGGCCTTTGTTACAGACTCTGTGAGGTCTTTGTTACAGACTCTGTGAGGTCTTTGTTACAGACTCTGAGGCCTTTGTTACAGACTCTGTGAGGTCTTTGTTACAGACTCTGTGAGGTCTTTGTTACAGACTCTGTGAGGTCTTTGTTACAGACTCTGTGAGGTCTTTGTTACAGACTCTGTGAGGTCTTTGTTACAGACTCTGTGAGGTCTTTGTTACAGACTCTGTGTTACAGACTCTGTGAGGCCTTTGTTACAGACTCTGTGAGGTCTTTGTTACAGACTCTGTGAGGTCTTTGTTACAGACTCTGTGAGGTCTTTGTTACAGACTCTGTGAGGTCTCTCAGGTGAGCTTCAGGGTGTGTCCTCAGGTGGATGCTCAGGTTGTGTTTCTGGATGAAGCCCTTGTTGCAGACTGAGCAGCTGTAGGGTCTCTCTCCGGTGTGCGTCAGCGTGTGTCGCTCCAGGTTCGACCTCTGTCCAAAGGTTTTGTGGCAGTAGGGACAGCTGAAAGGCCTCTCTCCGGCGTGTGTGATCTTCATGTGTCGGACCAGGTTGACCTTCTCGCTGAAGTCCTTCTGGCAGACGGAGCACCTGAAAGAACAGACGTCAAGAGGAACCCGTTTCAATGGTTTGTACCTGTAGGGCCGGTCCTCCTCGTCTCTGAGTCTCAGTAATGGTTCGTACCTGTAAGGCCGGTCCTCTTCGTCTCTGAGTCTCAGTAATGGTTCGTACCTGTAAGGCCGGTCCTCCTCGTCTCTGAGTCTCAGTAATGGTTCGTACCTGTAGGGCCGGTGCTCTTCGTCTCTGAGTCTCAGTAATGGTTCGTACCTGTAAGGCCGGTCCTCTTCGTCTCTGAGTCTCAGTAATGGTTTGTACCTGTAGGGCCGGTCCTCTTCGTCTCTGAGTCTCAGTAATGGTTCGTACCTGTAGGGCCGGTCCTCTTCGTCTCTGAGTCTCAGTAATGGTTTGTACCTGTAGGGCCGGTCCTCTTCGTCTCTGAGTCTCAGTAATGGTTCGTACCTGTAGGGCCGGTCCTCTTCGTCTCAGTAATGGTTTGTACCTGTAGGGCTGGTCCTCTTCGTCTCTGAGTCTCAGTAATGGTTCGTACCTGTAGGGCCGGTCCTCTTCGTCTCTGAGTCTCAGTAATGGTTCGTACCTGTAGGGCTGGTCCTCTTCGTCTCTGAGTCTCAGTAATGGTTTGTACCTGTAGGGCCGGTCCTCTTCGTCTCTGAGTCTCAGTAATGGTTCGTACCTGTAGGGCCGGTCCTCTTCGTCTCTGAGTCTCAGTAATGGTTCGTACCTGTAAGGCCGGTCCTCTTCGTCTCTGAGTCTCAGTAATGGTTCGTACCTGTAAGGCCGGTCCTCTTCGTCTCTGAGTCTCAGTAATGGTTCGTACCTGTAAGGCCGGTCCTCCTCGTCTCTGAGTCTCAGTAATGGTTTGTACCTGTAAGGCCGGTCCTCTTCGTCTCTGAGTCTCAGTAATGGTTCGTACCTGTAGGGCCGGTCCTCTTCGTCTCTGAGTCTCAGTAATGGTTCGTACCTGTAGGGCCGGTCCTCTTCGTCTCTGAGTCTCAGTAATGGTTCGTACCTGTAGGGCCGGTCCTCCTCGTCTCTGAGTCTCAGTAATGGTTCGTACCTGTAGGGCCGGTCCTCTTCGTCTCTGAGTCACAGTAATGGTTCGTACCTGTAGGGCCGGTCCTCCTCGTCTCTGAGTCTCAGTAATGGTTTGTACCTGTAGGGCCGGTCCTCTTCGTCTCTGAGTCACAGTAATGGTTCGTACCTGTAGGGCCGGTCCTCTTCGTCTCTGAGTCTCAGTAATGGTTCGTACCTGTAAGGCCGGTCCTCCTCGTCTCTGAGTGAGTCTCAGTAATGGTTTGTACCTGTAAGGCCGGTCCTCTTCGTCTCTGAGTGAGTCTCAGTAATGGTTCGTACCTGTAAGGCCGGTCCTCTTCGTCTCTGAGTATCAGTAATGGTTCGTACCTGTAGGGCCGGTCCTCTTCGTCTCTGAGTCTCAGTAATGGTTTGTACCTGTAAGGCCGGTCCTCTTCGTCTCTGAGTCTCAGTAATGGTTTGTACCTGTAAGGCCGGTCCTCTTCGTCTCTGAGTCTCAGTAATGGTTCGTACCTGTAGGGCCGGTCCTCTTCGTCTCTGAGTCTCAGTAATGGTTTGTACCTGTAGGGCCGGTCCTCTTCGTCTCTGAGTCTCAGTAATGGTTTGTACCTGTAAGGCCGGTCCTCTTCGTCTCAGAGTCTCAGTAATGGTTCGTACCTGTAGGGCCGGTCCTCTTCGTCTCTGAGTCTCAGTAATAGTTCGTACCTGTAAGGCCGGTCCTCTTCGTCTCTGAGTCTCAGTAATGGTTCGTACCTGTAGGGCCGGTCCTCTTCGTCTCTGAGTCTCAGTAATGGTTTGTACCTGTAAGGCCGGTCCTCCTCGTCTCTGAGTCTCAGTAATGGTTCGTACCTGTAGGGCCGGTCCTCCTCGTCTCTGAGTCTCAGTAATGGTTTGTACCTGTAGGGCCGGTCCTCTTCGTCTCTGAGTCTCTCCGGCTCCGTGTCCGAGTGAGTCTTCTTGTGCCGCTTCATGTTCTCGTTGCTCTTGAAGCCTTTCCCACAGACTGAGCAGCCGAAGGGTTTGTCTCCGGAGTGTGTGCGCATGTGTGCCCTTAAACCCTTGGGCAGAGTGAAGCCTTTGCTGCAGACTGCGCAGACGCAGCTGCGGTCGCGCGAGTGCGTGCGCAGGTGCTCGTCCAGGCAGAACTTCCTGGTGAAGGTTTTGTGGCAGAGCGAGCAGCTGAAAGGCTTCTCCCCCGTATGCACACGCACATGTGTCTGCAGCTGGTGCACACGTCTGAAGTGTCTCTGACAGATGGGACAGCTGTAAGGTTTCTCTCCTGAGTGGATCAGCAGGTGGTTCTGCAGGTGGTCCGTGCGCAGGAAGAGTTTACTGCAGGTCGGACACTTGTGCCTCTTCGTCGGGCTGAAACAGAACAATCACCGTTATTTAAACCATTATTTCACCTCTTACCGTTCACTTAACCCAGCTCGTGTCGGCTTTACCCAAATCTAAAAGCTTCTGGAGAAAAGGGTCAAAGCAGTCACAAAAAGACGACAGAAAAGACGACCAGTTTATCTTTCATTGAGGCGTTTCCCCCGGCTCACATTAACTCCAGTCCGGGTCCGGTCCTGATCCAGTCCGGGTTTGCCCCACATTTGGAGCAGGCACTCACCCGCCCTGGCCCCGCCCACACAAGTCATCCCCCCTCTCTCTCTCCCTCAGCGCTGGGCAGGAGAGAGCGAGGAAGAGCAGAGGAAACGTGAAGTCACACAGTCGCACAAAAGAGACATGAGCTGCACAAAAGCGTCCTCTGGATCACGGAGGCCGAACCGTACCTAAACCGGATTTAATGTGAGCCGGGCGTCACTGTGACTCCAGTCCAGAAGCCTCTTGGTGTTGGTCTAACCTCTTGGTGTTGGTCTAACCTCTTGGTGTTGGTCTCTAACCTCTTGGTGTTGGTCTAACCTCTTGGTGTTGGTCTCTAACCTCTTGGTGTTGGTCTCTAACCTCTTGGTGTTGGTCTCTAACCTCTTGGTGTTGGTCTCTAACCTCTTGGTGTTGGTCTAACCTCTTGGTGTTGGTCTAACCTCTTGGCGTTGGTCTCTAACCTCTTGGTGTTGGTCTCTAACCTCTTGGTGTTGGTCTCTAACCTCTTAGTGTTGGTCTCTAACCTCTTAGTGTTGGTCTCTAACCTCTTAGTGTTGGTCTCTAACCTCTTGGTGTTGGTCTAACCTCTTGGTGTTGGTCTCTAACCTCTTGGTGTTGGTCTAACCTCTTGGTGTTGGTCTCTAACCTCTTGGTGTTGGTCTAACCTCTTGGTGTTGGTCTAACCTCTTGGTGTTGGTCTAACCTCTTGGTGTTGGTCTCTAACCTCTTGGTGTTGGTCTAACCTCTTGGTGTTGGTCTAACCTCTTGGTGTTGGTCTAACCTCTTGGTGTTGGTCTCTAACCTCTTGGTGTTGGTCTCTAACCTCTTGGTGTTGGTCTAACCTCTTGGTGTTGGTCTAACCTCTTGGTGTTGGTCTAACCTCTTGGTGTTGGTCTAACCTCTTGGTGTTGGTCTCTAACCTCTTGGTGTTGGTCTAACCTCTTGGTGTTGGTCTCTAACCTCTTGGTGTTGGTCTAACCTCTTGGTGTTGGTCTAACCTCTTGGTGTTGGTCTAACCTCTTGGCGTTGGTCTAACCTCTTGGTGTTGGTCTCTAACCTCTTGGTGTTGGTCTGACCTCTTGGTGTTGGTCTCTAACCTCTTGGTGTTGGTCTGACCTCTTGGTGTTGGTCTAACCTCTTGGTGTTAGTCTCTAACCTCTTGGTGTTGGTCTCTAACCTCTTGGTGTTGGTCTAACCTCTTGGTGTTGGTCTCTAACCTCTTGGTGTTGGTCTCTAACCTCTTGGCGTTGGTCTCTAACCTCTTGGCGTTGGTCTCTAACCTCTTGGTGTTGGTCTCTAACCTCTTGGCGTTGGTCTCTAACCTCTTGGTGTTGGTCTAACCTCTTGGTGTTGGTCTCTAACCTCTTGGTGTTGGTCTAACCTCTTGGTGTTGGTCTCTAACCTCTTGGTGTTGGTCTAACCTCTTGGTGTTGGTCTAACCTCTTGGTGTTGGTCTAACCTCTTGGTGTTGGTCTCTAACCTCTTGGTGTTGGTCTAACCTCTTGGTGTTGGTCTCTATCCTCTTGGCGTTGGTCTCTATCCTCTTGGTGTTGGTCTAACCTCTTGGTGTTGGTCTAACCTCTTGGTGTTGGTCTAACCTCTTGGTGTTGGTCTCTAACCTCTTGGTGTTGGTCTAACCTCTTGGTGTTGGTCTCCAACCTCTTGGCGTTGGTCTCTAACCTCTTGGCGTTGGTCTCTAACCTCTTGGTGTTGGTCTAACCTCTTGGTGTTGGTCTCTAACCTCTTGGTGTTGGTCTCTAACCTCTTGGTGTTGGTCTCTAACCTCTTGGTGTTGGTCTAACCTCTTGGTGTTGGTCTCTAACCTCTTGGTGTTGGTCTCTAACCTCTTGGTGTTGGTCTAACCTCTTGGTGTTGGTCTCTAACCTCTTGGTGTTGGTCTCTAACCTCTTGGTGTTGGTCTAACCTCTTGGTGTTGGTCTCTAACCTCTTGGTGTTGGTCTCTAACCTCTTGGCGTTGGTCTCTAACCTCTTGGTGTTGGTCTCTAACCTCTTGGCGTTGGTCTAACCTCTTGGTCTCTGGTCTCTAACCTCTTGGTGTTGGTCTAACCTCTTGGCGTTAGTCTCTAACCTCTTGGTCTCTGGTCTCTAACCTCTTGGTGTTGGTCTAACCTCTTGGTCTCTGGTCTCTAACCTCTTGGTGTTGGTCTAACCTCTTGGTGTTGGTCTAACCTCTTGGTCTCTGGTCTCTAACCTCTTGGTGTTGGTCTAACCTCTTGGTGTTGGTCTAACCTCTTGGTCTCTGGTCTCTAACCTCTTGGTGTTGGTCTCTAACCTCTTGGTGTTGGTCTAACCTCTTGGTGTTGGTCTAACCTCTTGCTGTTGGTCTAACCTCTTGGTGTTGGTCTAACCTCTTGGTGTTGGTCTAACCTCTTGGTCTCTGGTCTCTAACCTCTTGGTGTTGGTCTCTAACCTCTTGGTGTTGGTCTAACCTCTTGGTGTTGGTCTAACCTCTTGGTGTTGGTCTAACCTCTTGGCGTTGGTCTAACCTCTTGGTGTTGGTCTCTAACCTCTTGGTCTCTGGTCTCTAACCTCTTGGTGTTGGTCTCTAACCTCTTGGTGTTGGTCTCTAACCTCTTGGTGTTGGTCTAACCTCTTGGCGTTGGTCTAACCTCTTGGTGTTGGTCTAACCTCTTGGTGTTGGTCTAACCTCTTGGTGTTGGTCTAACCTCTTGGTGTTGGTCTCTAACCTCTTGGTGTTGGTCTAACCTCTTGGTGTTGGTCTCTAACCTCTTGGTGTTGGTCTCTAACCTCTTAGTGTTGGTCTAACCTCTTGGTGTTGGTCTCTAACCTCTTGGTGTTGGTCTAACCTCTTGGTGTTGGTCTCTAACCTCTTGGTGTTGGTCTCTAACCTCTTGGTGTTGGTCTAACCTCTTGGTGTTGGTCTAACCTCTTGGTGTTGGTCTCTAACCTCTTGGTCTCTGGTCTCTAACCTCTGGGTGTTGGTCTCTAACCTCTTGGTGTTGGTCTCTAACCTCTTGGTGTTGGTCTAACCTCTTGGTGTTGGTCTAAACTCTTGGTGTTGGTCTAACCTCTTGGCGTTGGTCTAACCTCTTGGTGCTGGTCTCTAACCTCTTGGTGTTGGTCTAACCTCTTGGTGCTGGTCTAACCTCTTGGTGTTGGTCTAACCTCTTGGTGTTGGTCTCTAACCTCTTGGTCTCTGGTCTCTAACCTCTTGGTGTTGGTCTCTAACCTCTTGGTGTTGGTCTAACCTCTTGGTGTTGGTCTAACCTCTTGGTGTTGGTCTAACCTCTTGGTGTTGGTCTAACCTCTTGGTGTTGGTCTAACCTCTTGGTGTTGGTCTAACCTCTTGGTGTTGGTCTAACCTCTTGGCGTTGGTCTAACCTCTTGGTGTTGGTCTCTAACCTCTTGGTCTCTGGTCTCTAACCTCTTGGTGTTGGTCTCTAACCTCTTGGTGTTGGTCTCTAACCTCTTGGTGTTGGTCTAACCTCTTGGCGTTGGTCTAACCTCTTGGTGTTGGTCTAACCTCTTGGTGTTGGTCTAACCTCTTGGTGTTGGTCTAACCTCTTGGTGTTGGTCTCTAACCTCTTGGTGTTGGTCTAACCTCTTGGTGTTGGTCTCTAACCTCTTGGTGTTGGTCTCTAACCTCTTAGTGTTGGTCTAACCTCTTGGTGTTGGTCTCTAACCTCTTGGTGTTGGTCTAACCTCTTGGTGTTGGTCTCTAACCTCTTGGTGTTGGTCTCTAACCTCTTGGTGTTGGTCTAACCTCTTGGTGTTGGTCTAACCTCTTGGTGTTGGTCTCTAACCTCTTGGTCTCTGGTCTCTAACCTCTGGGTGTTGGTCTCTAACCTCTTGGTGTTGGTCTCTAACCTCTTGGTGTTGGTCTAACCTCTTGGTGTTGGTCTAAACTCTTGGTGTTGGTCTAACCTCTTGGCGTTGGTCTAACCTCTTGGTGCTGGTCTCTAACCTCTTGGTGTTGGTCTAACCTCTTGGTGCTGGTCTAACCTCTTGGTGTTGGTCTAACCTCTTGGTGTTGGTCTCTAACCTCTTGGTCTCTGGTCTCTAACCTCTTGGTGTTGGTCTCTAACCTCTTGGTGTTGGTCTAACCTCTTGGTGTTGGTCTAACCTCTTGGTGTTGGTCTAACCTCTTGGTGTTGGTCTAACCTCTTGGTGTTGGTCTCTAACCTCTTGGTCTCTGGTCTCTAACCTCTTGGTGTTGGTCTAACCTCTTGGTGCTGGTCTAACCTCTTGGTCTCTGGTCTCTAACCTCTTGGCGTTGGTCTCTAACCTCTTGGTGTTGGTCTAACCTCTTGGTGTTGGTCTAACCTCTTGGTGTTGGTCTCTAACCTCTTGGTCTCTGGTCTCTAACCTCTTGGCGTTGGTCTCTTACCTCTTGGTGTTGGTCTAACCTCTTGGTGTTCGTCTCTGACCTCTTGGTGTTGGTCTCTAACCTCTTGGTGTTGGTCTAACCTCTTGGTGTTGGTCTCTAACCTCTTGGTGTTGGGCTAACCTCTTGGTGTTGGTCTAACCTCTTGGTGTTGGTCTAACCTCTTGGTGTTGGTCTAACCTCTTGGTGTTGGTCTAACCTCTTGGTGTTGGTCTAACCTCTTGGTGTTGGTCTCTAACCTCTTGGTGTTGGTCTCTAACCTCTTGGTGTTGGTCTAACCTCTTGGTGTTGGTCTAACCTCTTGGTGTTGGTCTCTAACCTCTTGGTGTTGGTCTAACCTCTTGGTGTTGGTCTCTAACCTCTTGGTGTTGGTCTCTAACCTCTTGGTGTTGGTCTAACCTCTTGGTGTTGGTCTCTAACCTCTTGGTGTTGGTCTAACCTCCTGGTGTTGGTCTCTAACCTCTTGGTGTTGGTCTCTAACCTCTTGGTGTTGGTCTAACCTCTTGGTGTTGGTCTCTAACCTCTTGGTGTTGGTCTCTAACCTCTTGGTGTTGGTCTCTAACCTCTTGGTTTTGGTCTAACCTCTTGGTTTTGGTCTAACCTCTTGGTGTTGGTCTAACCTCTTGGTTTTGGTCTAACCTCTTGGTGTTGGTCTAACCTCTTGGTGTTGGTCTAACCTCTTGGTGTTGGTCTAACCTCTTGGTGTTGGTCTAACCTCTTGGTGTTGGTCTCTAACCTCTTGGTGTTGGTCTCTAACCTCTTGGTGTTGGTCTCTAACCTCTTGGTGTTGGTCTAACCTCTTGGTGTTGGTCTAACCTCTTGGTGTTGGTCTAACCTCTTGGTGTTGGTCTAACCTCTTGGTGTTGGTCTAACCTCTTGGCGTTGGTCTAACCTCTTGGTGTTGGTCTAACCTCTTGGTGTTGGTCTCTAACCTCTTGGTGTTGGTCTAACCTCTTGGTGTTGGTCTCTGACCTCTTGGTGTTGGTCTCTAACCTCTTGGTGTTGGTCTCTAACCTCTGGGTGTTGGTCTCTAACCTCTGGGTGTTGGTCTAACCTCTTGGCGTTGGTCTAACCTCTTGGTGTTGGTCTCTAACCTCTTGGTGTTGGTCTCTAACCTCTTGGTGTTGGTCTAACCTCTTGGCGTTGGTCTCTAACCTCTTGGTGTTGGTCTCTAACCTCTTGGTCTCTGGTCTCTAACCTCTTGGTGTTGGTCTCTAACCTCTGGGTGTTGGTCTAACCTCTTGGCGTTGGTCTAACCTCTGGGTGTTGGTCTAACCTCTTGGTGTTGGTCTCTAACCTCTTGGTGTTGGTCTAACCTCTTGGTGTTGGTCTCTAACCTCTTGGTGTTGGTCTAACCTCTTGGTGTTGGTCTAACCTCTTGGTGTTGGTCTCTAACCTCTTGGCGTTGGTCTCTAACCTCTTGGTGTTGGTCTAACCTCTTGGCGTTGGTCTCTAACCTCTTGGTGTTGGTCTCTGACCTCTTGGTGTTGGTCTAACCTCTTGGTGTTGGTCTAACCTCTTGGTGTTGGTCTAACCTCTTGGTGTTGGTCTAACCTCTTGGCGTTGGTCTAACCTCTTGGTGTTAGTCTAACCTCTTGGTGTTGGTCTCTAACCTCTTGGTGTTGGTCTAACCTCTTGGTGTTGGTCTAACCTCTTGGTGTTGGTCTAACCTCTTGGCGTTGGTCTAACCTCTTGGTGTTGGTCTAACCTCTTGGTGTTGGTCTCTAACCTCTTGGTGTTGGTCTGACCTCTTGGTGTTGGTCTAACCTCTTGGTGTTGGTCTCTAACCTCTTGGTGTTGGTCTAACCTCTTGGTGTTGGTCTAACCTCTTGGTGTTGGTCTAACCTCTTGGTGTTGGTCTAACCTCTTGGTGTTGGTCTCTAACCTCTTGGTGTTGGTCTAACCTCTTGGTGTTGGTCTCTAACCTCTTGGTGTTGGTCTGACCTCTTGGTGTTGGTCTAACCTCTTGGTGTTGGTCTCTAACCTCTTGGTGTTGGTCTGACCTCTTGGTGTTGGTCTAACCTCTTGGTGTTGGTCTCTAACCTCTTGGTGTTGGTCTCTAACCTCTTGGTGTTGGTCTAACCTCTTGGTGTTGGTCTAACCTCTTGGTGTTGGTCTGACCTCTTGGTGTTGGTCTAACCTCTTGGCGTTGGTCTCTAACCTCTTGGTGTTGGTCTCTAACCTCTTGGCGTTGGTCTAACCTCTTGGTGTTGGTCTCTAACCTCTTGGTGTTGGTCTCTAACCTCTTGGTGTTGGTCTGACCTCTTGGTGTTGGTCTAACCTCTTGGCGTTGGTCTCTAACCTCTTGGTGTTGGTCTCTAACCTCTTGGCGTTGGTCTAACCTCTTGGTGTTGGTCTCTAACCTCTTGGCGTTGGTCTCTAACCTCTTGGTGTTGGTCTCTAACCTCTTGGTGTTGGTCTAACCTCTTGGTGTTGGTCTAACCTCTTGGTGTTGGTCTAACCTCTTGGTGTTGGTCTAACCTCTTGGTGTTGGTCTAACCTCTTGGCGTTGGTCTAACCTCTTGGTGTTGGTCTCTAACCTCTTGGTGTTGGTCTAACCTCTTGGTGTTGGTCTAACCTCTTGGTGTTGGTCTAACCTCTTGGTGTTGGTCTAACCTCTTGGTGTTGGTCTCTAACCTCTTGGTGTTGGTCTAACCTCTTGGTGTTGGTCTAACCTCTTGGTGTTGGTCTAACCTCTTGGTGTTGGTCTAACCTCTTGGTGTTGGTCTCTAACCTCTTGGTGTTGGTCTCTAACCTCTTGGTGTTGGTCTCTAACCTCTTGGTGTTGGTCTCTAACCTCTTGGTGTTGGTCTCTAACCTCTTGGTGTTGGTCTAACCTCTTGGTGTTGGTCTAACCTCTTGGTGTTGGTCTAACCTCTTGGTGTTGGTCTAACCTCTTGGTGTTGGTCTAACCTCTTGGTGTTGGTCTGACCTCTTGGCGTTGGTCTCTAACCTCTTGGCGTTGGTCTAACCTCTTGGCGTTGGTCTCTAACCTCTTGGCGTTGGTCTAACCTCTTGGCGTTGGTCTCTAACCTCTTGGCGTTGGTCTAACCTCTTGGTGTTGGTCTAACCTCTTGGTGTTGGTCTAACCTCTTGGTGTTGGTCTAACCTCTTGGTGTTGGTCTCTAACCTCTTGGTGTTGGTCTCTAACCTCTTGGTGTTGGTCTAACCTCTTGGTGTTGGTCTCTAACCTCTTGGTGTTGGTCTCTAACCTCTTTGTGTTGGTCTAACCTCTTGGTGTTGGTCTAACCTCTTGGTGTTGGTCTAACCTCTTGGTGTTGGTCTAACCTCTTGGTGTTGGTCTAACCTCTTGGTGTTGGTCTAACCTCTTGGTGTTGGTCTAACCTCTTGGCGTTGGTCTCTAACCTCTTGGTGTTGGTCTAACCTCTTGGTGTTGGTTTCTAACCTCTTGGTGTTGGTCTAACCTCTTGGTGTTAGTCTCTAACCTCTTGGTGTTGGTCTCTAACCTCTTGGCGTTGGTCTCTAACCTCTTGGTGTTGGTCTAACCTCTTGGTGTTGGTCTAACCTCTTGGTGTTGGTCTCTAACCTCTTGGTGTTGGTCTCTAACCTCTTGGCGTTGGTCTCTGACCTCTTGGTCTCTGGTCTCTAACCTCTTGGTGTTGGTCTCTAACCTCTTGGTGTTGGTCTCTAACCTCTTGGTGTTGGTCTAACCTCTTGGTGTTGGTCTAACCTCTTGGTGTTGGTCTCTAACCTCTTGGTGTTGGTCTCTAACCTCTTGGTGTTGGTCTCTAACCTCTTGGTGTTGGTCTCTAACCTCTTGGTGTTGGTCTAACCTCTTGGTGTTGGTCTAACCTCTTGGTGTTGGTCTAACCTCTTGGTGTTGGTCTAACCTCTTGGTGTTGGTCTAACCTCTTGGTGTTGGTCTAACCTCTTGGTGTTGGTCTAACCTCTTGGTGTTGGTCTAACCTCTTGGTGTTGGTCTGACCTCTTGGCGTTGGTCTCTAACCTCTTGGCGTTGGTCTAACCTCTTGGCGTTGGTCTCTAACCTCTTGGCGTTGGTCTAACCTCTTGGCGTTGGTCTCTAACCTCTTGGCGTTGGTCTAACCTCTTGGTGTTGGTCAAACCTCTTGGTGTTGGTCTAACCTCTTGGTGTTGGTCTAACCTCTTGGTGTTGGTCTCTAACCTCTTGGTGTTGGTCTCTAACCTCTTGGTGTTGGTCTAACCTCTTGGTGTTGGTCTCTAACCTCTTGGTGTTGGTCTCTAACCTCTTTGTGTTGGTCTAACCTCTTGGTGTTGGTCTAACCTCTTGGTGTTGGTCTAACCTCTTGGTGTTGGTCTAACCTCTTGGTGTTGGTCTAACCTCTTGGTGTTGGTCTAACCTCTTGGTGTTGGTCTAACCTCTTGGCGTTGGTCTCTAACCTCTTGGTGTTGGTCTAACCTCTTGGTGTTGGTCTCTAACCTCTTGGTGTTGGTCTAACCTCTTGGTGTTAGTCTCTAACCTCTTGGTGTTGGTCTCTAACCTCTTGGCGTTGGTCTCTAACCTCTTGGTGTTGGTCTAACCTCTTGGTGTTGGTCTAACCTCTTGGTGTTGGTCTCTAACCTCTTGGTGTTGGTCTCTAACCTCTTGGCGTTGGTCTCTGACCTCTTGGTCTCTGGTCTCTAACCTCTTGGTGTTGGTCTCTAACCTCTTGGTGTTGGTCTCTAACCTCTTGGTGTTGGTCTAACCTCTGGTGTTGGTCTAACCTCTTGGTGTTGGTCTCTAACCTCTTGGTGTTGGTCTCTAACCTCTTGGTGTTGGTCTCTAACCTCTTGGCGTTGGTCTCTGACCTCTTGGTCTCTGGTCTCTAACCTCTTGGTGTTGGTCTCTAACCTCTTGGTGTTGGTCTCTAACCTCTTGGTGTTGGTCTAACCTCTTGGTGTTGGTCTAACCTCTTGGTGTTGGTCTCTAACCTCTTGGTGTTGGTCTAACCTCTTGGTGTTGGTCTCTAACCTCTTGGTGTTGGTCTAACCTCTTGGTGTTGGTCTCTAACCTCTTGGTGGTTGGTCTAACCTCTTGGTGTTGGTCTAACCTCTTGGTGTTGGTCTAACCTCTTGGCGTTGGTCTAACCTCTTGGTGTTGGTCTAACCTCTTGGTGTTGGTCTAACCTCTTGGTGTTGGTCTAACCTCTTGGCGTTGGTCTAACCTCTTGGTGTTGGTCTCTAACCTCTTGGTGTTGGTCTAACCTCTTGGTGTTGGTCTCTAACCTCTTGGTGTTGGTCTAACCTCTTGGTGTTGGTCTAACCTCTTGGTGTTGGTTCTAACCTCTTGGCGTTGGTCTAACCTCTTGGTGTTGGTCTAACCTCTTGGTGTTGGTCTAACCTCTTGGTGTTGGTCTAACCTCTTGGTGTTGGTCTCTAACCTCTTGGTGTTGGTCTAACCTCTTGGTGTTGGTCTCTAACCTCTTGGTGTTGGTCTAACCTCTTGGTGTTGGTCTCTAACCTCTTGGTGTTGGTCTCTAACCTCTTGGTGTTGGTCTCTAACCTCTTGGTGTTGGTCTCTAACCTCTTGGTGTTGGTCTAACCTCTTGGTGTTGGTCTCTAACCTCTTGGTGTTGGTCTCTAACCTCTTGGTGTTAGTCTCTAACCTCTTGGCGTTGGTCTAACCTCTTGGTGTTGGTCTAACCTCTTGGTGTTGGTCTCTAACCTCTTGGTGTTGGTCTAACCTCTTGGTGTTGGTCTAACCTCTTGGTGTTGGTCTAACCTCTTGGTGTTGGTCTCTAACCTCTTGGTGTTGGTCTCTAATCTCTTGGTGTTGGTCTCTAACCTCTTGGTGTTGGTCTAACCTCTTGGTGTTGGTCTCTAACCTCTTGGTGTTGGTCTCTAACCTCTTGGTGTTGGTCTAACCTCTTGGTGTTGGTCTAACCTCTTGGTGTTGGTCTCTAACCTCTTGGTGTTGGTCTAACCTCTTGGCGTTGGTCTCTAACCTCTTGGTGTTGGTCTCTAACCTCTTGGTGTTGGTCTCTAACCTCTTGGCGTTGGTCTAACCTCTTGGTCTCTGGTCTCTAACCTCTTGGTGTTGGTCTCTAACCTCTTGGTGTTGGTCTCTAACCTCTTGGTGTTGGTCTCTAACCTCTTGGTGTTGGTCTCTAACCTCTTGGTGTTGGTCTCTAATCTCTTGGTGTTGGTCTAACCTCTTGGTCTCTGGTCTCTAATCTCTTGGTGTTGGTCTCTAACCTCTTGGTCTCTGGTCTCTAACCTCTTGGTGTTGGTCTCTAACCTCTTGGTGTTGGTCTCTAACCTCTTGGTGTTGGTCTCTAATCTCTTGGTGTTGGTCTAACCTCTTGGTCTCTGGTCTCTAACCTCTTGGTGTTGGTCTCTAACCTCTTGGTGTTGGTCTAACCTCTTGGTGTTGGTCTAACCTCTTGGTGTTGGTCTCTAACCTCTTGGTCTCTGGTCTCTAACCTCTTGGTGTTGGTCTCTAACCTCTTGGTGTTGGTCTAACCTCTTGGTGTTGGTCTAACCTCTTGGTGTTGGTCTCTAACCTCTTGGTGTTGGTCTCTAACCTCTTGGTCTCTGGTCTCTAATCTCTTGGTGTTGGTCTCTAACCTCTTGGTGTTGGTCTAACCTCTTGGTGTTGGTCTAACCTCTTGGTGTTGGTCTAACCTCTTGGTGTTGGTCTAACCTCTTGGCGTTGGTCTCTAACCTCTTGGTGTTGGTCTCTAACCTCTTGGTCTCTGGTCTCTAATCTCTTGGTGTTGGTCTAACCTCTTGGTGTTGGTCTAACCTCTTGGTGTTGGTCTAACCTCTTGGTGTTGGTCTAACCTCTTGGTGTTGGTCTCTAACCTCTTGGTGTTGGTCTAACCTCTTGGTGTTGGTCTAACCTCTTGGTGTTGGTCTAACCTCTTGGCGTTGGTCTCTAACCTCTTGGTGTTGGTCTCTAACCTCTTGGTGTTGGTCTAACCTCTTGGTGTTGGTCTAACCTCTTGGTGTTGGTCTAACCTCTTGGTGTTGGTCTTAACCTCTTGGTGTTGGTCTCTAACCTCTTGGTGTTGGTCTAACCTCTTGGTGTTGGTCTAACCTCTTGGTGTTGGTCTAACCTCTTGGTGTTGGTCTAACCTCTTGGTGTTGGTCTAACCTCTTGGTGTTGGTCTAACCTCTTGGTGTTGGTCTAACCTCTTGGTGTTGGTCTAACCTCTTGGTGTTGGTCTAACCTCTTGGTGTTGGTCTAACCTCTTGGTGTTGGTCTCTAACCTCTTGGTGTTGGTCTAACCTCTTGGTGTTGGTCTCTAACCTCTTGGTGTTGGTCTAACCTCTTGGTGTTGGTCTAACCTCTTGGTGTTGGTCTCTAACCTCTTGGTGTTGGTCTAACCTCTTGGTGTTGGTCTAACCTCTTGGTGTTGGTCTAACCTCTTGGTGTTGGTCTCTAACCTCTTGGTGTTGGTCTAACCTCTTGGTGTTGGTCTAACCTCTTGGTGTTGGTCTAACCTCTTGGTGTTGGTCTAACCTCTTGGTGTTGGTCTAACCTCTTGGTGTTGGTCTAACCTCTTGGTGTTGGTCTAACCTCTTGGTGTTGGTCTAACCTCTTGGTGTTGGTCTGACCTCTTGGTGTTGGTCTAACCTCTTGGTGTTGGTCTAACCTCTTGGTGTTGGTCTAACCTCTTGGTGTTGGTCTAACCTCTTGGCGTTGGTCTCTAACCTCTTGGTGTTGGTCTAACCTCTTGGTGTTGGTCTCTAACCTCTTGGTGTTGGTCTAACCTCTTGGTGTTGGTCTAACCTCTTGGCGTTGGTCTCTAACCTCTTGGTGTTGGTCTAACCTCTTGGTGTTGGTCTCTAACCTCTTGGTGTTGGTCTAACCTCTTGGTGTTGGTCTAACCTCTTGGTGTTGGTCTAACCTCTTGGTGTTGGTCTAACCTCTTGGTGTTGGTCTCTAACCTCTTGGTGTTGGTCTAACCTCTTGGTGTTGGTCTAACCTCTTGGTGTTGGTCTAACCTCTTGGTGTTGGTCTAAACTCTTGGTGTTGGTCTCTAACCTCTTGGTGTTGGTCTCTAACCTCTTGGTGTTGGTCTAACCTCTTGGTGTTGGTCTAACCTCTTGGTGTTGGTCTCTAACCTCTTGGTGTTGGTCTAACCTCTGGGTGTTGGTCTCTAACCTCTTGGTGTTGGTCTCTAACGTCTTGGTGTTGGTCTCTAACCTCTTGGTGTTGGTCTAACCTCTTGGTGTTGGTCTAACCTCTTGGTGTTGGTCTCTAACCTCTTGGTGTTGGTCTCTAACCTCTTGGTGTTGGTCTCTAACCTCTTGGTTGTTGGTCTAACCTCTTGGTGTTGGTCTAACCTCTTGGTGTTGGTCTAACCTCTTGGTGTTGGTCTCTAACCTCTTGGTGTTGGTCTCTACCTCTTGGTGTTGGTCTCTAACCTCTTGGTGTTGGTCTCTAACCTCTTGGTGTTGGTCTAACCTCTTGGTGTTGGTCTAACCTCTTGGTGTTGGTCTAACCTCTTGGTGTTGGTCTAACCTCTTGGTGTTGGTCTCTAACCTCTTGGTGTTGGTCTCTAACCTCTTGGTGTTGGTCTAACCTCTTGGTGTTGGTCTAACCTCTTGGTGTTGGTCTAACCTCTTGGTGTTGGTCTAACCTCTTGGTGTTGGTCTAACCTCTTGGTGTTGGTCTCTAACCTCTTGGTGTTGGTCTAACCTCTTGGTGTTGGTCTAACCTCTTGGTGTTGGTCTAACCTCTTGGTGTTGGTCTCTAACCTCTTGGTGTTGGTCTAACCTCTTGGTGTTGGTCTAACCTCTTGGTGTTGGTCTAACCTCTTGGTGTTGGTCTAACCTCTTGGTGTTGGTCTAACCTCTTGGTGTTGGTCTCTAACCTCTTGGTGTTGGTCTAACCTCTTGGTGTTGGTCTCTAACCTCTTGGTGTTGGTCTCTAACCTCTTGGTGTTGGTCTAACCTCTTGGTGTTGGTCTAACCTCTTGGTGTTGGTCTAACCTCTTGGTGTTGGTCTAACCTCTTGGTGTTGGTCTAACCTCTTGGTGTTGGTCTCTAACCTCTTGGTGTTGGTCTAACCTCTTGGGTGTTGGTCTTAACCTCTTGGTGTTGGTCTAACCTCTTGGTGTTGGTCTAACCTCTTGGTGTTGGTCTCTAACCTCTTGGTGTTGGTCTAACCTCTTGGTGTTGGTCTCTAACCTCTTGGTGTTGGTCTCTAACCTCTTGGTGTTGGTCTCTAACCTCTTGGTGTTGGTCTAACCTCTTGGTGTTGGTCTAACCTCCTGGTGTTGGTCTCTAACCTCTTGGTGTTGGTCTCTAACCTCTTGGTGTTGGTCTAACCTCTTGGTGTTGGTCTAACCTCTTGGTGTTGGTCTAACCTCTTGGCGTTGGTCTAACCTCTTGGTGTTGGTCTCTAACCTCTTGGTGTTGGTCTCTAACCTCTTGGTGTTGGTCTAACCTCTTGGTGTTGGTCTCTAACCTCTTGGTGTTGGTCTCTAACCTCTTGGTGTTGGTCTAACCTCTTGGTGTTGGTCTCTAACCTCTTGGTGTTGGTCTCTAACCTCTTGGTGTTGGTCTCTAACCTCTTGGTGTTGGTCTCTAACCTCTTGGTGTTGGTCTAACCTCTTGGTGTTGGTCTAACCTCTTGGCGTTGGTCTAACCTCTTGGTGTTGGTCTCTAACCTCTTGGTGTTGGTCTAACCTCTTGGTGTTGGTCTAACCTCTTGGTGTTGGTCTAACCTCTTGGTGTTGGTCTAACCTCTTGGTGTTGGTCTCTAACCTCTTGGTGTTGGTCTCTAACCTCTTGGTGTTGGTCTCTAACCTCTTGGTGTTGGTCTAACCTCTTGGTGTTGGTCTAACCTCTTGGTGTTGGTCTAACCTCTTGGCGTTGGTCTAACCTCTTGGTGTTGGTCTAACCTCTTGGTGTTGGTCTCTAACCTCTTGGTGTTGGTCTAACCTCTTGGTGTTGGTCTAACCTCTTGGTGTTGGTCTAACCTCTTGGTGTTGGTCTCTAACCTCTTGGTGTTGGTCTAACCTCTTGGTGTTGGTCTAACCTCTTGGTGTTGGTCTAACCTCTTGGTGTTGGTCTAACCTCTTGGTGTTGGTCTCTAACCTCTTGGTGTTGGTCTCTAACCTCTTGGTGTTGGTCTCTAACCTCTTGGTGTTGGTCTAACCTCTTGGTGTTGGTCTAACCTCTTGGTGTTGGTCTAACCTCTTGGTGTTGGTCTAACCTCTTGGTGTTGGTCTAACCTCTTGGTGTTGGTCTAACCTCTTGGTGTTGGTCTAACCTCTTGGTGTTGGTCTAACCTCTTGGCGTTGGTCTAACCTCTTGGTGTTGGTCTCTAACCTCTTGGTGTTGGTCTAACCTCTTGGTGTTGGTCTAACCTCTTGGTGTTGGTCTAACCTCTTGGTGTTGGTCTAACCTCTTGCTGTTGGTCTAACCTCTTGGTGTTGGTCTAACCTCTTGGTGTTGGTCTCTAACCTCTTGGTGTTGGTCTAACCTCTTGGTGTTGGTCTCTAACCTCTTGGTGTTGGTCTAACCTCTTGGTGTTGGTCTAACCTCTTGGTGTTGGTCTAACCTCTTGGTGTTGGTCTAACCTCTTGGTGTTGGTCTCTAACCTCTTGCTGTTGGTCTAACCTCTTGGTGTTGGTCTAACCTCTTGGTGTTGGTCTAACCTCTTGGTGTTGGTCTAACCTCTTGGTGTTGGTCTAACCTCTTGGTGTTGGTCTAACCTCTTGGTGTTGGTCTAACCTCTTGGTGTTGGTCTAACCTCTTGGTGTTGGTCTAACCTCTTGGTGTTGGTCTAACCTCTTGGTGTTGGTCTAACCTCTTGGTGTTGGTCTAACCTCTGGGTGTTGGTCTCTAACCTCTTGGTGTTGGTCTAACCTCTTGGCGTTGGTCTCTAACCTCTTGGCGTTGGTCTCTAACCTCTTGGTGTTGGTCTCTAACCTCTTGGTGTTGGTCTAACCTCTTGGCGTTGGTCTCTAACCTCTTGGTGTTGGTCTCTAACCTCTTGGTGTTGGTCTAACCTCTTGGTGTTGGTCTAACCTCTTGGTGTTGGTCTCTAACCTCTTGGCGTTGGTCTCTAACCTCTTGGTGTTGGTCTCTAACCTCTTGGTGTTGGTCTCTAACCTCTTGGTGTTGGTCTAACCTCTTGGTGTTGGTCTAACCTCTTGGTGTTGGTCTAACCTCTTGGTGTTGGTCTCTAACCTCTTGGCGTTGGTCTCTAACCTCTTGGTGTTCGTCTCTAACCTCTTGGTGTTGGTCTAACCTCTTGGTGTTGGTCTCTAACCTCTTGCTGTTGGTCTAACCTCTTGGTCTCTGGTCTCTAACCTCTTGGTGTTGGTCTCTAACCTCTTGGTGTTGGTCTAACCTCTTGGTCTCTGGTCTCTAACCTCTTGGTGTTGGTCTCTAACCTCTTGGTCTCTGGTCTCTAACCTCTTGGTGTTGGTCTCTAACCTCTTGGTGTTGGTCTCTAACCTCTTGCTGTTGGTCTAACCTCTTGGTCTCTGGTCTCTAACCTCTTGGTGTTGGTCTCTAACCTCTTGCTGTTGGTCTAACCTCTTGGTCTCTGGTCTCTAACCTCTTGGTCTCTGGTCTCTAACCTCTTGGTGTTGGTCTAACCTCTTGGTCTCTGGTCTCTAACCTCTTGGTGTTGGTCTCTAACCTCTTGGCGTTGGTCTCTAACCTCTTGGCGTTGGTCTCTAACCTCTTGGCGTTGGTCTCTAACCTCTTGGTGTTGGTCTAACCTCTTGGTGTTGGTCTAACCTCTTGGTGTTGGTCTCTAACCTCTTGGTGTTGGTCTAACCTCTTGGTGTTGGTCTCTAACCTCTTGGTGTTGGTCTCTAACCTCTTGGTGTTGGTCTAACCTCTTGGTGTTGGTCTAACCTCTTGGTGTTGGTCTCTAACCTCTTGGTGTTGGTCTAACCTCTTGGTGTTGGTCTAACCTCTTGGTGTTGGTCTCTAACCTCTTGGTGTTGGTCTAACCTCTTGGCGTTGGTCTAACCTCTTGGTGTTGGTCTAACCTCTTGGCGTTGGTCTAACCTCTTGGCGTTGGTCTCTAACCTCTTGGTGTTGGTCTAACCTCTTGGTGTTGGTCTCTAACCTCTTGGTGTTGGTCTCTAACCTCTTGGTGTTGGTCTAACCTCTTGGTGTTGGTCTAACCTCTTGGTGTTGGTCTCTAACCTCTTGGTGTTGGTCTAACCTCTTGGCGTTGGTCTAACCTCTTGGTGTTGGTCTAACCTCTTGGTGTTGGTCTAACCTCTTGGTGTTGGTCTAACCTCTTGGTGTTGGTCTAACCTCTTGGTGTTGGTCTAACCTCTTGGTGTTGGTCTAACCTCTTGGTGTTGGTCTAACCTCTTGGTGTTGGTCTAACCTCTTGGTGTTGGTCTAACCTCTTGGCGTTGGTCTCTAACCTCTTGGCGTTGGTCTAACCTCTTGGTGTTGGTCTCTAACCTCTTGGTGTTGGTCTCTAACCTCTTGGTGTTGGTCTAACCTCTTGGTGTTGGTCTCTAACCTCTTGGTGTTGGTCTAACCTCTTGGTGTTGGTCTAACCTCTTGGTGTTGGTCTAACCTCTTGGTGTTGGTCTAACCTCTTGGTGTTGGTCTAACCTCTTGGTGTTGGTCTAACCTCTTGGTGTTGGTCTAACCTCTTGGTGTTGGTCTAACCTCTTGGTGTTGGTCTAACCTCTTGGTGTTGGTCTAACCTCTTGGTGTTGGTCTAACCTCTTGGTGTTGGTCTAACCTCTTGGTGTTGGTCTAACCTCTTGGTGTTGGTATAACCTCTTGGCGTTGGTCTAACCTCTTGGTGTTGGTCTAACCTCTGGGTGTTGGTCTCTAACCTCTTGGTGTTGGTCTAACCTCTTGGTGTTGGTCTAACCTCTTGGTGTTGGTATAACCTCTTGGCGTTGGTCTAACCTCTTGGTGTTGGTCTAACCTCTTGGTGTTGGTCTAACCTCTGGGTGTTGGTCTCTAACCTCTTGGTGTTGGTCTAACCTCTTGGCGTTGGTCTCTAACCTCTTGGCGTTGGTCTCTAACCTCTTGGTGTTGGTCT
This sequence comes from Gobius niger, assembly GCF_951799975.1. Lineage (NCBI taxonomy): Eukaryota > Metazoa > Chordata > Actinopteri > Gobiiformes > Gobiidae > Gobius > Gobius niger. The sequence continues at coordinate 267,365 of NW_027639303.1, read as the reverse complement.
CTAACCTCTTGGTGTTGGTCTAACCTCTTGGCGTTGGTCTCTAACCTCTTGGTGTTGGTCTCTAACCTCTTGGTGTTGGTCTAACCTCTTGGTGTTGGTCGAACCTCTTGGTGTTGGTCTCTAACCTCTTGGCGTTGGTCTCTAACCTCTTGGTGTTGGTCTCTAACCTCTTGGTGTTGGTCTCTAACCTCTTGGTGTTGGTCTCTAACCTCTTGCTGTTGGTCTAACCTCTTGGTCTCTGGTCTCTAACCTCTTGGTGTTGGTCTCTAACCTCTTGGTGTTGGTCTCTAACCTCTTGGTCTCTGGTCTCTAACCTCTTGGCGTTGGTCTCTAACCTCTTGGTGTTGGTCTAACCTCTTGGTGTTGGTCTCTAACCTCTTGGTGTTGGTCTCTAACCTCTTGGTCTCTGGTCTCTAACCTCTTGGTGTTGGTCTCTAACCTCTTGGTGTTGGTCTCTAACCTCTTGCTGTTGGTCTAACCTCTTGGTCTCTGGTCTCTAACCTCTTGGTCTCTGGTCTCTAACCTCTTGGTGTTGGTCTAACCTCTTGGTCTCTGGTCTCTAACCTCTTGGTGTTGGTCTCTAACCTCTTGGCGTTGGTCTCTAACCTCTTGGCGTTGGTCTCTAACCTCTTGGTGTTGGTCTAACCTCTTGGTGTTGGTCTCTAACCTCTTGCTGTTGGTCTAACCTCTTGGTCTCTGGTCTCTAACCTCTTGGTCTCTGGTCTCTAACCTCTTGGTGTTGGTCTAACCTCTTGGTCTCTGGTCTCTAACCTCTTGGTGTTGGTCTCTAACCTCTTGGCGTTGGTCTCTAACCTCTTGGCGTTGGTCTCTAACCTCTTGGCGTTGGTCTCTAACCTCTTGGTGTTGGTCTAACCTCTTGGTGTTGGTCTAACCTCTTGGTGTTGGTCTCTAACCTCTTGGTGTTGGTCTAACCTCTTGGTGTTGGTCTCTAACCTCTTGGTGTTGGTCTCTAACCTCTTGGTGTTGGTCTAACCTCTTGGTGTTGGTCTAACCTCTTGGTGTTGGTCTCTAACCTCTTGGTGTTGGTCTAACCTCTTGGTGTTGGTCTCTAACCTCTTGGTGTTGGTCTCTAACCTCTTGGTGTTGGTCTCTAACCTCTTGGTGTTGGTCTAACCTCTTGGTGTTGGTCTCTAACCTCTTGGTGTTGGTCTAACCTCTTGGTGTTGGTCTCTAACCTCTTGGTGTTGGTCTCTAACCTCTTGGTGTTGGTCTCTAACCTCTTGGTGTTGGTCTCTAACCTCTTGGTGTTGGTCTCTAACCTCTTGGTGTTGGTCTAACCTCTTGGTGTTGGTCTCTAACCTCTTGGTGTTGGTCTAACCTCTTGGTGTTGGTCTAACCTCTTGGTGTTGGTCTCTAACCTCTTGGTGTTGGTCTAACCTCTTGGTGTTGGTCTCTAACCTCTTGGTGTTGGTCTCTAACCTCCTGGTGTTGGTCTAACCTCTTGGTGTTGGTCTCTAACCTCTTGGTGTTGGTCTAACCTCTTGGTGTTGGTCTAACCTCTTGGTGTTGGTCTCTAACCTCTTGGTGTTGGTCTAACCTCTTGGTGTTGGTCTCTAACCTCTTGGTGTTGGTCTAACCTCTTGGTGTTGGTCTAACCTCTTGGTGTTGGTCTCTAACCTCTTGGCGTTGGTCTCTAACCTCTTGGTGTTGGTCTCTAACCTCTTGGTGTTGGTCTAACCTCTTGGTGTTGGTCTCTAACCTCTTGGTGTTGGTCTAACCTCTTGGTGTTGGTCTAACCTCTTGGTGTTGGTCTAACCTCTTGGTGTTGGTCTAACCTCTTGGTGTTGGTCTCTAACCTCTTGGTGTTGGTCTAACCTCTTGGTGTTGGTCTCTAACCTCTTGGTGTTGGTCTAACCTCTTGGTGTTGGTCTAACCTCTTGGTGTTGGTCTCTAACCTCTTGGTGTTGGTCTAACCTCTTGGTGTTGGTCTAACCTCTTGGTGTTGGTCTCTAACCTCTTGGTGTTGGTCTAACCTCTTGGTGTTGGTCTAACCTCTGGGTGTTGGTCTCTAACCTCTTGGTGTTGGTCTAACCTCTTGGTGTTGGTCTAACCTCTTGGTGTTGGTCTCTAACCTCTTGGTGTTGGTCTAACCTCTTGGTGTTGGTCTAACCTCTTGGTGTTGGTCTAACCTCTTGGTGTTGGTCTAACCTCTTGGTGTTGGTCTCTAACCTCTTGGTGTTGGTCTCTAACCTCCTGGTGTTGGTCTAACCTCTTGGTGTTGGTCTCTAACCTCTTGGTGTTGGTCTAACCTCTTGGTGTTGGTCTAACCTCTTGGTGTTGGTCTCTAACCTCTTGGTGTTGGTCTAACCTCTTGGTGTTGGTCTAACCTCTTGGTGTTGGTCTCTAACCTCTTGGTGTTGGTCTAACCTCTTGGTGTTGGTCTAACCTCTTGGTGTTGTTCTCTAACCTCTTGGTGTTGGTCTAACCTCTTGGTGTTGGTCTAACCTCTTGGTGTTGGTCTCTAACCTCTTGGTGTTGGTCTAACCTCTTGGTGTTGGTCTAACCTCTTGGTGTTGGTCTAACCTCTTGGTGTTGGTCTAACCTCTTGGTGTTGGTCTCTAACCTCTTGGTGTTGGTCTAACCTCTTGGTGTTGGTCTAACCTCTTGGTGTTGTTCTCTAACCTCTTGGTGTTGGTCTAACCTCTTGGTGTTGGTCTAACCTCTTGGTGTTGGTCTAACCTCTTGGTGTTGGTCTAACCTCTTGGTGTTGGTCTAACCTCTTGGTGTTGGTCTCTAACCTCTTGGTGTTGGTCTAACCTCTTGGTGTTGGTCTAACCTCTTGGTGTTGGTCTCTAACCTCTTGGTGTTGGTCTCTAACCTCTTGGTGTTGTTCTCTAACCTCTTGGTGTTGGTCTAACCTCTTGGTGTTGGTCTCTAACCTCTTGGTGTTGGTCTAACCTCTTGGTGTTGGTCTAACCTCTTGGTGTTGGTCTCTAACCTCTTGGTGTTGGTCTCTAACCTCTTGGTGTTGGTCTAACCTCTTGGTGTTGGTCTAACCTCTTGGTGTTGGTCTCTAACCTCTTGGTGTTGGTCTCTAACCTCTTGGTGTTGGTCTAACCTCTTGGTGTTGGTCTAACCTCTTGGTGTTGGTCTAACCTCTTGGTCTCTGGTCTCTAACCTCTTGGTGTTGGTCTAACCTCTTGGTCTCTGGTCTCTAACCTCTTGGCGTTGGTCTCTAACCTCTTGGTGTTGGTCTAACCTCTTGGTGTTGGTCTAACCTCTTGGTGTTGGTCTAACCTCTTGGTGTTGGTCTAACCTCTTGGCGTTGGTCTCTAACCTCTTGGTGTTGGTCTCTAACCTCTTGGTCTCTGGTCTCTAACCTCTTGGTGTTGGTCTCTAACCTCTTGGTGTTGGTCTAACCTCTTGGTGTTGGTCTAACCTCTTGGTGTTGGTCTAACCTCTTGGCGTTGGTCTCTAACCTCTTGGTGTTGGTCTCTAACCTCTTGGTCTCTGGTCTCTAACCTCTTGGTGTTGGTCTCTAACCTCTTGGCGTTGGTCTCTAACCTCTTGGTGTTGGTCTAACCTCTTGGTGTTGGTCTAACCTCTTGGTGTTGGTCTAACCTCTTGGCGTTGGTCTCTAACCTCTTGGTCTCTGGTCTCTAACCTCTTGGTGTTGGTCTCTAACCTCTTGGCGTTGGTCTCTAACCTCTTGGTCTCTGGTCTCTAACCTCTTGGTGTTGGTCTAACCTCTTGGCGTTGGTCTCTAACCTCTTGGTGTTGGTCTCTAACCTCTTGGCGTTGGTCTCTAACCTCTTGGTGTTGGTCTAACCTCTTGGTGTTGGTCTAACCTCTTGGTGTTGGTCTCTAACCTCTTGGTCTCTGGTCTCTAACCTCTTGGTGTTGGTCTAACCTCTTGGTGTTGGTCTAACCTCTTGGTGTTGGTCTCTAACCTCTTGGCGTTGGTCTCTAACCTCTTGGTGTTGGTCTAACCTCTTGGTGTTGGTCTCTAACCTCTTGGTGTTGGTCTAACCTCTTGGCGTTGGTCTCTAACCTCTTGGTGTTGGTCTAACCTCTGGGTGTTGGTCTCTAACCTCTTGGTGTTGGTCTAACCTCTTGGTGTTGGTCTAACCTCTTGGTGTTGGTCTCTAACCTCTTGGTGTTGGTCTAACCTCTTGGTGTTGGTCTCTAACCTCTTGGTGTTGGTCTCTAACCTCTTGGTGTTGGTCTCTAACCTCTTGGTGTTGGTCTCTAACCTCTTGGTGTTGGTCTCTAACCTCTTGGTCTCTGGTCTCTAACCTCTTGGTGTTGGTCTAACCTCTTGGTGTTGGTCTCTAACCTCTTGGTGTTGGTCTAACCTCTTGGTGTTGGTCTAACCTCTTGGTGTTGGTCTAACCTCTTGGTGTTGGTCTAACCTCTTGGTGTTGGTCTAACCTCTTGGTCTCTGGTCTCTAACCTCTTGGTGTTGGTCTCTAACCTCTTGGTGTTGGTCTCTAACCTCTTGGTGTTGGTCTCTAACCTCTTGGCGTTGTTCTAACCTCTTGGTGTTGGTCTCTAACCTCTTGGTGTTGGTCTAACCTCTTGGCGTTGGTCTCTAACCTCTTGGTGTTGGTCTAACCTCTTGGTGTTGGTCTAACCTCTTGGCGTTGGTCTAACCTCTTGGTGTTGGTCTCTAACCTCTTGGTGTTGGTCTAACCTCTTGGTGTTGGTCTCTAACCTCTTGGTGTTGGTATCTAACCTCTTGGTGTTGGTCTAACCTCTTGGTGTTGGTCTCTAACCTCTTGGTGTTGGTCTCTAACCTCTTGGTGTTGGTCTCTAACCTCTTGGTGTTGGTCTCTAACCTCTTGGTGTTGGTCTAACCTCTTGGTGTTGGTCTCTAACCTCTTGGTGTTGGTCTCTAACCTCTTGGCGTTGGTCTAACCTCTTGGTGTTGGTCTAACCTCTTGGTGTTGGTCTAACCTCTTGGTGTTGGTCTAACCTCTTGGTGTTGGAATCTAACCTCTTGGTGTTGGTCTCTAACCTCTTGGTGTTGGTCTCTAACCTCTTGGTGTTGGTCTCTAACCTCTTGGTGTTGGTCTAACCTCTTGGTGTTGGTCTAACCTCTTGGTGTTGGTCTCTAACCTCTTGGTGTTGGTCTAACCTCTTGGTGTTGGTCTCTAACCTCTTGGTGTTGGTCTCTAACCTCTTGGTGTTGGTCTCTAACCTCTTGGTGTTGGTCTCTAACCTCTTGGTGTTGGTCTAACCTCTTGGTGTTGGTCTCTAACCTCTTGGTGTTGGTCTCTAACCTCTTGGTGTTGGTCTAACCTCTTGGTGTTGGTCTCTAACCTCTTGGTGTTGGTCTCTAACCTCTTGGCGTTGGTCTCTAACCTCTTGGTGTTGGTCTCTAACCTCTTGGTGTTGGTCTCTAACCTCTTGGTGTTGGTCTAACCTCTTGGCGTTGGTCTCTAACCTCTTGGTGTTGGTCTAACCTCTTGGTGTTGGTCTAACCTCTTGGTGTTGGTCTAACCTCTTGGTGTTGGTCTCTAACCTCTTGGTGTTGGTCTCTAACCTCTTGGTGTTGGTCTAACCTCTTGGTGTTGGTCTCTAACCTCTTGGTGTTGGTCTAACCTCTTGGTGTTGGTCTCTAACCTCTTGGTGTTGGTCTAACCTCTTGGTGTTGGTCTAACCTCTTGGTGTTGGTCTCTAACCTCTTGGTGTTGGTCTCTAACCTCTTGGTGTTGGTCTAACCTCTTGGTGTTGGTCTCTAACCTCTTGGTGTTGGTCTAACCTCTTGGCGTTGGTCTCTAACCTCTTGGTGTTGGTCTAACCTCTTGGTGTTGGTCTAACCTCTTGGTGTTGGTCTCTAACCTCTTGGTGTTGGTCTAACCTCTTGGTGTTGGTCTCTAACCTCTTGGTGTTGGTCTGACCTCTTGGTGTTGGTCTAACCTCTTGGTGTTGGTCTAACCTCTTGGTGTTGGTCTCTAACCTCTTGGTGTTGGTCTAACCTCTTGGTGTTGGTCTGACCTCTTGGTGTTGGTCTCTAACCTCTTGGTGTTGGTCTAACCTCTTGGTGTTGGTCTAACCTCTTGGTGTTGGTCTCTAACCTCTTGGTGTTGGTCTAACCTCTTGGTGTTGGTCTAACCTCTTGGCGTTGGTCTAACCTCTTGGTGTTGGTCTCTAACCTCTTGGTGTTGGTCTAACCTCTTGGTGTTGGTCTAACCTCTTGGTGTTGGTCTCTAACCTCTTGGTGTTGGTCTAACCTCTTGGTGTTGGTCTAACCTCTTGGTGTTGGTCTAACCTCTTGGCGTTGGTCTCTAACCTCTTGGTGTTGGTCTCTAACCTCTTGGTGTTGGTCTAACCTCTTGGTGTTGGTCTAACCTCTTGGCGTTGGTCTAACCTCTTGGTGTTGGTCTAACCTCTTGGCGTTGGTCTAACCTCTTGGTGTTGGTCTAACCTCTTGGTGTTGGTCTCTAACCTCTTGGTGTTGGTCTAACCTCTTGGTGTTGGTCTCTAACCTCTTGGTGTTGGTCTAACCTCTTGGTGTTGGTCTCTAACCTCTTGGTGTTGGTCTAACCTCTTGGTGTTGGTCTCTAACCTCTTGGCGTTTGTCTCTAACCTCTTGGTGTTGGTCTCTAACCTCTTGGTGTTGGTCTAACCTCTTGGTGTTGGTCTCTAACCTCTTGGTGTTGGTCTAACCTCTTGGTGTTGGTCTAACCTCTTGGTGTTGGTCTAACCTCTTGGTGTTGGTCTAACCTCTTGGTGTTGGTCTAACCTCTTGGTGTTGGTCTAACCTCTTGGTGTTGGTCTAACCTCTTGGTGTTGGTCTAACCTCTTGGTGTTGGTCTCTAACCTCTTGGTGTTGGTCTAACCTCTTGGTGTTGGTCTCTAACCTCTTGGTGTTGGTCTAACCTCTTGGTGTTGGTCTCTAACCTCTTGGCGTTTGTCTCTAACCTCTTGGTGTTGGTCTAACCTCTTGGTGTTGGTCTCTAACCTCTTGGTGTTGGTCTAACCTCTTGGTGTTGGTCTAACCTCTTGGTGTTGGTCTAACCTCTTGGTGTTGGTCTCTAACCTCTTGGTGTTGGTCTCTAACCTCTTGGTCTCTGGTCTCTAACCTCTTGGTGTTGGTCTAACCTCTTGGTGTTGGTCTCTAACCTCTTGGTGTTGGTCTAACCTCTTGGTGTTGGTCAAACCTCTTGGTGTTGGTCTAACCTCTTGGCGTTGGTCTCTAACCTCTTGGTGTTGGTCTAACCTCTTGGTGTTGGTCTCTAACCTCTTGGTGTTGGTCTAACCTCTTGGTGTTGGTCTCTAACCTCTTGGTGTTGGTCTCTAACCTCTTGGTGTTGGTCTAACCTCTTGGTGTTCGTCTCTAACCTCTTGGTGTTGGTCTCTAACCTCTTGGTGTTGGTCTCTAACCTCTTGGTGTTGGTCTAACCTCTTGGTGTTGGTCTCTAACCTCTTGGTGTTGGTCTAACCTCTTGGTGTTGGTCTCTAACCTCTTGGTGTTGGTCTCTAACCTCTTGGTGTTGGTCTAACCTCTTGGTGTTCGTCTCTAACCTCTTGGTGTTGGTCTCTAACCTCTTGGTGTTGGTCTCTAACCTCTTGGTGTTGGTCTCTAACCTCTTGGTGTTGGTCTAACCTCTTGGTGTTGGTCTAACCTCTTGGCGTTGGTCTAACCTCTTGGTGTTGGTCTCTAACCTCTTGGTGTTGGTCTACCCTCTTGGTCTCTGGTCTCTAACCTCTTGGTGTTGGTCTAACCTCTTGGTGTTGGTCTCTAACCTCTTGGTCTCTGGTCTCTAACCTCTTGGTGTTGGTCTAACCTCTTGGCGTTGGTCTAACCTCTTGGTGTTGGTCTCTAACCTCTTGGTGTTGGTCTAACCTCTTGGTGTTGGTCTAACCTCTTGGTGTTAGTCTCTAACCTCTTGGTCTCTGGTCTCTAACCTCTTGGTGTTGGTCTAACCTCTTGGTGCTGGTCTCTAACCTCTTGGTGTTGGTCTAACCTCTTGGTGTTGGTCTAACCTCTTGGTCTCTGGTCTCTAACCTCTTGGTGTTGGTCTAACCTCTTGCTGTTGGTCTAACCTCTTGGTGTTGGTCTCTAACCTCTTGGTCTCTGGTCTCTAACCTCTTGGCGTTGGTCTCTAACCTCTTGGTGTTGGTCTAACCTCTTGGTGTTGGTCTAACCTCTTGGTGTTGGTCTCTAACCTCTTGGCGTTGGTCTAACCTCTTGGTGTTGGTCTAACCTCTTGGTGTTGGTCTCTAACCTCTTGGTGTTGGTCTAACCTCTTGGCGTTGGTCTCTAACCTCCTGGTGTTGGTCTCTAACCTCTTGGTGTTGGTCTCTAACCTCTTGGTGTTGGTCTAACCTCTTGGTGTTGGTCTCTAACCTCTTGGCGTTGGTCTCTAACCTCTTGGTGTTAGTCTCTAACCTCTTGGTGTTGGTCTCTAACCTCTTGGTGTTGGTCTCTAACCTCTTGGTGTTGGTCTCTAACCTCTTAGTCTCTGGTCTCTAACCTCTTGGTGTTGGTCTAACCTCTTGGTGTTGGTCTCTAACCTCTTGGTGTTGGTCTCTAACCTCTTGGTGTTTGTCTAACCTCTTGGTGTTGGTCTAACCTCTTGGTCTCTGGTCTCTAACCTCTTGGTGTTGGTCTCTAACCTCTTAGTCTCTGGTCTCTAACCTCTTGGTGTTGGTCTAACCTCTTGGTGTTGGTCTCTAACCTCTTGGTGTTGGTCTAACCTCTTGGTGTTAGTCTCTAACCTCTTGGTCTCTGGTCTCTAACCTCTTGGTGTTGGTCTAACCTCTTGGTGCTGGTCTCTAACCTCTTGGTGTTGGTCTAACCTCTTGGTGCTGGTCTCTAACCTCTTGGTGTTGGTCTAACCTCTTGGTCTCTGGTCTCTAACCTCTTGGTGTTGGTCTAACCTCTTGCTGTTGGTCTAACCTCTTGGTGTTGGTCTCTAACCTCTTGGTCTCTGGTCTCTAACCTCTTGGTGTTGGTCTAACCTCTTGGTGTTGGTCTCTAACCTCTTGGTGTTGGTCTAACCTCTTGGTGTTGGTCTAACCTCTTGGTGTTGGTCTCTAACCTCTTGGTGTTGGTCTAACCTCTTGGCGTTGGTCTCTAACCTCTTGGTGTTGGTCTAACCTCTTGGTGTTGGTCTCTAACCTCTTGGTGCTGGTCTCTAACCTCTTGGTGTTGGTCTAACCTCTTGGTGTTGGTCTAACCTCTTGGTGTTGGTCTCTAACCTCTTGGTGTTGGTCTAACCTCTTGGCGTTGGTCTCTAACCTCTTGGTGTTGGTCTAACCTCTTGGTGTTGGTCTCTAACCTCTTGGTGTTGGTCTCTAACCTCTTGGTGCTGGTCTCTAACCTCTTGGTGTTGGTCTAACCTCTTGGTGTTGGTCTAACCTCTTGGTGTTGGTCTCTAACCTCTTGGTGTTGGTCTAACCTCTTGGCGTTGGTCTCTAACCTCCTGGTGTTGGTCTCTAACCTCTTGGTGTTGGTCTCTAACCTCTTGGTGTTGGTCTCTAACCTCTTGGTGTTGGTCTAACCTCTTGGCGTTGGTCTCTAACCTCTTGGTGTTGGTCTCTAACCTCTTGGTGTTGGTCTCTAACCTCTTGGTGTTGGTCTCTAACCTCTTGGTGTTGGTCTAACCTCTTGGTGTTGGTCTCTAACCTCTTGGCGTTGGTCTCTAACCTCTTGGTGTTAGTCTCTAACCTCTTGGTGTTGGTCTCTAACCTCTTGGTGTTGGTCTCTAACCTCTTGGTGTTGGTCTCTAACCTCTTAGTCTCTGGTCTCTAACCTCTTGGTGTTGGTCTAACCTCTTGGTGTTGGTCTCTAACCTCTTGGTGTTGGTCTCTAACCTCTTGGCGTTGGTCTCTAACCTCTTGGTGTTGGTCTCTAACCTCTTGGTGTTGGTCTCTAACCTCTTGGTGTTGGTCTCTAACCTCTTGGTGTTGGTCTCTAACCTCTTAGTCTCTGGTCTCTAACCTCTTGGTGTTGGTCTAACCTCTTGGTGTTGGTCTCTAACCTCTTGGTGTTGGTCTCTAACCTCTTGGCGTTGGTCTCTAACCTCTTGGTGTTGGTCTAACCTCTTGGTGTTGGTCTCTAACCTCTTGGTGTTGGTCTCTAACCTCTTGGTGTTGGTCTAACCTCTTGGTGTTGGTCTCTAACCTCTTGGTGTTGGTCTCTAACCTCTTGGTGTTGGTCTAACCTCTTGGCGTTGGTCTCTAACCTCTTGGTGTTAGTCTCTAACCTCTTGGTGTTGGTCTCTAACCTCTTGGTGTTGGTCTCTAACCTCTTGGTGTTGGTCTAACCTCTTGGTGTTAGTCTCTAACCTCTTGGTCTCTGGTCTCTAACCTCTTGGTGTTGGTCTAACCTCTTGGTGTTGGTCTCTAACCTCTTGGCGTTGGTCTAACGTCTTGGTGTTGGTCTAACCTCTTGGTGTTGGTCTCTAACCTCTTGGTGTTGGTCTCTAACCTCTTGGTGTTGGTCTAACCTCTTGGTGTTGGTCTAACCTCTTGGTGTTGGTCTAACCTCTTGGTGTTGGTCTCTAACCTCTTGGCGTTGGTCTAACCTCTTGGTGTTGGTCTAACCTCTTGGTGTTGGTCTAACCTCTTGGCGTTGGTCTAACCTCTTGGTGTTGGTCTAACCTCTTGGTGTTGGTCTCTAACCTCTTGGTGTTGGTCTAACCTCTTGGTGTTGGTCTAACCTCTTGGTGTTGGTCTCTAACCTCTTGGTGTTGGTCTAACCTCTTGGCGTTGGTCTCTAACCTCTTGGTGTTGGTCTCTAACCTCTTGGTGTTGGTCTCTAACCTCTTGGTGTTGGTCTCTAACCTCTTGGTGTTAGTCTCTAACCTCTTGGTGTTGGTCTAACCTCTTGGCGTTGGTCTCTAACCTCTTGGTGTTGGTCTAACCTCTTGGTGTTGGTCTAACCTCTTGGTGTTGGTCTAACCTCTTGGTGTTGGTCTCTAACCTCTTGGTGTTGGTCTAACCTCTTGGCGTTGGTCTAACCTCTTGGTGTTGGTCTAACCTCTTGGTGTTGGTCTAACCTCTTGGTGTTGGTCTCTAACCTCTTGGTGTTGGTCTCTAACCTCTTGGTGTTAGTCTCTAACCTCTTGGTGTTGGTCTAACCTCTTGGCGTTGGTCTCTAACCTCTTGGTGTTGGTCTCTAACCTCTTGGTGTTGGTCTAACCTCTTGGTGTTGGTCTCTAACCTCTTGGTGTTGGTCTCTAACCTCTTGGTGTTAGTCTCTAACCTCTTGGTGTTGGTCTAACCTCTTGGCGTTGGTCTCTAACCTCTTGGTGTTGGTCTCTAACCTCTTGGTGTTGGTCTAACCTCTTGGTGTTGGTCTAACCTCTTGGTGTTGGTCTCTAACCTCTTGGTGTTGGTCTCTAACCTCTTGGTGTTGGTCTCTAACCTCTTAGTCTCTGGTCTCTAACCTCTTGGTGTTGGTCTCTAACCTCTTGGCGTTGGTCTCTAACCTCTTGGTGTTGGTCTCTAACCTCTTGGTGTTGGTCTCTAACCTCTTGGTGTTGGTCTCTAACCTCTTGGTGTTGGTCTCTAACCTCTTGGTGTTGGTCTCTAACCTCTTGGTGTTGGTCTCTAACCTCTTGGTGTTGGTCTCTAACCTCTTGGTGTTGGTCTCTAACCTCTTGGTGTTGGTCTCTAACCTCTTGGTGTTGGTCTCTAACCTCTTAGTCTCTGGTCTCTAACCTCTTGGTGTTAGTCTCTAACCTCTTGGCGTTGGTCTCTAACCTCTTGGTGTTGGTCTCTAACCTCTTGGCGTTGGTCTCTAACCTCTTGGTGTTGGTCTCTAACCTCTTAGTCTCTGGTCTCTAACCTCTTGGTGTTGGTCTAACCTCTTGGTGTTGGTCTCTAACCTCTTGGTGTTAGTCTCTAACCTCTTGGTGTTGGTCTCTAACCTCTTGGTGTTGGTCTCTAACCTCTTGGTGTTAGTCTCTAACCTCTTGGTGTTGGTCTCTAACCTCTTGGTGTTAGTCTCTAACCTCTTGGCGTTGGTCTCTAACCTCTTGGTGTTGGTCTAACCTCTTGGTGTTGGTCTCTAACCTCTTGGTGTTGGTCTAACCTCTTGGCGTTGGTCTCTAACCTCTTGGTGTTGGTCTCTAACCTCTTGGTGTTGGTCTCTAACCTCTTGGTGTTGGTCTAACCTCTTGGCGTTGGTCTCTAACCTCTTGGTGTTGGTCTCTAACCTCTTGGTGTTGGTCTCTAACCTCTTGGTGTTGGTCTAACCTCTTGGTGTTGGTCTAACCTCTTGGTGTTGGTCTAACCTCTTGGCGTTGGTCTCTAACCTCTTGGTGTTGGTCTCTAACCTCTTAGTCTCTGGTCTCTAACCTCTTGGTGTTGGTCTCTAACCTCTTGGTGTTGGTCTCTAACCTCTTGGCGTTGGTCTCTAACCTCTTGGTGTTGGTCTCTAACCTCTTGGCGTTGGTCTCTAACCTCTTGGTGTTGGTCTCTAACCTCTTAGTCTCTGGTCTCTAACCTCTTGGTGTTGGTCTAACCTCTTGGCGTTGGTCTCTAACCTCTTGGTGTTGGTCTAACCTCTTGGTGTTGGTCTCTAACCTCTTGGTGTTGGTCTCTAACCTCTTGGTGTTGGTCTAACCTCTTGGTGTTGGTCTCTAACCTCTTGGCGTTGGTCTCTAACCTCTTGGCGTTGGTCTCTAACCTCTTGGTGTTGGTCTAACCTCTTGGTGTTGGTCTCTAACCTCTTGGTGTTGGTCTCTAACCTCTTGGTGTTGGTCTAACCTCTTGGTGTTGGTCTAACCTCTTTGTGTTGGTCTAACCTCTTGGTGTTGGTCTAACCTCTTGGTGTTAGTCTCTAACCTCTTGGTGTTGGTCTAACCTCTTGGTGTTGGTCTAACCTCTTGGTGTTGGTCTAACCTCTTGGTGTTGGTCTAACCTCTTGGTGTTGGTCTCTAACCTCTTGGTCTCTGGTCTCTAACCTCTTGGTGTTGGTCTCTAACCTCTTGGTGTTGGTCTAACCTCTTGGTGTTGGTCTAACCTCTTGGTGTTGGTCTAACCTCTTGGCGTTGGTCTAACCTCTTGGTGTTGGTCTAACCTCTTGGTGTTGGTCTAACCTCTTGGTGTTGGTCTCTAACCTCTTGGTGTTGGTCTAACCTCTTGGTGTTGGTCTAACCTCTTGGTGTTGGTCTAACCTCTTGGTGTTGGTCTCTAACCTCTTGGTGTTGGTCTAACCTCTTGGTGTTGGTCTCTAACCTCTTGGTGTTGGTCTCTAACCTCTTGGTGTTGGTCTAACCTCTTGGTGTTGGTCTAACCTCTTGGTGTTGGTCTCTAACCTCTTGGTGTTGGTCTCTAACCTCTTGGTGTTGGTCTCTAACCTCTTGGTGTTGGTCTCTAACCTCTTGGTGTTGGTCTAACCTCTTGGTGTTGGTCTAACCTCTTGGTGTTGGTCTCTAACCTCTTGGTGTTGGTCTCTAACCTCTTGGTGTTGGTCTCTAACCTCTTGGTGTTGGTCTAACCTCTTGGTGTTGGTCTAACCTCTTGGTGTTGGTCTCTAACCTCTTGGTGTTGGTCTAACCTCTTGGTGTTGGTCTCTAACCTCTTGGTGTTGGTCTAACCTCTTGGTGTTGGTCTAACCTCTTGGTGTTGGTCTAACCTCTTGGTGTTGGTCTAACCTCTTGGTGTTGGTCTCTAACCTCTTGGTGTTGGTCTAACCTCTTGGTGTTGGTCTCTAACCTCTTGGTGTTGGTCTCTAACCTCTTGGCGTTGGTCTCTAACCTCTTGGTGTTGGTCTCTAACCTCTTGGTGTTGGTCTAACCTCTTGGTGTTGGTCTAACCTCTTGGTGTTGGTCTAACCTCTTGGCGTTGGTCTCTAACCTCTTGGTGTTGGTCTCTAACCTCTTGGTGTTGGTCTAACCTCTTGGTGTTGGTCTAATCTCTTGGTGTTGGTCTCTAACCTCTTGGTGTTGGTCTCTAACCTCTTGGTGTTGGTCTAACCTCTTGGTGTTGGTCTCTAACCTCTTGGTGTTGGTCTCTAACCTCTTGGTGTTGGTCTAACCTCTTGGTGTTGGTCTAACCTCTTGGTGTTGGTCTAACCTCTTGGTGTTGGTCTCTAACCTCTTGGTGTTGGTCTAACCTCTTGGTGTTGGTCTAACCTCTTGGTGTTGGTCTAACCTCTTGGCGTTGGTCTCTAACCTCTTGGTGTTGGTCTCTAACCTCTTGGTGTTGGTCTAACCTCTTGGTGTTGGTCTCTAACCTCTTGGTGTTGGTCTCTAACCTCTTGGTGTTGGTCTAACCTCTTGGTGTTGGTCTCTAACCTCTTGGTGTTGGTCTAACCTCTTGGCGTTGGTCTCTAACCTCTTGGTGTTGGTCTCTAACCTCTTGGTGTTGGTCTAACCTCTTGGTGTTGGTCTCTAACCTCTTGGTGTTGGTCTCTACCCTCTTGGTGTTGGTCTAACCTCTTGGTGTTGGTCTCTAACCTCTGGGTGTTGGTCTAACCTCTTGGTGTTGGTCTAACCTCTTGGCGTTGGTCTCTAACCTCTTGGCGTTGGTCTCTAACCTCTTGGTGTTGGTCTCTAACCTCTTGGTGTTGGTCTCTAACCTCTTGGTGTTGGTCTCTAACCTCTTGGTGTTGGTCTAACCTCTTGGTGTTGGTCTCTAACCTCTTGGTGTTGGTCTAACCTCTTGGTGTTGGTCTAACCTCTTGGTGTTGGTCTAACCTCTTGGTGTTGGTCTCTAACCTCTTGGTGTTGGTCTAACCTCTTGGTGTTGGTCTAACCTCTTGGTGTTGGTCTCTAACCTCTTGGTGTTGGTCTCTAACCTCTTGGTGTTGGTCTAACCTCTTGGTGTTGGTCTAACCTCTTGGTGTTGGTCTAACCTCTTGGTGTTGGTCTAACCTCTTGGTGTTGGTCTCTAACCTCTTGGTGTTGGTCTCTAACCTCTTGGTGTTGGTCTAACCTCTTGGTGTTGGTCTAACCTCTTGGTGTTAGTCTAACCTCTTGGTGTTGGTCTAACCTCTTGGTGTTGGTCTCTAACCTCTTGGTGTTGGTCTAACCTCTTGGTGTTGGTCTAACCTCTTGGTGTTGGTCTCTAACCTCTTGGTGTTGGTCTCTAACCTCTTGGTGTTGGTCTAACCTCTTGGTGTTGGTCTCTAACCTCTTGGTGTTGGTCTCTAACCTCTTGGTGTTGGTCTAACCTCTTGGTGTTGGTCTAACCTCTTGGTGTTAGTCTAACCTCTTGGTGTTGGTCTAACCTCTTGGTGTTGGTCTCTAACCTCTTGGTGTTGGTCTAACCTCTTGGTGTTGGTCTAACCTCTTGGTGTTGGTCTCTGACCTCTTGGTGTTGGTCTAACCTCTTGGTGTTGGTCTAACCTCTTGGTGTTGGTCTCTAACCTCTTGGTGTTGGTCTCTAACCTCTTGGTGTTGGTCTAACCTCTTGGTGTTGGTCTAACCTCTTGGTGTTGGTCTCTAACCTCTTGGTGTTGGTCTCTAACCTCTTGGTGTTGGTCTCTAACCTCTTGGTGTTGGTCTAACCTCTTGGCGTTGGTCTAACCTCTTGGTGTTGGTCTCTAACCTCTTGGTGTTGGTCTAACCTCTTGGTGTTGGTCTCTAACCTCTTGGCGTTGGTCTAACCTCTTGGTGTTGGTCTAACCTCTTGGTGTTGGTCTCTAACCTCTTGGTGTTGGTCTCTAACCTCTTGGTGTTGGTCTCTAACCTCTTGGTGTTGGTCTCTAACCTCTTGGTGTTGGTCTCTAACCTCTTGGTGTTGGTCTCTAACCTCTTGGTGTTGGTCTAACCTCTTGGCGTTGGTCTAACCTCTTGGTGTTGGTCTCTAACCTCTTGGCGTTGGTCTAACCTCTTGGTGTTGGTCTCTAACCTCTTGGTGTTGGTCTAACCTCTTGGTGTTGGTCTCTAACCTCTTGGTGTTGGTCTCTAACCTCTTGGTGTTGGTCTCTAACCTCTTGGTGTTGGTCTCTAACCTCTTGGTGTTGGTCTCTAACCTCTTGGCGTTGGTCTAACCTCTTGGTGTTGGTCTCTAACCTCTTGGCGTTGGTCTAACCTCTTGGTGTTGGTCTAACCTCTTGGTGTTGGTCTCTAACCTCTTGGTGTTGGTCTCTAACCTCTTGGTGTTGGTCTCTAACCTCTTGGTGTTGGTCTCTAACCTCTTGGTGTTGGTCTCTAACCTCTTGGTGTTGGTCTAACCTCTTGGCGTTGGTCTAACCTCTTGGTGTTGGTCTCTAACCTCTTGGTGTTGGTCTCTAACCTCTTGGTGTTGGTCTCTAACCTCTTGGCGTTGGTCTAACCTCTTGGTGTTGGTCTCTAACCTCTTGGTGTTGGTCTCTGACCTCTTGGTGTTGGTCTAACCTCTTGGTGTTGGTCTAACCTCTTGGTGTTGGTCTAACCTCTTGGTGTTGGTCTAACCTCTTGGTGTTGGTCTCTAACCTCTTGGTCTCTGGTCTCTAACCTCTTGGTGTTGGTCTAACCTCTTGGTGTTGGTCTCTAACCTCTTGGTGTTGGTCTAACCTCTTGGTGTTGGTCTAACCTCTTGGTGTTGGTCTAACCTCTTGGTGTTGGTCTAACCTCTTGGTGTTGGTCTCTAACCTCTTGGTGTTGGTCTAACCTCTTGGTGTTGGTCTAACCTCTTGGTGTTGGTCTAACCTCTTGGTGTTGGTCTAACCTCTTGGTGTTGGTCTAACCTCTTGGTGTTGGTCTCTAACCTCTTGGTGTTGGTCTCTAACCTCTGGGTGTTGGTCTCTAACCTCTTGGCGTTGGTCTCTAACCTCTTGGTGTTGGTCTAACCTCTTGGTGTTGGTCTAACCTCTTGGTGTTGGTCTAACCTCTTGGCGTTGGTCTCTAACCTCTTGGTGTTGGTCTCTAACCTCTTGGTGTTGGTCTCTAACCTCTTGGTGTTGGTCTAACCTCTTGGTGTTGGTCTAACCTCTTGGTGTTGGTCTAACCTCTTGGTGTTGGTCTAACCTCTTGGTGTTGGTCTCTAACCTCTTGCTGTTGGTCTAACCTCTTGGTGTTGGTCTCTAACCTCTTGGCGTTGGTCTCTAACCTCTTGGTGTTGGTCTAACCTCTTGGTGTTGGTCTCTAACCTCTTGGTGTTGGTCTAACCTCTTGCTGTTGGTCTAACCTCTTGGTGTTGGTCTCTAACCTCTTGGTGTTGGTCTAACCTCTTGCTGTTGGTCTAACCTCTTGGTGTTGGTCTCTAACCTCTTGGTGTTGGTCTCTAACCTCTTGGTGTTGGTCTAACCTCTTGGTGTTGGTCTAACCTCTTGGTCTCTGGTCTCTAACCTCTTGGTGTTGGTCTCTAACCTCTTGGTGTTGGTCTCTAACCTCTTGGTGTTGGTCTAACCTCTTGGTGTTGGTCTAACCTCTTGGTGTTGGTCTCTAACCTCTTGGTGTTGGTCTAACCTCTTGGTGTTGGTCTCTAACCTCTTGGTGTTGGTCTCTAACCTCTTGGTGTTGGTCTAACCTCTTGGTGTTGGTCTAACCTCTTGGTGTTGGTCTAACCTCTTGGTGTTGGTCTAACCTCTTGGTGTTGGTCTAACCTCTTGGTGTCGGTCTCTAACCTCTTGGTGTTGGTCTAACCTCTTGGTGTTGGTCTCTAACCTCTTGGTGTTGGTCTCTAACCTCTTGGTGTTGGTCTCTAACCTCTTGGTGTTGGTCTAACCTCTTGCTGTTGGTCTAACCTCTTGGCGTTCGTCTCTAACCTCTCGGCGTTGGTCTCTAACCTCTTGGTGTTGGTCTAACCTCTTGGTCTCTGGTCTCTAACCTCTGGGTGTTGGTCTCTAACCTCTTGGCGTTGGTCTCTAACCTCTTGGTGTTGGTCTCTAACCTCTTGGTGTTGGTCTAACCTCTTGGTGTTGGTCTAACCTCTTGGCGTTCGTCTCTAACCTCTTGGTGTTGGTCTCTAACCTCTTGGCGTTGGTCTCTAACCTCTTGGTGTTGGTCTAACCTCTTGGTGTTGGTCTAACCTCTTGGTGTTGGTCTAACCTCTTGGTGTTGGTCTAACCTCTTGGCGTTGGTCTCTAACCTCTTGGTGTTTGTCTCTAACCTCTTGGTGTTGGTCTAACCTCTTGGTGTTGGTCTAACCTCTTGGTGTTTGTCTCTAACCTCTTGGTGTTGGTCTAACCTCTTGGCGTTGGTCTAACCTCTTGGTGTTTGTCTCTAACCTCTTGGTGTTGGTCTAACCTCTTGGTGTTGGTCTCTAACCTCTTGGTGTTGGTCTCTAACCTCTTGGCGTTGGTCTCTAACCTCTTGGTGTTTGTCTCTAACCTCTTGGTGTTTGTCTCTAACCTCTTGGCGTTGGTCTAACCTCTTGGTGTTTGTCTCTAACCTCTTGGTGTTGGTCTCTAACCTCTTGGCGTTGGTCTCTAACCTCTTGGTGTTGGTCTCTAACCTCTTGGTGTTTGTCTCTAACCTCTTGGCGTTGGTCTAACCTCTTGGTGTTTGTCTCTAACCTCTTGGTGTTGGTCTAACCTCTTGGTGTTGGTCTCTAACCTCTTGGTGTTGGTCTCTAACCTCTTGGTGTTGGTCTCTAACCTCTTGGTGTTGGTCTCTAACCTCTTGGTGTTGGTCTAACCTCTTGGCGTTGGTCTCTAACCTCTTGGTCTCTGGTCTCTAACCTCTTGGTGTTGGTCTCTAACCTCTTGGTGTTGGTCTCTAACCTCTTGGCGTTGGTCTAACCTCTTGGTGTTTGTCTCTAACCTCTTGGTGTTGGTCTAACCTCTTGGCGTTGGTCTCTAACCTCTTGGTCTCTGGTCTCTAACCTCTTGGCGTTGGTCTCTAACCTCTTGGTCTCTGGTCTCTAACCTCTTGGCGTTGGTCTCTAACCTCTTGGTCTCTGGTCTCTAACCTCTTGGCGTTGGTCTCCGCGTTGACCGTCCTCCTCAGCTCCTCCTGGTCCATGTCTCCGTCCTCCACGTGCAGCTGCAGATGTTCCTTCAGCCTCAGCTTCCTCTTGAAGCCTCGCTCGCAGACGGGGCACAGGTGGTGTTTCCCGCGCTGGTGCCGCGTCAGGTCCGAGCGCTGCTTGAACGTCTTGTCGCAGACGGAGCAGCTGAAGGCGTCTGCGCAGTCGGGCGTCTGCGCAGGCGAGCCGTGCACCAGGCGGCAGTGGCGGCTCAGGTCGGACTTGTGTTTGAAGCTGCGCTCGCAGACGGAGCAGCCGTGAGGACGAGCGCCCGTGTGCACAGGCAGGTGGCGCTGCAGGTCTGCGTTACAGCGGAACCACTTCCCACAGGCGGAGCAGCTGAAAGGCCTGTGGTCAGGGGGAGGAGCCTCAGGGCCGCCAGGGGGAGGAGCCTCAGGGCCGTCAGGGGGAGGAGCCCCAGGGCCGTCAGTCTGATCCTCTCTGTCTGAGTGTGGACCTGAGCAGCTGAAAGGCCTGTGGTCAAGGATGACAAGGTTAGAGCCGTCATCAACACTAAAACATGTACAACAGGGCAGGAGGAATGACAGTGTGTTTGAGAGTGCACATGGAGGACGACGGATGGAAATGAACCCAAGGCTGAAATCTGGTGTGGCGTGTTCATTTACACGCTCTGACCCAAATAAACCAATACACCTTTAAAGAGGGGGTGTTCTGCTTTAAAGAGGGGGTGTTCTGCTTTAAAGAGGGGGTGTTCTGCTTTAAAGAGGGCGTGTTCTGCTTTAAAGAGGGGGTGTTCTGCTTTAAAGAGGGGGTGTTCTGCTTTAAAGAGGGCGTGTTCTGCTTTAAAGAGGGGGTGTTCTGCTTTAAAGAGGGGGTGTTCTGCTTTTGTCAGTCCCATAGCACCAGTCTATATCACACTACAATGATGACAAACCTTCTGTTGGTCTGTAAATGCAGTAAATTAGAATAACTGCCTTGTATAAAATGTCTCTCTCAAAATGGCTGTAGTGAATGTCTTGAAATAGGCCTCTGTCTCTTTAAGAACCTCTGAGCCTTTAGACACGCCCCCTCCACACGCTGTCTGTGGCATCAGTGGGGAGGGGGTTCTGCTGAGGAGCAGTGGTTGGTTACTCGGCTGGTGACCAAAGCTCGGAGGCGTCTCCAGGAGGTGGGGGCGTTCCTAGGAGGACTCAGGCAAACCTATCCCTAAAATGGCCGCCATCAGCCAAAAATTCAACAAAAATGTGACAAAAAAATGACAAAAAAATGACAAAAAATCAACAAAAAAAATGACAAAAATTCAACAAAAAATCAACAAAAAATCAACAAAAAAGTGACAAAAAAGTGACAAAAAATGACAAAAATAGACAAAAAAATGACAAAAAAATGACAAAAAAATGACAAAAAAATGACAAAAATTCTACAAAAATGTGACAAAAACCTATCCCTAAAATGGCCGCCATCAGAGTTTGTACAGATTACTCAGAAATACGTGAATGTGCCAAGGCAACACTTCAGCCATGTTTTTAATGAGGGAGTGACAGAATAACAGGATAGAAAGCTGGAAAAAGTCCAGTTTGCAGAATACCCCCCTTTAAGACGAAGTACCCCCCCCCCCCCCCCCCCCCGCATGTTCCTCCATGTCCTCGTGTGTCGACTGAGCTCAGACCTGTTCACCACATCTGCCTCTGAAATCCAGTTACACGTATGACCTGAGGTGGCAGCAGTGAGTATAAAATGGCCAACTTGCCTCTAGTCTCTTTAAAGGAGCTACACCTGATTTTACTTCAAGAAATGGAATGAAGCTATTTTATCCTTTAGGATGTTTTAAGTCGAACGCTTGTGGGAAAAACAAACTATAAAACATTTGTATCAACTTCATGAACTTTCAGGTCATTTTTGCAGCTTTTCTGTGAACGTGAGCCTGAAAAGTCTCCCTTCATAAACTCGTGACGTCCCCACCTGTGGTCGGCCGGATCCTCTCTGTGTGTGAGTGGATCCGCTCCCGCTGCTGCATGTCTCTCCTCCGGCTCTCGCTCTCTGTGTGTGAGTGGACCTGAGCAGCTGAAGGGTCGGCTCGCTCCCGCTGCTGCATGTCTCTCCTCCGGCTCTCGCTCTCTGTGTGTGAGTGGACCTGAGCAGCTGAAGGGTCGGCTCGCTCCCGCTGCTGCATGTCTCTCCTCCGGCTCTCGCTCTCTGTGTGAGTGTGGACCTGAGCAGCTGGAAGGTCGGCTCGCTCCCGCTGCTGCATGTCTCTCCTCCGGCTCTCGCTCTCTGTGTGAGTGTGGACCTGAGCAGCTGAAGGGTCGGCTCGCTCCCGCTGCTGCATGTCTCTCCTCCGGCTCTCGCTCTCTGTGTGAGTGTGGACCTGAGCAGCTGGAAGGTCGGCTCGCTCCTGCTGCTGCATGTCTCTCCTCCGGCTCTCGCTCGTCCTCCTCGTCCTCTGTTTTCACCGTGACCAGGTGGAAATGAAACTCCGGCTCGTCTTTGATGGACGGCGACTCGGGCTCGTCTTTAACACCGGACCTGAACAGAAACAGAGTCACAGCTGAGTGAGGATTATAACGAAACCTGAACCTCTGACTCA
Source organism: Gobius niger (assembly GCF_951799975.1). Taxonomy (NCBI): domain Eukaryota; kingdom Metazoa; phylum Chordata; class Actinopteri; order Gobiiformes; family Gobiidae; genus Gobius; species Gobius niger. The sequence goes on along the minus strand of NW_027639303.1, from coordinate 245,998 downwards.
GGCTGTGCTCACACGCGACAGAACAAGAAGACCATGTCTCTGAGATCAGCTGATGGTCCACACCGTAATCACTCTGAACATAACAAGAAGTACAGATAATATACAAACACATAGACACAAACAACTGACTCACTGATAGGCCTCACCCTCTCTGTGCAGAGAAGTGCAAGACTAGGATAAAAGAGACTGTGAACAGAGGTCTGGACTTCACTTCTTCTCTTTCTCTGAAGCACCAGCTGGTTCTCCTGCTTTGTAACTGGAACAATGGCAATAAAAGCCTTATCTTTGAGACGACTTCTATCTCCAGTGTCTGCTTTGGCGATTTCCAAATAACTGTTCTCACGTGATAGAACCAGGTCCTGACAGCTGATAATGAGGCACAGAGACATGTCCCTCAGAGAGACCAGGACACAGAGACATGACCCTCAGAGTGTCCTGGGTCTGGAACTCTTTGTAGAAGGTTCATACTGTCTTAGGTTAAGGCTATTATGGTTTAGTTTCTTATAGTAAGACAGAAAGGTTTAGTTTTACCTGCTTGACTAGTTTCGATCACTTCCTGTGATCTTCCTCAGAAGCGCCCCCTGGTGGTGGAGGTGTCGTGTCGTAGCAGCTTACATATATTTTCCATCAGATCAGATAAGCATCGAGATCAGGAAACATCAACATCTATGAACCGGGACGAGGGAGCTACACCTTATCACACACCTGGGACCGTCCTGGAGAAGGCGCCAGTCAGTAGGGGGCGCAAGCTCTCCCTACTGACTGGAAAAATGACAGTTACTAAACGTAACTATAGTTCTGTGAGTATGGGCGTAGCCCTCTACGGGCTTCGCTATTGGTTATAACCCGAGGCATCGCCTCGCGCCTGAGAGATTAAAACATCTACCCGCTCCAATCATACCAAGGTGATGGCACACCCACCTGGGGTATATAAACCCCCTCTGCCCACCGCTCATCTCCTTTGAAACTCAGCCATAGGAGACAGGATGGGCCTGCTGGGCGTGCAGGTAGAGGGCTACGCCCATACTCACAGAACTATAGTTACGTTTAGTAACTGTCATTTCTGTTTCGTATGGGCTTCGCCCTCTACAGGCTTCGCCCTCTACGGGCTTCGCTATTGGTTAAAAACCTGCGCGAAGGTCGTAGGGATGAATGTACTCCCAGCAGGCACAAACGGCCCATGATTGGAGCGCACCCAGGACAACGTCATGAAGTCAGTGTCACTAACTAGACGCACCCATGGGCAATAAGAGCAAGGGCCTCGAGCTGCTCCTCCAGAGCACCAAGGCACCTAAAGCCCTATATATAGAAGGAAGCATAACGGCTGCCTCTCCCAAGAGCGCCTATGCCACCACAACAACGCAGAGTACGTGTGCCGCCTCTCCCAAGAGCACACACGTACTCACAACCGACAAGAAGATGGTGAAGGTGCACAGGCCGCCTCTCCCAAGAGCGCCCGCACCTCCACGCCCAACAGGCAGCCTCTCCCAAGAGCACCTGTACTGGGCAGCAAACTACACACTAAACACGGCCACCGCTCAAAACCGAATGAGCGAGCGACCCAGAAGCGACGTCCATTAAGTACGAGCGGGCGAAGGTTGACGAGGATGACCAAGAAGCCGCCAGGCAAACATCCTCTTCCGACACCCCTCTGAACAACGCCGTAGAGGCAGCCACCCCTCGTGTAGAGTGGGCCCTGACGACGCTAGGAACAGGACGGCCTCGAGCCTCGTATGCCATACGAATGGCATGACAGACCCAATGAGCCAACCGTTGGGTGGAAAGTGGGGCACCCTTGCACTTGGCTCCAAAACCCACAAATACCTGGTCCGATCGCCTGAACGTCGCTGAACGGTCCAAATAGCAACGCAGGGCCCGAATCGGGCACAGCAGGTGCCGCCTCTCATCCTCCACAGACGCATGTGGGGGGGGGGGAGAAGGGCCTAATCCTGATAACCCTAGACCTGAAAGAAGAAGTGACGATCTTGGGCTGAAAAGCCGGATTAGGCCACATCTCCAGCAGGCCCCCATCCTCACTGAAGGACATGCAGGAAGGATGCACCGACAACGCAGTCAGGTCCCCCGCCCTCTTGGCAGAGACCAGAGCCAAGAGAAGCGCCGTCTTAAACGATAGACAACTAAGGTCTGACCTGTCCAGGGGCTCAAAAGGAGGGCCAGACAAACCCTCCAAAACCACCTGAAGGTCCCATGAGGGCGAAGTACATCGCACAGGCGGTCTCAGCCTCCGTGCACCGCGCAAAAAACGCTTGACCAGGGGATGGCTCCTCGCCGTGAGGTGGCCAAACCCCACGTGGCCGGTCGTAATGGCTGCCGCAAACACCCCCAGAGTGGCGGCAGCACGCCCTCTATCCAAGAGGAACTGCAGGAATTCCAATATTCCCCGTATTGGGCAAGAAGTGGGATCAAGTGCCCTGTCTGAACACCATTCCTCGAAGAGCCGCCAGCGAGCGCTGTATGCTCGCGTTGTGGACGGCGCACGCGCACCCTGAATGGTGGCCACCACCGGAGAGGGAAGGCCTAAACGCAACAACTTCCCCCTCTCAGCTTCCAAACCAAGAGCCTGTGTCCCAACACTGGGCGGGAGTGCAGAGCCCCCTCCACCTGAACCAACGTGTCCACTCTGTCCGGTAGAGGCCAGGGGCCGTCCACCACCATCCCCACCAGGTCCGGGTACCACCTGGCGCTCGGACTGTCTGGGGCCACAATCAGAATGACCAACCCCTCCGTCCTCACCCTGTGCAGCAGAGGAGGTATGAGGCGAACCGGCGGAAACGCATACAAGAGACCCGTGGGCCACGGCCGATGGGCCAAGGCGTCCACCCCGAGTGGAGGGGCGTCTGCCCACCTGAGCGAGAACCAAAGTGGGCACTGTGCGTTCTCTGCATCTCTCCATCTCCAAGAGATTGTTATGCCCCAAAGGTGACTCCCACGTCCCCCCGGTGGAGCACCGTCCAAGTACTCCGCCCCAACCGGTCAGAGACGCGTCCGTGAACACCTCTGTGTAATGAGGAACGCACCCCAGCCGAACCCCCAGGAAGAGACGGTCTGGAGCCAGCCAGTATTCCACATCGTTCCGCGCGGACGGAGGGACTACCACAACCTTCCTCCTGTCCCGCACTGGGTGCAGCCTGAGGCGACCAAACCACCGCTGGAGGCCCCTCATGTGGAGTAGACCCAACTGAACCACAGGGTGAGCGGCAGCCATCATGCCCAATAGGGAGCGAATGGACTGGGACGGTACCCGTAGCTCGTCCAAGACCGCCCTCCCCAGCGTCCACAGCGCCTCCATCCTCGCGGCCGAGAGGGAGGCGCGCATGCTCCTGGAGTCCAGCTGTAGGCCCAGATACGTCACACGCTGGATGGGGTACAGCACACTCTTCTCCAGGTTGACCACAAAGCCCAGTCGAGATGTGTTCCAACAGAGCCATTGTGTGAGTCTGCGCCTCCTGCCGAGAGGAGGCCAGGATGAGCCAGTCGTCGATGTAAGTAAGAACTCGGATACCCTGACGACGGAGCGGCTCCAGTGCTGCCTCCACACACTTGGAGAACGTGCGCGGGGCCAGTGAATAACCGAAGGGGAGGCGGTGATATTCGTAGCACTTCTCCCCCACTGCAAAGCGCAGAAACTTCCTGTGTTCCGACACAATAGGAACATGGAAGTATGCGTCTGTGAGGTCCACAGATGTCATCCAGTCGCCTGGTCTGACGCACTCCAGGAGCTGCCTGACTGTCAGCATGTGAAAAGGCCGTTCCGCGATACAGTGGTTCAGGACGCGCAGGTCCAAAATCGGACGCACACCTCCGCTCTTCTTGGGGACTAGGAAATATGGGGAGTACAATCCCTTTCCCACCGCGTCTGAAGCCACCTCTGCTATAGCCCCGCGCCGCAGCAGCGAGACTACTTCCTCTTCGATGACCGCGGCCTCCGCCTGACCCTGGAGCCTCGTCCTGAGGATCCCGTTGAAAGGCGGCGGTCTTCGAGCGAACTGCAACACGTAGCCCCTGCGAGGCGTCCTGTCTAACCAGGGAGTGGAGAGAAGCCCCAGGCTTCTCCACTCGTGGTAAAACTCTGTCACGGGCCTCACCGGCCCGGAGAGTAGAAACGGAGCGGGCCCGCCCACCTCCACCCCGGCCTGCGGGGGAGGACGCGGGGGGCCCTGCCGAAAAGGGCCGCGGGGGTCCCAAACCCGGGTCCCCGGACAACGGCGCCGCTGCGGGCAAGGAAAGCGTGCAGCCTAGAGAAGACCTATGCCTCTTAGACTGACCCGTCTCATCTCCCCGCACAGCCCGGGAGCCGTCCCGCCTATTGCCAATAGGGGGTTTCGAGGCAGACCGTGAAGCGCTGTACTCTTTAACCGAGGCCGCACCGCCGCCCCGCGGATGGGTCATAGGTGCCGGCCGCCGTGACGCATCCTCCGTACGGTCTGGTAGGAGAATACGTTTACGTGGCGCGCTGCGAAAAGCAGCAAAAGGTGTAGAAGACATACAACCAGTAGACGCTCTCAGCGCGTCTCCGCTGGGAATAAGAGGCGAAGCATGCTCTTTTACAATGTAACGGGCCGAAGCATGGCCTTTATTGAAAGCAAACCGCCCCTGCTTCCCCCCCTTGGTGACAGCGCCCGGACGTCCACGCGCTGGTCCAGGTCCACGGTCCCTCCGCTGGTCCCGCCTCGGAGAGCGCGCCTGAGTCGTCTGGGATGAGCCCGGAGCGTCGCGTCTCCGCGGAGGTGACGGAGGCTGAAAGTGGCGCTCGCGCCGTTGAGACCTCCGCCGTTGTTCAGAGCGCTGGCGGTCCCACTGGGGACGGAGATGAGGACCCAGCTGCTGGGAAGCTTTGGAAGCAGCATCGAGGCGCTCGACCATCGCCTGGATGTCGGGCCCAAACAGCGAGGCCGTGGAAACAGGGAGATCCAGTAGCTGTCGCTTATCCTGCTCCTTCAACGAGGAAAGCCCCAGCCACAAGTGACGAGATCCCACCTGAGCCGCTGCCATTGACCGGCCACCGTCAATGGCGAACGCCTGGGACATGCGGAGGAAGGCCGCCACTGTAGTCTGAACCTCCTCAAGCTCCTCCAGGGCCAGCTCAGTGCGCCCGTGGACGAGCTTATCCAGCGAGCCCGCCAGAAAAGCCATGTTGCTATGCTAACGCCACTACCTGAGCGGCGTTAGCATAGCAGCGGTCCAAGACAGCCATCGTTAGCTTGTCCTTGTCAGAGGGAAGCAACGATTTACCCCCCAGCCAAGGGGATGAGGACGGAAGGAGGGACATCCTGACCCCGTCATCAATCGGCGGGACCCCGGACCGCCACGTCCAATCCTGCACCGTGGAATACGGCCCGTACCCCAGCGCAGGATGTTTCGCCGTGAGCGGATGAACCCATTTGCGCTGAGCAAAGTGCATGATAGGCGGCATAGCCGGGCACACCACGACAGGGCGAGGTTTTCGGCGGGAACGACTAGCCAAGCCTTCCGTGAAATCCTCCACCGGAGCAGCAGACTGAGACGGGGGCAGTGGAATCTGCATACGGTCCGCGGCAGACGCAAACAACGCAGGGAGATAATCCAAAGGATAACGATCCCCCTGACCCTCTGACGGCGTCTCGGAGAAGATGGAGTTAGCGTCTTCCTCGTAACAGCGGCAATCATCTTCCTCATCATATTCACTCCAATCCTTCCTCCCGGGGCCTGTTGAAGGCGCCAGATCCTGATCCGACGGCACAGCGTCCTGAGCTGGCCGTCCCGGTGAACCTGGACCCATGAAGCCGCAGCGGCTTTCGCGCTCTTCCCTGGAGAGCGCCAAGCACGCCCGGCAGTCAGCATCCTCCGCTGTATGGCGCCAACCGAGGCAGCGGAAGCACAGCTCGTGCTGGTCTTCAGGGAGGAGGATGGAGGGACACTTGCCGCATCTACGGAGCTCGACACCGGCAGGTGAAGACATCTTAGAGCGGAGAAGCGGCAAGAAGATCCTGAAGTAAGTCGAAGTATCGTTCTGAGAAGAACGTGCTCGTAGAAGTGAGTTCTAATAAGAACTTGCTCTCTCAAACGCTGAGTTAAAAAAGGAGATGAGCGGTGGGCAGAGGGGGTTTATATACCCCAGGTGGGTGTGCCATCACCTTGGTATGATTGGAGCGGGTAGATGTTTTAATCTCTCAGGCGCGAGGCGATGCCTCGGGTTATAACCAATAGCGAAGCCCGTAGAGGGCAAAGCCCATACGAAACAGAACCCATGTAAGCTGCTACGACACGACACCTCCACCACCAGGGGGCGCTTCTGAGGAAGATCACAGGAAGTGATCGAAACTAGTCAAGCAGGTAAAACTAAACCTTCTGTCTTACTATAAGAAACTAAACTATAATGAGTCTGGAACAGTTTGTAAACAAAGTCCAGTGAGAAGTGGTTCTTGGTTGGATGAGATTATGTTTTTTTTATTATAGTTCATGATATAGTATGTGAATATTATATTTCATATTTCATCAGTTTCTCTGTTCTGTGTCTCATTATCATGTTATTATTATGTTGTTATTATGTATCAGAGACACGATGTTCTTTTCACCGGCTGAACATTTGAATAATGTCATTAAGATTCGACTGGAGAGATTTTAACAGGATTTTAACACATCCTCAGCTTCATCCTCACGAGCCTGAAGCAGAATAAACCCTAAAACAAACCCCTAAACAAACCCTGAATAAACCCCTAAACAAACCCTAAAACAAACCCTTAAATAAACCCTTAAACAAACCCTGAATAAACCCTGAGTCTGACCTGAGAGGCTCCGGAATCTCCCGCTTCAGCTCCGCCATGTTCCACTGAAGCCTCGGGACGGAGCTCCGTGTGTTGTTGTTGTTGTTAGCTTTAGCTGCTTTAGCTTCGGTTAGCCGCCGTTAGCTTCATTAGCATCACACGGGGTCCTCTGCACTGAGGTGTCCTCACAGCTGCCTGTGTTAAACTCCGCCGCCAGGGGGCAGACTGCAGTCTAAACGGACTCACGGACTCAGATGAATAAATAAATACATAAATACATACATAAAGATGAATAAATTAGTGGGGGGAAAAAGATAAATAAATAAATAATAATAATAATAATAATAATAATAATGATAATAATAAACACTTGATTAAAATTAACAAATGAATTATATGAATTAGATAAATAAATACAAAGGAGTGTTGTAGTCATTAAAATCTGTTTTCCAAATGTATTTATTTCCTAAATGGATGATCTCGTAGTTATACGGAAGCCGTTTCTGCTTCTGCCATGTTCAAAAGCAAAAGCCCAGCAGGAAGTCAGAAATATCAGACTGAAACATCTGGAGACGTCTGTGTGGACTCGCTGTTCAGTGAAGGTTCTCGAGTCTTCGTCTGTACTGAGTGACGTCACCTCCTGAAGCTTCTCTATAATCAGGCAGTGTTTCAGATCACAGTGATGTTTCTGTCATGCTTCACTGTGATTGGCTGATTCACCCGTCACTCACTGTGACTCAAACATCTGTATTTATCACAGAAACCACAGAACAAACCGTGAGAAGAGACTTTAATGACTTTACACATTAAACAGTTAAAGGAGCTTCAGTTTCTTTGTTTTAAACACGGAGTAAAGTTTATTCAGTCGGTAAAAAAACAGTTTTTATTCAATTGTAATAAAAAACATGGACGAGGCTGATGAGAAAGTGCTGATAAAGAAGTTTACATGAGGATTATTGTATGTTCTTCTTCTCTTGTGTCAGAGTCTGTTCTTCTTCTCTTGTGTCAGAGTCTGTTCTTCTTCTCTTGTGTCAGAGTCTGTTCTTCTTCACGTGTTGAAATACTAAATACTTCTGTTTACTCGAGTAAAAGCACTGACCCAAATAACAAAGAACTACTCGAGTAATGAGTAAAAGTCGATCATAAATGAGGTTTTTCTGACCTTTATTTTGAAGGTCATGTAGAAACGGCAGGACTTTCCTCATTAGACCAAAGTCATGCAGACGGGACAACAGTAAAGCAGGCGTCAGAAAGTCCCCGGGACAGTCGTCGTCTCACGGAGCCTCATGTTCAAACATGCAGAGCCGTGACAACATCACACTTTAATCCCTTTAATACAGTTTCTGCTTTACCTCAATCTAAGAGAGAGGTTTGATCTGATGCTTTAACCCCGTCACAAACGCCAGGAGGAAATCCAGACCCTCAGAGAAACACCCAGACCCTCAGAGAAACACCCAGGCCCTCAGAGAAACACCCCTCAGAGAAACACCCAGACCCTCAGAGAAACACCCAGACCCTCAGAGAAACACCCAGACCCTCAGAGAAACACCCAGGCCCTCAGAGAAACACCCAGACCCTCAGAGAAACACCAGACCCTCAGAGAAACACCCAGGCCCTCAGAGAAACACCAGACCCTCAGAGAAACACCCAGACCCTCAGAGAAACACCAGACCCTCAGAGAAACACCCAGACCCTCAGAGAAACACCCAGGCCCTCAGAGAAACACCCAGGCCCTCAGAGAAACACCCAGGCCCTCAGAGAAACACCCAGGCCCTCAGAGAAACACCCCTCAGAGAAACACCCAGACCCTCAGAGAAACACCCAGACCCTCAGAGAAACACCCAGACCCTCAGAGAAACACCCAGACCCCCAGAGAAACACCCAGGCCCTCAGAGAAACACCCAGAGAAACACCCAGGCCCTCAGAGAAACACCCAGAGAAACACCCAGACCCTCAGAGAAACACCCAGACCCTCAGAGAAACACCAGACCCTCAGAGAAACACCCAGACCCTCAGAGAAACACCAGACCCTCAGAGAAACACCCAGGCCCTCAGAGAAACACCCAGACCCTCAGAGAAACACCCAGACCCTCAGAGAAACACCCCTCAGAGAAACACCCAGACCCTCAGAGAAACACCCAGGCCCTCAGAGAAACACCAGACCCTCAGAGAAACACCCAGGCCCTCAGAGAAACACCCAGACCCTCAGAGAAACACCCAGGCCCTCAGAGAAACACCCCTCAGAGAAACACCCAGACCCTCAGAGAAACACCCCTCAGAGAAACACCCAGACCCTCAGAGAAACACCCAGGCCCTCAGAGAAACACCCCTCAGAGAAACACCCAGACCCTCAGAGAAACACCCCTCAGAGAAACACCCAGACCCTCAGAGAAACACCCAGAGAAACACCCAGGCCCTCAGAGAAACACCCAGAGAAACACCCAGGCCCTCAGAGAAACACCCAGAGAAACACCCAGGCCCTCAGAGAAACACCCAGAGAAACACCCAGAGAAACACCCAGGCCCTCAGAGAAACACCCAGAGAAACACCCAGGCCCTCAGAGAAACACCCAGAGAAACACCCAGGCCCTCAGAGAAACACCCAGGCCCTCAGAGAAACACCCAGGCCCTCAGAGAAACACCCAGAGAAACACCAGGCTCTCAGAGAAACACCCAGACCCTCAGAGAAACACCCAGAGAAACACCCAGGCCCTCAGAGAAACACCCAGGCCCTCAGAGAAACACCAGGCTCTCAGAGAAACACCCAGGCCCTCAGAGAAACACCCAGAGAAACACCAGGCCCTCAGAGAAACACCCCTCAGAGAAACACCCAGAGAAACACCAGGCTCTCAGAGAAACACCCAGACCCTCAGAGAAACACCCAGAGAAACACCAGGCTCTCAGAGAAACACCCAGACCCTCAGAGAAACACCCAGAGAAACACCAGGCCCTCAGAGAAACACCCCTCAGAGAAACACCCAGAGAAACACCCAGGCCCTCAGAGAAACACCCAGGCCCTCAGAGAAACACCCCTCAGAGAAACACCCAGAGAAACACCCAGGCCCTCAGAGAAACACCCAGGCCCTCAGAGAAACACCAGGCTCTCAGAGAAACACCAGGCCCTCAGAGAAACACCCAGAGAAACACCAGGCCCTCAGAGAAACACCCAGGCCCTCAGAGAAACACCCCTCAGAGAAACACCCAGAGAAACACCAGGCCCTCAGAGAAACACCCCTCAGAGAAACACCCAGGCCCTCAGAGAAACACCCAGACCCTCAGAGAAACACCCAGACCCTCAGAGAAACACCCAGACCCTCAGAGAAACACCCAGACCCTCAGAGAAACACCCAGGCCCTCAGAGAAACACCCAGACCCTCAGAGAAACACCCAGGCCCTCAGAGAAACACCCAGAGAAACACCCAGGCCCTCAGAGAAACACCCAGACCCTCAGAGAAACACCCAGACCCTCAGAGAAACACCCAGGCCCTCAGAGAAACACCCAGACCCTCAGAGAAACACCCAGGCCCTCAGAGAAACACCCAGACCCTCAGAGAAACACCCAGGCCCTCAGAGAAACACCCAGAGAAACACCCAGGCCCTCAGAGAAACACCCAGACCCTCAGAGAAACACCCAGACCCTCAGAGAAACACCCAGACCCTCAGAGAAACACCCAGGCCCTCAGAGAAACACCCAGACCCTCAGAGAAACACCCAGACCCTCAGAGAAACACCAGGCCCTCAGAGAAACACCCAGGCCCTCAGAGAAACACCCAGGCCCTCAGAGAAACACCCAGACCCTCAGAGAAACACCCAGACCCTCAGAGAAACACCAGACCCTCAGAGAAACACCCAGGCCCTCAGAGAAACACCCAGGCCCTCAGAGAAACACCCCTCAGAGAAACACCCAGACCCTCAGAGAAACACCCAGGCCCTCAGAGAAACACCCAGACCCTCAGAGAAACACCCAGGCCCTCAGAGAAACACCCAGACCCTCAGAGAAACACCCAGACCCTCAGAGAAACACCCCTCAGAGAAACACCCAGACCCTCAGAGAAACACCCAGGCCCTCAGAGAAACACCCCTCAGAGAAACACCCAGACCCTCAGAGAAACACCCAGGCCCTCAGAGAAACACCCAGAGAAACACCCAGACCCTCAGAGAAACATCAGGAACATCTCACACGTGAAAACCAGGAGGTGAAGGATGTGATGATTCATTCTGACATTATAGCATTTTGGGCACTCAGTTCTTTAAAGAGGGGGTGTTCTGCTTTAAAGAGGGGGTGTTCTGCTTTAAAGAGGGGGTGTTCTGCTTTAAAGAGGGGGTGTTCTGCTTTAAAGAGGGGGTGTTCTGCCTTAAAGAGGGGGTGTTCTGCTTTAAAGAGGGGGTGTTCTGCCTTAAAGAGGGGGTGTTCTGCTTTAAAGAGGGGGTGTTCTGCTTTAAAGAGGGCGTGTTCTGCTTTAAAGAGGGGGTGTTCTGCTTTAAAGAGGGGGTGTTCTGCCTTAAAGAGGGGGTGTTCTGCTTTAAAGAGGGGGTGTTCTGCTTTAAAGAGGGGGTGTTCTGCTTTAAAGAGGGGGTGTTCTGCTTTAAAGAGGGGGTGTTCTGCTCTAAAGAGGGGGTGTTCTGCTTTAAAGAGGGGGTGTTCTGCTTTAAAGAGGGGGTGTTCTGCTTTAAAGAGGGGGTGTTCTGCTTTAAAGAGGGCGTGTTCTGCCTTAAAGAGGGGGTGTTCTGCTTTAAAGAGGGCGTGTTCTGCCTTAAAGAGGGGGTGTTCTGCTTTAAAGAGGGGGTGTTCTGCTTTAAAGAGGGGGTGTTCTGCCTTAAAGAGGGGGTGTTCTGCTTTAAAGAGGGGGTGTTCTGCTTTAAAGAGGGGGTGTCCTGCTTTAAAGAGGGGGTGTTCTGCTTTAAAGAGGGGGTGTTCTGCTTTAAAGAGGGGGTGTTCTGCTTTAAAGAGGGGGTGTTCTGCTTTAAAGAGGGCGTGTTCTGCCTTAAAGAGGGGGTGTTCTGCTTTAAAGAGGGGGTGTTCTGCTTTAAAGAGGGGGTGTTCTGCCTTAAAGAGGGGGTGTTCTGCTTTAAAGAGGGGGTGTTCTGCTTTAAAGAGGGGGTGTTCTGCTTTAAAGAGGGGGTGTTCTGCTTTAAAGAGGGGGTGTTCTGCTTTAAAGAGGGGGTGTTCTGCTTTAAAGAGGGGGTGTTCTGCTTTAAAGAGGGGGTGTTCTGCTTTAAAGAGGGGGTGTTCTGCTTTAAAGAGGGGGTGTTCTGCTTTAAAGAGGGGGTGTTCTGCTTTAAAGAGGGGGTGTTCTGCTTTAAAGAGGGGGTGTTCTGCTTTAAAGAGGGCGTGTTCTGCCTTAAAGAGGGGGTGTTCTGCTTTAAAGAGGGGGTGTTCTGCTTTAAAGAGGGGGTGTTCTGCTTTAAAGAGGGGGTGTTCTGCTTTAAAGAGGGGGTGTTCTGCTTTAAAGAGGGGGTGTTCTGCCTTAAAGAGGGGGTGTTCTGCTTTAAAGAGGGGGTGTTCTGCCTTAAAGAGGGGGTGTTCTGCTTTAAAGAGGGGGTGTTCTGCTTTAAAGAGGGCGTGTTCTGCTTTAAAGAGGGGGTGTTCTGCTTTAAAGAGGGGGTGTTCTGCTTTAAAGAGGGGGTGTTCTGCTTTAAAGAGGGGGTGTTCTGCTTTAAAGAGGGGGTGTTCTGCTTTAAAGAGGGGGTGTTCTGCTTTAAAGAGGGGGTGTTCTGCTTTAAAGAGGGGGTGTTCTGCTTTAAAGAGGGGGTGTTCTGCTTTTGTCAGTCCCATAGCACCAGTCTATATCTCACTACAATGATGACAAACCTTCTGTCGGTCTGTAAATGCAGTAAATTAGAATAACTGCCTTGTATAAAATGTCTCTCTCAAAATGGCTGTAGTGAATGTCTTGAAATAGGCCTCTGTCTCTTTAAGAACCTCTGAGCCTTTAGACACGCCCCCTCCACACGCTGTCTGTGGCATCAGTGGGGAGGGGGTTCTGCTGAGGAGCAGTGGTTGGTTACTCGGCTGGTGACCAAAGCTCGGAGGCGTCTCCAGGAGGTGGGGGCGTTCCTAGGAGGACTCAGGCAAACCTATCCCTAAAATGGCCGCCATCAGAGTTTTTACAGATTACTCAGAAATACGTGAATGTGCCAAGGCAACACTTCAGCCATGTTTTTAATGAGGGAGTGACAGAATAACAGGATGGAAAGCTGGAAAAAGTCTATTTCGCAGAATACCCCCCCTTTAAATATCACTTTGAGCTTTGACGACCAAACCAAACATGGTCGTTCTTCTACTCGAGCCCGATCTGTGACTGTGGCCCCGTTTCAGTTTAAGGGTGTAGTGTTTACTGCAGACTCAATTTGCGGCCCCCCCGGTGCTTCCTCCCGGTGGTGCTTCCTCAGGCGTGTCCCCCGGCGTGTCCTCCGGTGCTTCCTCCCGGTGGTGCTTCCTCCCGGTGGTGCTTCCTCCGGTGCTTCCTCCGGTGCTTCCTCAGGTGTTTCCTCAGGCGTTTCCTCCCGGTGGTGCTTCCTCCGGTGCTTCCTCCGGTGCTTCCTCAGGTGCTTCCTCAGGTGTTTCCCCCGGCGTGTCCTCCCGGTGGTGCTTCCTCAGGTGTTTCCTCCCGGTGGTGCTTCCTCAGGCGTGTCCTCCCGGTGGTGCTTCCTCAGGCGTTTCCTCCCGGTGGTGCTTCCTCAGGCGTGTCCTCCCGGTGGTGCTTCCTCAGGCGTGTCCTCCCGGTGGTGCTTCCTCAGGCGTTTCCTCCCGGTGGTGCTTCCTCAGGCGTTTCCTCCCGGTGGTGCTTCCTCAGGCGTTTCCTCCCGGTGGTGCTTCCTCAGGCGTGTCCTCCCGGTGGTGCTTCCTCAGGCGTTTCCTCCCGGTGGTGCTTCCTCAGGCGTTTCCTCCCGGTGGTGCTTCCTCAGGCGTGTCCTCCCGGTGGTGCTTCCTCAGGCGTTTCCTCCCGGTGGTGCTTCCTCCGGTGCTTCCTCAGCGAGCCTCTGTCCGTGTAGCTCTTGGTGCACAGTTTGCAGGGGAAGGGCCTCTGGCCGCGGTGCAGCAGCTCGTGCGCTCGCAGCAGCGGCCTCTCGCTGAAGCGCTTGTCACACAGCCCACACGCGTGTGGCCGCTCTCCCGTGTGCGTCCTCACGTGTTTCTGTAACCCGCCCTTGGAGATGAAGCGGCTCTTGCACACGGAGCAGCTGAAAGGCTTCTCGCCCGTGTGCGTGCGCAGGTGCCGGAGGGCGTGGCCTCTGAAGGCGCGGTGACACACGGGGCAGAGGAACGTGAGTGAGGGCGTGGCTGCGCAGCTCCGCCCCCCGCTGGAAACGCTTCCCACAGACGGAGCAGAGGTGGGGCTTACGGTCCGGGCTGTGGCCTGAGTGGCCGGGGGGCGAGGGGGGCGGGGCCTGCGAGGGGGGCGGGGCCTGCGAGGGGGACGGGCCCTGCGAGGGGGACGGGCCCTGCGAGCCCTGCAAGGGGGGCGGTGCCTGCGAGGGGGACGAGGGGGGCGGGCCCTGCGAGGAGGGCGGGGCCTGCGAGGGGGGTGGGGCCTGCGAGGGGGACGAGGGGGGCGGGCCCTGCGAGGGGGACGAGGGGGGCGGGCCCTGCGAGTGCGTCCTCAGGTGGTCCCTCAGAGTCTTCCCGCGGCTGAAGCTCCGCCCACACTGACAGCAGCGGTGAGGCTTCAGGCTGTGGTGGATCACCTGGTGCTGGTTCAGGTGACTCACGTTTTTAAAGCCTTTCACACAGACGGAGCAGGCGCCGCCCACCTCTGCTTCAGGCTGTGCGGGAGCTTCATCTGCTTCAGCTTCAGCTTTCACACAGAGCGGCTCCTGCTCCTCCTGCAGCTCCTGCTCCTCCTGCAGCTCCTGCTCCTCCTGCTCCTCCTGCAGCTCCTGCTCCTCCTGCTCCTCCTGCTCCTCCTGCAGCTCCTGCTCCTCCTGCTCCTCCTGCAGCTCCTGCTCCTCCTGCAGCTCCTGCTCCTCCTGCAGCTCCTGCTCCTCCTGCAGCTCCTGCTCCTCCTGCAGCTCCTGCTCCTCCTGCAGCTCCTGCTCCTCCTGCAGCTCCTGCAGCTCCTGCAGCTCCTCCTGTTTGACGCTGAAACCCTCCTCTCTGTAAAAGAAACCACAGCCTTAAAGGAACAGGCCAGCGTTTTTCCACACTGAGATATGTTCTTACCTGAGCTGTGACGAGTTCTTTAGGACCTGTCTGATCTTCAGTCACGTAAACACAGCGCAGACGGCGTTAGCATTTAGCCTCTCCCTCTCTCCTCTATAGCTCCAAAACAGGTCAAGATAGAAGCTACCAAGCTCTTCCACGTTTCCCCTATTTAAATATGGTTACGTGAAGTGTTCCACTACAAAGTATAATTACACACAATTAAACAATGTGGATTTTCTAAGCGGATAAAAGGGGGAACTATATTGTAAGGCGTAATAATACCAGGAGTAGTTCAGCGTCCGCGCAGTAAAGTGAAGATTACTGCGCTGTGTTTACGTGACTGAAGATCAGACAGGTCCTAAAGAACTCGTCTCAGCTCAGGTAAGAACATATCTCAGTGTGGAAAAACACCGGCCTGGTCCTTTAACCAAGAGCATTTTCTCCAGTTCAGCTTTACCCAAATCTAAACGTTTACAGAATGTCGGCCAGAGGGAGCGTGAGGAGACTCTGAGAAGAGGAGATGTTTCAGGCGGTTTCTCTCATCTCAGAAACTGAACATTATATTATCACGAATAACATGTATTTAAGCAGGAAGGTCCCACTGAGGGAAGTCTATTGTACATGTTTTAGTGGGAGAACTCCACAGAAAGGCCCAGGAATCGAACCCGGGACCTGAAGCTCGAGCTCTTATAGTTTATATATCGGTGCTGTTTCTACTGTGTTGAAATAACTCCTACATTTAAATCAGTTTTTATTCATTTATTGATTTAACAAGAACCAAAGTCATGGTTTAAAAGCTGATGACGTCGTTTCTACAGGTAAACAAAGCTGCACGTGGTTAAAGAGGATCAACATTTACATCAGGCTCAGATTCACGTGTTATTATATTATTATTATTATTATTATTATTATTATTATTATTATTATTATTATTATTATTGTTTTTGTGTCTCGGGTGAATAAACAGAGTGAATGAACTCACTGTGAGTCGCTCCGGCGCAGCGACATGTTTCATCTTTGAGCTTCAGGAAACAGCGCTCTGTCCGTTAGCCTGTTAGCCTGTTAGCCTGTTAGCCTGTTAGCGCCGGAGCTAACGATGCTAACAACAACAACACTGGGGTCCTCGCGGGGTCCGGGCAGCTGCCTGTTCAGAAACACCGCATTAAAGCTTTGATTTTAGCTGAAACATGAACCAACACAAGAGTCACGTGACGGTTTAATGAGATTTACATGTTTAGATTTAGATTATAAACGATATAAACGAGCACATTGTTATTTTCACCTCTTCATATCGTAATAAAACATCCCCAATAAAGAGAATTACAAATCTACATAAATAAACGTGTTTCTGATCAGGCGGAGTCGGTTCGCGCGGAGGACCCCTGTGATGCTAACGATGCTAACGATGCTAACGCTGCTGCAAACGGCCCCAAAGCCTTTACAGACGCAGATAAAGCTCCGAAACATGGCCGAGGTGAAGCTGGAGCGGGACGCGGGGCTGAGGGAGCCCGAGGAGGAGGCGCACGGCCGGGAACTGCACCGCTAGACGGCGCTATAACCCCCGGACCACCGCGGCGGAGGACCCGGGGCTGAGGCTGCCGTTCACGGGGGAAACACGGCCCCAAACACGGCTCAGGTGAGAGACCCGGCTCTCTGGAAGAGATGTTATACATGTTTTATCCTGCGTTACTCTGCCCTGCAGGCTGTAGAGGAGGAGATGTTATACATGTTTTATCCTGCGTTGCTCTGCCCTGCAGGCTGTAGAGGAGGAGATGTTATACATGTTTTATCCTGCGTTACTCTGCCCTGCAGGCTGTAGAGGAGGAGATGTTATACATGTTTTATCCTGCGTTACTCTGCCCTGCAGGCTGTAGAGGAGGAGATGTTATACATGTTTTATCCTGCGTTACTCTGCCCTGCAGGCTGTAGAGGAGGAGATGTTATACATGTTTTATCCTGCGTTGCTCTGCCCTGCAGGCTGTGAGCTCCAGGAGGGTTAGATTTGGGCAAAGCCGCTCAGGTGGGGCTAAAGGTTAATGAATCTTTGTCTTTATAACATTTATAATCATCATGAGGAAACACTTTGTAAAACATGACGTGAGCGCGGCGGCTCGGTGGCTCAGTGGTTAGCGCTCGTGCTTCACAGCAAGAAGGTCCCGGGTTCGATTCCCTCCTGAACGCGGTCTCTCTGTGGTGGTTTCCCCGACCGCTAAAACATGTACAACAGGCCAGGACGAGCGATGTGTGTGAATGTGAGGTGGTCAGAGGGACTCAGGAGCAGCTGCAGGGTCTGAGTCAGGAGCAGCTGCAGGGTCTGAGTCAGGAGCAGCTGCAGGGTCTGAGTCAGGAGCAGCTGCAGGGTC
Source organism: Gobius niger (assembly GCF_951799975.1). Lineage (NCBI taxonomy): Eukaryota > Metazoa > Chordata > Actinopteri > Gobiiformes > Gobiidae > Gobius > Gobius niger. The sequence continues at coordinate 228,726 of NW_027639303.1, read as the reverse complement.
TGAGTCAGGGTCTGAGTCAGGATCAGCTGCAGGGTCTGAGTCAGGACCAGCTGCAGGGTCTGAGTCAGGGTCTGAGTCAGGGTCTGAGTCAGGATCAGCTGCAGGGTCTGAGTCAGGACCAGCTGCAGGGTCTGAGTCAGGGTCTGAGTCAGGACCAGCTGCAGGGTCTGAGTCAGGACCAGCTGCAGGGTCTGAGTCAGGGTCTGAGTCAGGACCAGCTGCAGGGTCTGAGTCAGGACCAGCTGCAGGGTCTGAGTCAGGAGCAGCTGCAGGGTCTGACTCAGGAGCAGCTGCAGGGTCTGAGTCAGGACCAGCTGCAGGGTCTGAGTCAGGAGCAGCTGCAGGGTCTGAGTCAGGAGCAGCTGCAGGGTCTGAGTCAGGATCAGCTGCAGGGTCTGAGTCAGGATCAGCTGCAGGGTCTGACTCAGGAGCAGCTGCAGGGTCTGAGTCAGGAGCAGCTGCAGGGTCTGAGTCAGGAGCAGCTGCAGGGTCTGAGTCAGGACCAGCTGCAGGGTCTGAGTCAGGAGCAGCTGCAGGGTCTGAGTCAGGATCAGCTGCAGGGTCTGAGTCAGGATCAGCTGCAGGGTCTGAGTCAGGATCAGCTGCAGGGTCTGAGTCAGGATCAGCTGCAGGGTCTGAGTCAGGACCAGCTGCAGGGTCTGAGTCAGGAGCAGCTGCAGGGTCTGAGTCAGGGTCTGAGTCAGGATCAGCTGCAGGGTCTGAGTCAGGATCAGCTGCAGGGTCTGAATCAGGGTCTGAGTCAGGATCAGCTGCAGGGTCTGAGTCAGGATCAGCTGCAGGGTCTGAGTCAGGATCAGCTGCAGGGTCTGAATCAGGGTCTGAGTCAGGACCAGCTGCAGGGTCTGAGTCAGGACCAGCTGCAGGGTCTGAGTCAGGATCAGCTGCAGGGTCTGAGTCAGGATCAGCTGCAGGGTCTGAGTCAGGGTCTGAGTCAGGATCAGCTGCAGGGTCTGAGTCAGGACCAGCTGCAGGGTCTGAGTCAGGAGCAGCTGCAGGGTCTGAGTCAGGATCAGCTGCAGGGTCTGAGTCAGGGTCTGAGTCAGGATCAGCTGCAGGGTCTGAGTCAGGGTCTGAGTCAGGATCAGCTGCAGGGTCTGAGTCAGGACCAGCTGCAGGGTCTGAGTCAGGGTCTGAGTCAGGGTCTGAGTCAGGATCAGCTGCAGGGTCTGAGTCAGGACCAGCTGCAGGGTCTGAGTCAGGGTCTGAGTCAGGACCAGCTGCAGGGTCTGAGTCAGGACCAGCTGCAGGGTCTGAGTCAGGGTCTGAGTCAGGACCAGCTGCAGGGTCTGAGTCAGGACCAGCTGCAGGGTCTGAGTCAGGAGCAGCTGCAGGGTCTGACTCAGGAGCAGCTGCAGGGTCTGAGTCAGGACCAGCTGCAGGGTCTGAGTCAGGAGCAGCTGCAGGGTCTGAGTCAGGAGCAGCTGCAGGGTCTGAGTCAGGATCAGCTGCAGGGTCTGAGTCAGGATCAGCTGCAGGGTCTGACTCAGGAGCAGCTGCAGGGTCTGAGTCAGGAGCAGCTGCAGGGTCTGAGTCAGGAGCAGCTGCAGGGTCTGAGTCAGGATCAGCTGCAGGGTCTGAGTCAGGATCAGCTGCAGGGTCTGAGTCAGGACCAGCTGCAGGGTCTGAGTCAGGAGCAGCTGCAGGGTCTGAGTCAGGGTCTGAGTCAGGATCAGCTGCAGGGTCTGAGTCAGGATCAGCTGCAGGGTCTGAATCAGGGTCTGAGTCAGGATCAGCTGCAGGGTCTGAGTCAGGATCAGCTGCAGGGTCTGAGTCAGGACCAGCTGCAGGGTCTGAGTCAGGAGCAGCTGCAGGGTCTGAGTCAGGGTCTGAGTCAGGATCAGCTGCAGGGTCTGAGTCAGGATCAGCTGCAGGGTCTGAATCAGGGTCTGAGTCAGGATCAGCTGCAGGGTCTGAGTCAGGATCAGCTGCAGGGTCTGAGTCAGGATCAGCTGCAGGGTCTGAATCAGGGTCTGAGTCAGGACCAGCTGCAGGGTCTGAGTCAGGAGCAGCTGCAGGGTCTGAGTCAGGATCAGCTGCAGGGTCTGAGTCAGGATCAGCTGCAGGGTCTGACTCAGGAGCAGCTGCAGGGTCTGAGTCAGGACCAGCTGCAGGGTCTGAGTCAGGAGCAGCTGCAGGGTCTGAGTCAGGGTCTGAGTCAGGATCAGCTGCAGGGTCTGAGTCAGGATCAGCTGCAGGGTCTGAATCAGGGTCTGAGTCAGGATCAGCTGCAGGGTCTGAGTCAGGATCAGCTGCAGGGTCTGAGTCAGGATCAGCTGCAGGGTCTGAATCAGGGTCTGAGTCAGGACCAGCTGCAGGGTCTGAGTCAGGAGCAGCTGCAGGGTCTGAGTCAGGATCAGCTGCAGGGTCTGAGTCAGGATCAGCTGCAGGGTCTGACTCAGGAGCAGCTGCAGGGTCTGAGTCAGGACCAGCTGCAGGGTCTGAGTCAGGGTCTGTGTCAGGAGCAGCTGCAGGGTCTGAGTCAGGACCAGCTGCAGGGTCTGAGTCAGGAGCAGCTGCAGGGACTGAGTCAGGATCAGCTGCAGGGTCTGAGTCAGGATCAGCTGCAGGGTCTGACTCAGGAGCAGCTGCAGGGTCTGAGTCAGGAGCAGCTGCAGGGTCTGAGTCAGGACCAGCTGCAGGGTCTGAGTCAGGATCAGCTGCAGGGTCTGAGTCAGGATCAGCTGCAGGGTCTGAGTCAGGACCAGCTGCAGGGTCTGAGTCAGGAGCAGCTGCAGGGTCTGAGTCAGGGTCTGAGTCAGGATCAGCTGCAGGGTCTGAGTCAGGATCAGCTGCAGGGTCTGAATCAGGGTCTGAGTCAGGATCAGCTGCAGGGTCTGAGTCAGGATCAGCTGCAGGGTCTGAGTCAGGATCAGCTGCAGGGTCTGAATCAGGGTCTGAGTCAGGATCAGCTGCAGGGTCTGAGTCAGGAGCAGCTGCAGGGTCTGAGTCAGGAGCAGCTGCAGGGTCTGAGTCAGGGTCTGAGTCAGGGTCTGAGTCAGGATCAGCTGCAGGGTCTGAGTCAGGAGCAGCTGCAGGGTCTGAGTCAGGGTCTGAGTCAGGGTCTGAGTCAGGGTCTGAGTCAGGATCAGCTGCAGGGTCTGAGTCAGGACCAGCTGCAGGGTCTGAGTCAGGACCAGCTGCAGGGTCTGAGTCAGGATCAGCTGCAGGGTCTGAATCAGGGTCTGAGTCAGGATCAGCTGCAGGGTCTGAGTCAGGGTCTGAGTCAGGACCAGCTGCAGGGTCTGAGTCAGGATCAGCTGCAGGGTCTGAGTCAGGATCAGCTGCAGGGTCTGACTCAGGAGCAGCTGCAGGGTCTGACTCAGGACCAGCTGCAGGGTCTGAGTCAGGGTCTGAGTCAGGATCAGCTGCAGGGTCTGAGTCAGGACCAGCTGCAGGGTCTGAGTCAGGGTCTGAGTCAGGACCAGCTGCAGGGTCTGAGTCAGGACCAGCTGCAGGGTCTGAGTCAGGAGCAGCTGCAGGGTCTGAGTCAGGATCAGCTGCAGGGTCTGAGTCAGGATCAGCTGCAGGGTCTGACTCAGGAGCAGCTGCAGGGTCTGAGTCAGGAGCAGCTGCAGGGTCTGAGTCAGGAGCAGCTGCAGGGTCTGAGTCAGGACCAGCTGCAGGGTCTGAGTCAGGATCAGCTGCAGGGTCTGAGTCAGGATCAGCTGCAGGGTCTGAGTCAGGACCAGCTGCAGGGTCTGAGTCAGGAGCAGCTGCAGGGTCTGAGTCAGGGTCTGAGTCAGGATCAGCTGCAGGGTCTGAGTCAGGATCAGCTGCAGGGTCTGAATCAGGGTCTGAGTCAGGATCAGCTGCAGGGTCTGAGTCAGGATCAGCTGCAGGGTCTGAGTCAGGATCAGCTGCAGGGTCTGAATCAGGGTCTGAGTCAGGACCAGCTGCAGGGTCTGAGTCAGGACCAGCTGCAGGGTCTGAGTCAGGATCAGCTGCAGGGTCTGAGTCAGGATCAGCTGCAGGGTCTGACTCAGGAGCAGCTGCAGGGTCTGAGTCAGGACCAGCTGCAGGGTCTGAGTCAGGGTCTGTGTCAGGAGCAGCTGCAGGGTCTGAGTCAGGACCAGCTGCAGGGTCTGAGTCAGGAGCAGCTGCAGGGACTGAGTCAGGATCAGCTGCAGGGTCTGAGTCAGGATCAGCTGCAGGGTCTGACTCAGGAGCAGCTGCAGGGTCTGAGTCAGGAGCAGCTGCAGGGTCTGAGTCAGGACCAGCTGCAGGGTCTGAGTCAGGATCAGCTGCAGGGTCTGAGTCAGGATCAGCTGCAGGGTCTGAGTCAGGACCAGCTGCAGGGTCTGAGTCAGGAGCAGCTGCAGGGTCTGAGTCAGGGTCTGAGTCAGGATCAGCTGCAGGGTCTGAGTCAGGATCAGCTGCAGGGTCTGAATCAGGGTCTGAGTCAGGATCAGCTGCAGGGTCTGAGTCAGGATCAGCTGCAGGGTCTGAGTCAGGATCAGCTGCAGGGTCTGAATCAGGGTCTGAGTCAGGATCAGCTGCAGGGTCTGAGTCAGGAGCAGCTGCAGGGTCTGAGTCAGGAGCAGCTGCAGGGTCTGAGTCAGGGTCTGAGTCAGGGTCTGAGTCAGGATCAGCTGCAGGGTCTGAGTCAGGAGCAGCTGCAGGGTCTGAGTCAGGGTCTGAGTCAGGGTCTGAGTCAGGGTCTGAGTCAGGATCAGCTGCAGGGTCTGAGTCAGGACCAGCTGCAGGGTCTGAGTCAGGACCAGCTGCAGGGTCTGAGTCAGGATCAGCTGCAGGGTCTGAATCAGGGTCTGAGTCAGGATCAGCTGCAGGGTCTGAGTCAGGGTCTGAGTCAGGACCAGCTGCAGGGTCTGAGTCAGGATCAGCTGCAGGGTCTGAGTCAGGATCAGCTGCAGGGTCTGACTCAGGAGCAGCTGCAGGGTCTGACTCAGGACCAGCTGCAGGGTCTGACTCAGGAGCAGCTGCAGGGTCTGACTCAGGAGCAGCTGCAGGGTCTGAGTCAGGATCAGCTGCAGGGTCTGACTCAGGAGCAGCTGCAGGGTCTGAAGGACGCACAATGTTAGAACAGGCAAAGCAACGAGCTGCCAGTGAACACATGCATTATGGGTAACGTAGTGTATGTTTTAACTGTTCCTCTGTTTCTCCTCAGACGAGTCACAGACGTCGACGTCGAGCTTCATCAGAGCCGGACAGAACCGAGCGAGGGGGAGGAGACGGCTCCACAGCTCCCTCCACTCCACGCCTCCCTGTGAGCCTCCGCCCGGAGATAAACCTGTGACTGCGCTGAAGGACAGGCTGGACAGGCCCCTGATGAAGGACAGGCCCCTGATGAAGGACAGGCCCCTGATGAAGGACAGGCCCCTGATGAAGGACAGGCCCCTGATGAAGGACAGGCCCCTGATGAAGGACAGGCCCCTGATGAAGGACAGACCCCTGATGAAGGACAGGCCCCTGATGAAGGACAGGCCCCTGATGAAGGACAAACCCCTGATGAAAGACAGGCCCCTGATGAAGGACAGGCCCCTGATGAAGGACAGGCTGGATAAACCCCTGATGAAGGACAGGCCCCTGATGAAGGACAGGCCCCTGATGAAGGATAAACCCCTGATGAAGGACAGGCCCCTGATGAAGGACAAGCCCCTGATGAAGGATAAACCCCTGATGAAGGACAGGCCCCTGATGAAGGACAGGCTGGATAAACCCCTGATGAAGGACAGGCCCCTGATGAAGGACAGGCCCCTGATGAAGGACAGGCCCCTGATGAAGGACAGGCCCTTCAGCTGCCCCGTCTGCACGAAGTCGTTCCGCTTTAACTCGGCGCTGAAGAAGCACGGCCTGGTCCACTCCGGGGAGAGGCCGCACAGCTGCTCCGTCTGCGGGAAAGGCTTCCAGTTCGTGTCGGACCTGAGGAAACACGCGCTGATCCACTCCGGCGAGCGGCCCTACAGCTGCTCCGTCTGCGGGAGAGGCTTCGTGGACGTCAGTAACTTCCGCAGACACGAGCGCATCCACACGGGGGAGAAACCCTTCAGCTGTCCGTTCTGCAGCAAACACTTCACTGACAAGGGCAACGTGAAGAAGCACCTGCGCGTGCACACGGGAGAGAAGCCTTTCAGCTGCTCGGTCTGTGGCAAACACTTCTCTTTCCTGGCGTCGTACAAGAGGCACGTGAGGATCCACCGAGGCGGAGGCGCAGGACTGAGCAGCTGCAAGGACTGAGCAGCTGCAAGGACTGAGCAGCTGCAAGGACTGAGCCGCTGCAAGGACTGAGCAGCTGCAAGGACTGAGCCGCTGCAAGGACTGAGCAGCTGCAAGAACTGAGCCTCTGCAAGGACTGAGAAGCTACAACTGCTGCTATGGAAACACGCTTAAGAGTTTGACAGATTATTATTATTGTTTTGCATGAAATAAAAGCTCTTGTTTTGGAGTCGTTTCCGTTTCTTCTTCACGGTTTCCTTCAGACACAAAGGTCGTGAGGTCGTGATGCCGATAACGCACTACGTTAGCTTGTTGCACGGCGTGGCTATGCTAGCTCCTCTGACCTGAAGTTGTGAGCGCCAGGACTTCCCGTCTTTATTCTTGTCCTGGAATAATAATCACATTTTGTTGTGGGCAGTGAGTTCCTGGTCGATGATCATTAACTGTGTTCAAACCTTGATGTAACGAGCTCAGAGGAGACGCCTGTGATCATAGATCTCTACAGAAACATTTACTCTGTAGCGACTCGTTAACCTGCGGTAAGTGATCGTCTACCAGAAACTCACCGTCCACCAGAGTCTGTAGGAAACACGATGAATCGAACGTGTCTAAGCTCATCCTAACGGACATGAATACAAACAGGAAGTGCTAGCGCCCACAGCCTCAGCTCACAGGAACTAGCGTAGCCACATTGTGCAACAAGCTAATTACGTTCTTATTCCTCACCGGAGTCAGAGAAAAGTCCCGGGCTCAATCAATCAGACGTCCCTATGCTAAAGTGGCCATGATAGTTAGCATCAGAGGTCCCTATGCTAAAGTGGCTATGATAGTTAGCATCAGACGTCCCTATGCTAAAGTGGCTATGATAGTTAGCATCAGAGGTCCCTATGCTAAAGTGGCTATGATAGTTAGCATCAGAGGTCCCTATGCTAAAGTGGCTATGATAGTTAGCATCAGAGGTCCCTATGCTAAAGTGGCTATGATAGTTAGCATCAGAGGTCCCTATGCTAAAGTGGCTATGATAGTTAGCATCAGAGGTCCCTATGCTAAAGTGGCTATGATAGTTAGCACCAGAGGTCTCTATGCTAAAGTGGCTATGATAGTTAGCATCAGAGGTCCCTATGCTAAAGTGGCTATGATAGTTAGCACCAGAGGTCACTATGCTAAAGTGGCTATGATAGTTAGCACCAGAGGTCCCTATGTTAAAGTGGCTATGATAGTTAGCATCAGAGGTCCCTATGCTAAAGTGGCTATGATAGTTAGCATCAGAGGTCACTATGCTAAAGTGGCTATGATAGTTAGCACCAGAGGTCTCTATGCTAAAGTGGCTATGATAGTTAGCATCAGAGGTCCCTATGCTAAAGTGGCTATGATAGTTAGCATCAGAGGTCCCTATGCTAAAGTGGCTATGATAGTTAGCATCAGAGGTCCCTATGCTAAAGTGGCTATGATAGTTAGCACCAGAGGTCCCTATGCTAAAGTGGCTATGATAGTTAGCACCAGAGGTCCCTATGCTAAAGTGGCTATGATAGTTAGCATCAAGGCTCCTTTTCCTAACTACTTCCTAACTGACAGACCAATTCGGAAGCAACTTGTCATGGCGGACGCTGACGCACATCCGGTTTGGCGTAAGAGCTCTTAGCAATCTGAGGGTTTCGGAAGCAGCCTCGGTTTCTTACAGGAGGAGAGAGGAGCGTTTTCTGCCTGCGCTCGCTGAGTCCCACCAGGAGGGGGCAGCAGAGGCTCATGCTTATCAGGATCTCAGGTCAGAATCAGCAGCAGTAATGCAGCGCCCTCTAGTGGCCAGATACAAACTACAGTAGACTAATAAACTGTCACTAAAACATGTACAATGGGCCGATACAGAGTGAGTTTGTGTCGTCACATTCACGAGTCCAAACAAACAAACAAATAAAGTCTCAGGTCAGAGAAACACGGGTTTATTTAAGTTAGAACATAAGGAAACAAAGGATCTCCTGCAGGTCCGTGTGGAGCCAGAGGGGGCGCCGTCGGGTCGAACTAAAGTCTGTACAAACATGAGCTCATGAAGAAGAAAAGTGTGAACGTCAGAAGTCCAGCCACTCGCTGAGGTAAACGCAGGAGGACGGCGAGATCTCCCCCCCGTCACTGCAGTCGTCGAACACCTGAGGAGCAGAGGCTTCAATTCAGAACTTTATTAACAACCGAGACAAACACTTCAATTCAGATCTTTATTAACAACCGAGACGTTACAGAGACACTACGGATCAAACAAGTCTGATCTTTATTAACAACCAGACACTTCAATAAGTCTGATCTTTATTAACGTTACCGGGCAGAGTCCGCAGGGCGTCTTGACCAGGCCGGTTGCCGTGGCGATGGCGTTGACCCCGCGGTACAGCTTCATCTGTCCGTCCACGCTGCCCACGGCGCCTTCCTTCGCCGCGATCACCGTCATCTCCGCTTTACCGTCGTAGATCAGAGTGTTCAGGATGGTCTCGATGTCCTCCATGGAGAGCTCCACCTACAGGACAAACATGTGTCTACAGTGTTCAGGACAAACATCTGTGTACAGTGTTCCGGGCGGTCTCCATGGTTACACACAGACCTTGCTGATGCCCAGTTCGCTGATGTATTTCCAGACTTCGTGAGACGTGGCTAAGGAGGAGTTTCTCTGCACCATCGGGCTGTGTTTGCCGTCACGCGCCGCCTCAGCCTGAGGAGAGAGGTTACTGGAGGCGATCTGAGAGCTGACAGTATGAACAAGGTACTGAAGGCGATCTGAGAGCTGACAGTATGAACAAGGTACTGGAGGCGATCTGAGAGCTGACAGTATGAACAAGGTACTGGAGGCGATCTGAGAGCTGACAGACCTTGCTCTGGAGGAACTTGAAGCACTGCTGGTTGAGAACCTCCACAAACTCGGACTCGAAGTCCTGGTCGCTGTACCAGGCTCCTCCCGTCACCGAGCGGTCGGGCTGGACGTTATACAACATGTACACCTTCTTCTTGGACGCCTGGTCACGTGGGGACACAGACACACACACATGTTATACAGGCAAAGAGGGGACACAGAGACACACAGAGACATGTTATACAGGCAAAGAGGGGACACAGAGACACATAAATGTTATACAGGCAAAGAGGGGACACAGAGACACACAGAGACATGTTATACAGGCAAAGAGGGGACACAGAGACACACAGAGACATGTTATACAGGCAAAGAGGGGACACAGAGACACATAAATGTTATACAGGCAAAGAGGGGACACAGAGACACACAGAGACATGTTATACAAGCAAAGAGGGGACACAGAGACACACAGAGACATGTTATACAGGCAAAGAGGGGACACAGAGACACACACAGACATGTTATACAGGCAAAGAGGGGACACAGAGACACACACAGACATGTTATACAGGCAAAGAGGGGACACAGACACACATACATGTTATACAGGCAAAGAGGGGACACAGAGACACACAGACAGACTCACAGCTCCTTTAGTACAGTATAGACAGTAGACAGACTCACAGCTCCTTTAGTACAGTATAGACAGTAGACAGACTAAAAGCTCCTTTAGTACAGTATAGACAGTAGACAGACTCACAGCTCCTTTAGTACAGTATAGACAGTAGACAGACTCACAGCTCCTTTAGTACAGTATTGACAGTAGACAGACTAAAAGCTCCTTTAGTACAGTATAGACAGTAGACAGACTCACAGCTCCTTTAGTACAGTATAGACAGTAGACAGACTCACAGCTCCTTTAGTACAGTATAGACAGTAGACAGACTAAAAGCTCCTTTAGTACAGTATAGACAGTAGACAGACTCACAGCTCCTTTAGTACAGTATAGACAGTAGACAGACTCACAGCTCCTTTAGTACAGTATTGACAGTAGACAGACTCACGGCCACAGACTTGACGGCTTTGATGAGCTTCTTGCTCTCCAGGTTCTTCAGGATCTTGTTGATCTCCGTCAGAGGAAGGTTACTCTTAAAGCGGATGTCTCTGCTCCAGATCCCTATGACAGGTCAGGGTCAGAGTTAGGGTTAGGTCAGGGCTAGGTCACAGTGGGGTCAGAGTTCTGGGGTAAAGGCCTGACCTTTGTTTCCCGCGTCCTCGATGATCTGATAAACCAGTTTCTCCTGATTGTCCGAACCTTTCATTTTACTGAAAGACAAACATTTTAGATCAGGCGAGTCGCTAAATAACACGAATGCTGAGAAAAAAAACAATAACGCTAAAGCTAATTCTAATAAAAACGCCAACGCTAAAGCTAACAATAACCCTAAAGCTAAAAACAACTCTAAAGCTAACAATTACCCTAAAACTAACAATAACATTAAAGCTAACAATAACCCTAAAGCTAAAATAACAAAAATGCTAATACTGACATTAACGCTAATGCTGAAGGAAACAAAGACCCTAAAGCTAACAAAAAAATTGAAGCTAACAATAACCCTAACCCTAACAATAACCCTAAAGCTAACAATAACCCTAAAGCTAACAATAACCCTAAAGCTAACAATAACCCTAAAGCTAACAATAAAACTAAAGCTAACAATAACCCTAAAGTTAACTATAACTCTAAAGCTAACCATAACCCTAAAGCTAACAATAACATTAAAGCTAACAATAACCCTAAAGCTAACAATAACCCTAAAGCTAACAATAACTCTAAAGCTAACCATAACCCTAAAGCTAACAATAACTCTAAAGCTAACCATAACCCTAAAGCTAACAATAACATTAAAGCTAACAATAACCCTAAAGCTAACAATAACCCTAGAGTTAACAATAACCCTAAAGCTAACAATAACCCTAAAGCTAACAATAACCCTAAAGCTAACAATAACCCTGAAGCTAACAATAACCCTAAAGCTAACAATAACCCTGAAGCTAACAATAACCCTAAAGCTAACAATAACCCTGAAGCTAACAATAACCCTGAAGCTAACAATAACCCTAAAGCTAACAATAACCCTAAAGCTAACAATAACCCTAAAGCTAACAATAACCCTGAAGCTAACAATAACCATAAAGCTAACAATAACCCTAAAGCTAACAATAACCCTAAAGCTAACAATAACTCTGAAGCTAACAATAACCCTTAAGCTAACAATAACCGTAAAGCTAACAATAACCCTAAAGCTAACAATAACCCTAAAGCTAAAAAAACCCTAAAGCTAACAATAACCCTAAAGCTAACAATAACCCTAAAGTTAACAATAACCCTAAAGCTAACAATAACCCTAAAGCTAACAATAACCCTAAAGCTAACAATAACCCTAAAGCTAACAATAACCCTGAAGCTAACAATAACCGTAAAGCTAACAATAACCTTAAAGCTAACAATAACCCTAAAGCTAACAATAACCCTAAAGCTAACAATAACCCTGAAGCTAACAATAACCGTAAAGCTAACAATAACCCTAAAGCTAACAATAACCCTAAAGCTAACAATAACCCTGAAACTAACAATAACCCTAGAGTTAACAATAACCCTAAAGCTAACAATAACCCTAAAGCTAACAATAACCCTGAAGCTAACAATAACCGTAAAGCTAACAATAACTCTAAAGCTAACAATAACCCTGAAGCTAACAATAACCCTGAAGCTAACAATAACCCTAAAGCTAACAATAACCCTGAAGCTAACAATAACCCTGAAGCTAACAACAACCGTAAAGCTAACAATAACCCTAAAGCTAACAATAACCCTAAAGCTAAAATAACCCTAAAGCTAAACTAACCCTAAAGCTAACAATAACCCTAAAGCTAACAATAACCCTAAAACTAACAATAACATTAAAGCTAACAATAACCCTAAAGCTAAAATAACAAAAATGCTAATACTGACATTAACGCTAATGCTGAAGGAAACAAAGACCCTAAAGCTAACAAAAAAATTGAAGCTAACAATAACCCTAACCCTAACAATAACCCTAAAGCTAACAATAACCCTAAAGCTAACAATAACCCTAAAGCTAACAATAACCCTAAAGCTAACAATAAAACTAAAGCTAACAATAACCCTAAAGTTAACTATAACTCTAAAGCTAACCATAACCCTAAAGCTAACAATAACATTAAAGCTAACAATAACCCTAAAGCTAACAATAACCCTAAAGCTAACAATAACTCTAAAGCTAACCATAACCCTAAAGCTAACAATAACCCTAGAGTTAACAATAACCCTAAAGCTAACAATAACCCTAAAGCTAACAATAACCCTAAAGCTAACAATAACCCTGAAGCTAACAATAACCCTAAAGCTAACAATAACCCTGAAGCTAACAATAACCCTAAAGCTAACAATAACCCTGAAGCTAACAATAACCCTGAAGCTAACAATAACCCTAAAGCTAACAATAACCCTAAAGCTAACAATAACCCTAAAGCTAACAATAACCCTGAAGCTAACAATAACCATAAAGCTAACAATAACCCTAAAGCTAACAATAACCCTAAAGCTAACAATAACTCTGAAGCTAACAATAACCCTTAAGCTAACAATAACCGTAAAGCTAACAATAACCCTAAAGCTAACAATAACCCTAAAGCTAAAAAAACCCTAAAGCTAACAATAACCCTAAAGCTAACAATAACCCTAAAGTTAACAATAACCCTAAAGCTAACAATAACCCTAAAGCTAACAATAACCCTAAAGCTAACAATAACCCTAAAGCTAACAATAACCCTGAAGCTAACAATAACCGTAAAGCTAACAATAACCTTAAAGCTAACAATAACCCTAAAGCTAACAATAACCCTAAAGCTAACAATAACCCTGAAGCTAACAATAACCGTAAAGCTAACAATAACCCTAAAGCTAACAATAACCCTAAAGCTAACAATAACCCTGAAACTAACAATAACCCTAGAGTTAACAATAACCCTAAAGCTAACAATAACCCTAAAGCTAACAATAACCCTGAAGCTAACAATAACCGTAAAGCTAACAATAACTCTAAAGCTAACAATAACCCTGAAGCTAACAATAACCCTGAAGCTAACAATAACCCTAAAGCTAACAATAACCCTGAAGCTAACAATAACCCTGAAGCTAACAACAACCGTAAAGCTAACAATAACCCTAAAGCTAACAATAACCCTAAAGCTAAAATAACCCTAAAGCTAAACTAACCCTAAAGCTAACAATAACCCTAAAGCTAACAATAACCCTAAAACTAACAATAACATTAAAGCTAACAATAACCCTAAAGCTAAAATAACAAAAATGCTAATACTGACATTAACGCTAATGCTGAAGGAAACAAAGACCCTAAAGCTAACAAAAAAATTGAAGCTAACAATAACCCTAACCCTAACAATAACCCTAAAGCTAACAATAACCCTAAAGCTAACAATAACCCTAAAGCTAACAATAACCCTAAAGCTAACAATAAAACTAAAGCTAACAATAACCCTAAAGTTAACTATAACTCTAAAGCTAACCATAACCCTAAAGCTAACAATAACATTAAAGCTAACAATAACCCTAAAGCTAACAATAACCCTAAAGCTAACAATAACTCTAAAGCTAACCATAACCCTAAAGCTAACAATAACATTAAAGCTAACAATAACCCTAAAGCTAACAATAACCCTAGAGTTAACAATAACCCTAAAGCTAACAATAACCCTAAAGCTAACAATAACCCTGAAGCTAACAATAACCCTAAAGCTAACAATAACCCTGAAGCTAACAATAACCCTAAAGCTAACAATAACCCTGAAGCTAACAATAACCCTGAAGCTAACAATAACCCTAAAGCTAACAATAACCCTAAAGCTAACAATAACCCTAAAGCTAACAATAACCCTGAAGCTAACAATAACCATAAAGCTAACAATAACCCTAAAGCTAACAATAACCCTAAAGCTAACAATAACTCTGAAGCTAACAATAACCCTTAAGCTAACAATAACCGTAAAGCTAACAATAACCCTAAAGCTAACAATAACCCTAAAGCTAAAATAACCCTAAAGCTAACAATAACCCTAAAGCTAACAATAACCCTAAAGTTAACAATAACCCTAAAGCTAACAATAACCCTAAAGCTAACAATAACCCTAAAGCTAACAATAACCCTAAAGCTAACAATAACCCTGAAGCTAACAATAACTGTAAAGCTAACAATAACCCTAAAGCTAACAATAACCCTAAAGCTAACAATAACCCTAAAGCTAACAATAACCCTGAAGCTAACAATAACCGTAAAGCTAACAATAACCCTAAAGCTAACAATAACCCTAAAGCTAACAATAACCCTGAAACTAACAATAACCCTAGAGTTAACAATAACCCTAAAGCTAACAATAACCCTAAAGCTAACAATAACCCTGAAGCTAACAATAACCGTAAAGCTAACAATAACTCTAAAGCTAACAATAACCCTGAAGCTAACAATAACCCTGAAGCTAACAATAACCCTAAAGCTAACAATAACCCTGAAGCTAACAATAACCCTGAAGCTAACAACAACCGTAAAGCTAACAATAACCCTAAAGCTAACAATAACCCTAAAGCTAAAATAACAAAAATGCTAATACTGACATTAACGCTAATGCTGAAGGAAACAAAGACCCTAAAGCTAACAAAAAAATTGAAGCTAACAATAACCCTAACCCTAACAATAACCCTAAAGCTAACAATAACCCTAAAGCTAACAATAACCCTAAAGCTAACAATAACCCTAAAGCTAACAATAAAACTAAAGCTAACAATAACCCTAAAGTTAACTATAACTCTAAAGCTAACCATAACCCTAAAGCTAACAATAACATTAAAGCTAACAATAACCCTAAAGCTAACAATAACCCTAAAGCTAACAATAACTCTAAAGCTAACCATAACCCTAAAGCTAACAATAACTCTAAAGCTAACCATAACCCTAAAGCTAACAATAACATTAAAGCTAACAATAACCCTAAAGCTAACAATAACCCTAGAGTTAACAATAACCCTAAAGCTAACAATAACCCTAAAGCTAACAATAACCCTGAAGCTAACAATAACCCTAAAGCTAACAATAACCCTGAAGCTAACAATAACCCTAAAGCTAACAATAACCCTGAAGCTAACAATAACCCTGAAGCTAACAATAACCCTAAAGCTAACAATAACCCTAAAGCTAACAATAACCCTAAAGCTAACAATAACCCTGAAGCTAACAATAACCATAAAGCTAACAATAACCCTAAAGCTAACAATAACCCTAAAGCTAACAATAACTCTGAAGCTAACAATAACCCTTAAGCTAACAATAACCGTAAAGCTAACAATAACCCTAAAGCTAACAATAACCCTAAAGCTAAAATAACCCTAAAGCTAACAATAACCCTAAAGCTAACAATAACCCTAAAGTTAACAATAACCCTAAAGCTAACAATAACCCTAAAGCTAACAATAACCCTAAAGCTAACAATAACCCTAAAGCTAACAATAACCCTGAAGCTAACAATAACTGTAAAGCTAACAATAACCCTAAAGCTAACAATAACCCTAAAGCTAACAATAACCCTAAAGCTAACAATAACCCTGAAGCTAACAATAACCGTAAAGCTAACAATAACCCTAAAGCTAACAATAACCCTAAAGCTAACAATAACCCTGAAACTAACAATAACCCTAGAGTTAACAATAACCCTAAAGCTAACAATAACCCTAAAGCTAACAATAACCCTGAAGCTAACAATAACCGTAAAGCTAACAATAACTCTAAAGCTAACAATAACCCTGAAGCTAACAATAACCCTGAAGCTAACAATAACCCTAAAGCTAACAATAACCCTGAAGCTAACAATAACCCTGAAGCTAACAACAACCGTAAAGCTAACAATAACCCTAAAGCTAACAATAACCCTAAAGCTAAAATAACCCTAAAGCTAAACTAACCCTAAAGCTAACAATAACCCTAAAGCTAACAATAACCCTAAAGCTGACAATAACCCTAGAGTTAACAATAACCCTAAAGCTAACAATAACCCTAAAGCTAACAATAACCCTAAAGCTAACAATAACCCTGAAGCTAAAATAACCCTAAAGCTAACAATAACCCTAAAGCTAACAATTACCCTGAAGTTAACAATAACCCTAAAGCTAAAAATAACCCTAAAGCTAACCATAACCCTAAAGCTAACCATAACCCTAAAGCTAACCATAACCCTAAAGCTAACCATAACCCTAAAGCTAACCATAACCCTAAAGTTAACAATAACATTAAAGCTAACAATAACCCTAAAGCTAACAATAACCCTAAAGCTATCAATAACCCTAAAGTTAACAATAACCCTAAAGCTAACCATAACCCTAAAGCTAACAATAACCCTAAAGCTTACAATAACCCTAACGCTAACAATAACCCTAAAGCTAACAATAACCCTAAAGCTAACAATAACCCTAAAGCTAACAATAACCCTAAAGCTAAAAATAACCCTAAAGCTAACAATAACCCTAAAGCAAACAATAACCCCGAAGCTAACAATAACCCCGAAGCTAACAATAACCCTAAAGCTAACAATAACCCTAAAGCTAACAATAACCCTAAAGCTAAAAATAACCCTAAAGCTAACAATAACCCTAAAGCAAACAATAACCCCGAAGCTAACAATAACCCCGAAGCTAACAATAACCCTAAAGCTAACAATAACCCTAAAGCTAACAATAACCCTAGAGCTAACAATAACCCTAGAGCTAACAATAACCCTTAAGCTAACAATTCCGCTAAAGCTAACAATAACTCTAAAGCTAACAATAACCCTAAAGCTAACAATAACCCTAAAGCTAACAATAACCCTAGAGCTAACAATAACCCTAAAGCTAACAATAACCCTTAAGCTAACAATTCCGCTAAAGCTAACAATAACCCTAAAGCTAACAATAACCCTAAAGTAAACAATAACCCTAGAGCTAACAATAACCCTAAAGCTAACAATAACCCTAAAGCTAACAATTCCGCTAACCCTAACAATAACCCTAGAGCTAACAATAACCCTAAAGCCAACAATAACCCTAAAGCTAACAATAACCCTAAAGCTAACAATAACCCTAAAGCTAACCATAACCCTAAAGCTAACCATAACCCTAAAGCCAACAATAACCCTAAAGCCAACAATAACCCTAAAGCTAACGATTCCGCTAAAGCTAACAATAACCCTAAAGCTAACAATAACCCTAAAGCTAACAATAACCCTAAAGCTAACAATTCCGCTAAAGCTAACAATAACCCTAAAGCTAACAATAACCCTAAAGCTAACAATAACCCTAGAGCTAACAATAACCCTAAAGCTAACAATAACCCTTAAGCTAACAATTCCGCTAAAGCTAACATTAACTCTAAAGCTAACAATAACCCTAAAGCTAACAATAACCCTAAAGCTAACAATAACCCTAAAGCTAACAATAACCCTAGAGCTAACAATAACCCTAGAGCTAACAATAACCCTTAAGCTAACAATTCCGCTAAAGCTAACAATAACTCTAAAGCTAACAATAACCCTAAAGCTAACAATAACCCTAAAGCTAACAATAACCCTAGAGCTAACAATAACCCTAAAGCTAACAATAACCCTTAAGCTAACAATTCCGCTAAAGCTAACAATAACCCTAAAGCTAACAATAACCCTAAAGTAAACAATAACCCTAAAGCTAACAATAACCCTTAAGCTAAAAATAACCCTAGAGCTAACAATAACCCTAAAGCTAACAATAACCCTAAAGCTAACAATAACCCTAGAGCTAACAATAACCCTAAAGCTAACAATAACCCTAAAGCTAACAATAACCCTAGAGCTAACAATAACCCTAAAGCTAACAATAACCCTAAAGCTAACAATTCCGCTAACCCTAACAATAACCCTAAAGCTAACAATAACCCTTAAGCTAACAATTCCGCTAAAGCTAACAATAACCCTAAAGCTAACAATAACCCTAAAGTAAACAATAACCCTAGAGCTAACAATAACCCTAAAGCTAACAATAACCCTAAAGCTAAAAATAACCCTAGAGCTAACAATAACCCTAAAGCTAACAATAACCCTAAAGCTAACAATAACCCTAGAGCTAACAATAACCCTAAAGCTAACAATAACCCTAAAGCCAACAATAACCCTAAAGCTAACAATAACCCTAAAGCTAACAATAACCCTAAAGCTAACGATTCCGCTAAAGCTAACAATAACCCTAAAGCTAACAATAACCCTAAAGCTAACAATAACCCTAAAGCTAACGATTCCGCTAAAGCTAACAATAACCCTAAAGCTAACAATAACCCTAAAGCTAACAATAACCTTAAAGCTAACAATAACGCTAACAATATCAATAACCCTAATGCTACCATTAACACTAGTGCTAACAACAACGCTAATGCTAAATCTAACAATAATGCTAACAATAACCCTAGAGCTAAAAATAATCCTAAAGCTAACAATTCCGCTAAAGCTAACAATAACCCTAAAGCTCTCACCTGGAGCCCTGCGAGTCCTTCAGTCGGTACAAAAGCCCAGAGCTGTTCCTCAGGAGCTCCAGCTGCCCCTGAAACAAAACACAGACCGGGAGGGCATCAGTGAGAGTAACTACATCGCTGAGAGTAACTGCATCAGTGAGAGTAACTACATCGCTGAGAGTAACTACATCGCTGAGAGTAACTACATCAGTGAGAGTAACTACATTACTGAGAGTAACTGCGATAATATGGTTATGATAATAATGCTGGTGTATGGGGGAGTATCTGATGGCAACGATAATAACTCCTGTACGACTGAGAGCCTACACAGACATCTTAAAGGGATATTTCAGGATTTTTGACATAGGGTTACAAACCCTATGTCAAAAATCCTGAAATATCCCTTTAACCCCCGCCTTCCCCGAGGGCATTTTCTCCAGTTCAGCTTTACCCAAATCTAAAGGTTTACAGCCTTGAACGTTTTATCTTGAACGACCCTCATAAAGTCTGGGAGATAAACCTGATAAACCCTTCAGCTGTTTCTGGGAAGTCACATGTTCACACACTGCACCAATCAGAGCCCAGAGAGAGTGAGGGGGCGGGCTCTCCCGGAGGCTGAAGCAGCACACACTGCACCAATCAGAGCCCAGAGAGAGTGAGGGGGCGGGCTCTCCCGGAGGCTGAAGCAGAGGCTCAGTGTTCTGCTGTGGTTTGAAGACGACGTGGAGGAAGTGAGTATTTCCTGAAGCTGCTCTGGTTTAGTTTTGTGTTTTTGATGAAAATAGAAGAGATGCGATATATATATGAGGCCATGTTTAAAAACTGGGTTATATTTTTTTGGGTCCTAAATCTGGCTTAGTTTGTGTAGAGTGCATGTCGAGGAGGGAATATTCAATAACAGTTGGTATGAAAGGATGAAGACGGAAATATATCTCTGAAATAAATGCTGCTTTAGGCTCTGTAACTCAGTGTTTCCCAACCAGGGGTGCGGGGACCACTGCTGTAACTGATGTGAAGGTGGGACAATTCAAAGTCTGATGAAAGTGTGTATTACGGAGCCCTGGAAGTGACATCAGACAGAAAGAAGAAATATAAAAAGTGTAGGAGTGTAACGGTTCCACGGCTCAGCGCGATATAAATGACTAGTGAGTCTGTTTTAAATCAAACTGCCTAAATGTTCATTATCAGGCAGTATTTGTAATATCAGTAAAACATTGACAAAGCTGCTTTACAATAAAATGTGGCCCTGGGCTCAGAATACAAAACTAAATAAAAACCAGAGCTCCAAAGTGAAAGAAAAGAAAATGCAGCGCAGTCGCCATGTGCTCGTCAAGTCACACGTTTCAGTTTCGCTTAGTGAGTGACTGAGTGAGTGGTTGGTGGTCGGAGGGGCCGATGGTGCAGACTGGTTGCCTAGCGATATATACGTATATAAAACCCCCAAATGTGTTATGTCTGATGTCACTTCCTGGGCTCCTCTGGGATGGAAACATTATGAGTTCATATCTGAAGCACAAATGAAGTCGTACAAAAGGTGAAAGTCAGAAAAGGAGCTGGAGTGAAACATCTTCATCACTTATTTAAAAAGTAAGAGAAGTTCGGGATGTTTCAGCACGTCCTCTGACGGAGACACAGGGTTTCCTTCAGGAGGTTTTCTCGTCTGTTCACTGAAACACTCTTAAGTCTGTACAGTCGTCTGGACCGGGGTATTAAACGCTCTCTTCTGAGACTGTGACAAGAGAAGCCTTTACTGATCAGTGGAGAAATTCACTTTAAGAAACACCCAGGAAATAAAATAAACCATTAGGAAGTAAATCGAGGCGTCGTAGACCAGGAGGGAAACGCTTTAAAACGCACTGGGGAAAGTCCACAGATCGAGTGTTCGGTCTGCCACTGAAAGAGCTGCTCAGCTCCTCTACTCTCTTTGGTCCTTCTTGTTCAGATGTTGTGGGACCAGCCCTTGTTGAGGTTCTTTGTAAAGATGTGAAACCTCTGATGCAGCTGTTTCTACGGTGACGTTAGAAGATAAAGGAAAGACGATCCACGGTCAGAGATCTGCAGTGACTCCATCAGACTCTGTGGATTCTACAGACGCTTCAGTTCAGACCAATAACATTTCTTCCCCTGCAGATGGCGGAGCGGCTGCTGGATCTGATCTTCTTCTGGATGGGCCACAGAGCGGAGTGTGCCGACGCCCTGAGCCTCGCCGCGGCGGAGCTGAGGTCCGCGAGCGACGCCCACAGCAGGTGATACTTCAGCCGCTCCAGATCTCGGTGAAAGAGCCTTTAGTCTGATCCCGTTTCCCCTGACAGAGAGAAGGCGGAGCTTCTGGAGTCCAGCCCCGCCCTCAGCGAGGCTAAACGGCACGAGCAGACGGCCACACGCATCTGCAGCGACATCCTGCAGCTGTTCCATCAGCAGCAGAGCGCGTCAGAAGACCTGAAAGGCTCCTCGGTGCTGGAGCAGCTGCTGCAGACTCTGGGGAAACGCGGAGGCTTCAGTGAGGACGAGCTGAACTTCAGGGCGTTGATCAGCACGGACGAGTCGGCTCCTCGCATCGACCGAACCCTCACCAAGAACCTGCTGCAGATCCTGGACTTCTTCAGCCTCGGAGCGGAGCCGCACGTCCAAACGAGCCAAGAGGACAGCGCCGTGAGCCGGGTA
Organism: Gobius niger; assembly: GCF_951799975.1. Taxonomy (NCBI): domain Eukaryota; kingdom Metazoa; phylum Chordata; class Actinopteri; order Gobiiformes; family Gobiidae; genus Gobius; species Gobius niger. The sequence goes on along the minus strand of NW_027639303.1, from coordinate 207,426 downwards.
AGTCACCCAGACACTCCAGTACATTCCTCCAGGATCAGATCAACTACATCAGTCAAAGAGGTCATCCAGGTCCAGGATTAGAGGAAATTAAAAAGAAGTGATCTTTTATTGTCCTGTGTTCGGGCTCCAGACAACATCTATGTTTTAGAATAGGTATTGGAAAGAGGATCGTTCAGGGTAAAACAAGTATCGGTAAAGCACTGGTATTGAACCAGGAGTGGAACCAGGGGCCTGTTCGGAGTTCAGGAGTTTAAACGTGGTGTCGTGTCTCAGGGCGGAGCCGGCGCCTTGAGGAGGTGGGAGGAGCAGCTGCAGCGTGACCATGTGACGGAGCTCAGCCAATCCCTGCGCAGCGTGGCAGAGCGGATGATGAAAGTGGTGGAGGAGCTGCGAGGCGCCTTCCGGTGCATCAGGTCAGTTCTGCTTCTTCAGCGCTTGTTAAAGTGGCGGAGCGTTTTTGTTTCCCGTCGTTTCTGAGGCAGTGAGGCGTTTGTGGAGCTGAAGGACGTGGAGGAGTGCATCGCGGACCCGGGCTGCGTCTGCCAGAGGACCAAACTGCTGCAGTACGCCCAGGAGCACTGCAGGGGGCGCTGCCCAGAGGAGGAGCCGGGCAGAGAGAAGGAGGAGCCGGGCAGAGAGAAGGAGGGGCCGGGCAGAGAGAAGGAGGGGCCGGGCAGAGAGAAGGAGGAGCCGGGCAGAGAGAAGGAGGAGCCACGCAGAGAGAAGGAGGAGCCACGCAGAGAGAAGGAGGAGCCGGGCAGAGAGAAGGAGGAGCCACGCAGAGAGAAGGAGGAGCCACGCAGAGAGAAGGAGGGGCCGGGCAGAGAGAAGGAGGAGCCGGGCAGAGAGAAGGAGCCGGGCAGAGAGAAGGAGGAGCCGGGCAGAAAGCGAGCCCAATTCGCAGCGCAGGCCCCGCCCCCACAGACACGCTGGCGTACCCGAGGCCACGCCCGCCTGCTGCAGCGCGCTCAGAGAATGGTCCGAGACGAGTACCTGAGGGCGTGGCTTCAGGAGGAGGGCAACACCGACGCCTTCCTGGGATTGGTCGACCTGTTCCAGATGATGAAGACTCAGCTTGAACGCGAGCGCCGCAGGAGGCGGGGCTTTGGGAGCAGAGAGATCGACCTGATCTTCGTGGCTCACGGGAGAATCAGTGGAAACCTGATGCCGTCAAGCATGCTCCTCCCCCTGCCCTCACTGCTGGACGTGGTTCTGTATCAGCCGTGGAACTGCACCATCAACGCCACGGCGGCGTATGGCATCGCCACAGGTCAGTTACTAACCCTAACCCATCGCCACGGGTCAGTTACTAACCTTAACCCATCGCCACAGGTCAGTTACTAACCTTAACCCATCGCCACGGGTCAGTTACTAACCCTAACCCATCTCCACGGGTCAGTTACTAACCCTAACCCATCTCCACGGGTCAGTTACTAACCCTAACCCATCTCCACGGGTCAGTTACTAACCTTAACCCATCGCCACGGGTCAGTTACTAACCCTAACCCATCTCCACGGGTCAGTTACTAACCTTAACCCATCGCCACGGGTCAGTTACTAACCCTAACCCATCTCCACGGGTCAGTTACTAACCCTAACCCATCTCCACGGGTCAGTTACTAACCCTAACCCATCTCCACGGGTCAGTTACTAACCTTAACCCATCGCCACGGGTCAGTTACTAACCCTAACCCATCTCCACGGGTCAGTTACTAACCTTAACCCATCGCCACGGGTCAGTTACTAACCCTAACCCATCTCCACGGGTCAGTTACTAACCCTAACCCATCTCCACGGGTCAGTTACTAACCCTAACCCATCGCCACAGGTCAGTTACTAACCTTAACCCATCTCCACAGGTCAGTTACTAACCTTAACCCATCTCCACAGGTCAGTTACTAACCTTAACCCATCTCCTCAGGTCAGTTACTAACCTTAACCCATCGCCACAGGTCAGTTACTAACCTTAACCCATCGCCACGGGTCAGTTACCAACCCTAACCCATCTCCTCAGGTCAGTTACTAACCTTAACCCATCTCCACAGGTCAGTTACTAACCTTAACCCATCGCCACAGGTCAGTTACTAACCTTAACCCATCGCCTCAGGTCAGTTACTAACCTTAACCCATCACCACAGGTCAGTTACTAACCTTAACCCATCCCCACAGGTCAGTTACTAACCTTAACCCATCCCCACAGGTCAGTTACTAACCTTAACCTATCCCCACAGGTCAGTTACTAACCTTAACCCATCTCCACGGGTCAGTTACTAACCTTAACCCATCACCACAGGTCAGTTACTAACCTTAACCCATCTCCACGGGTCAGTTACTAACCTTAACCCATCGCCACATGTCAGTTACTAACCTTAACCCATCGCCACAGGTCAGTTACTAACCTTAACCCATCTCCACGGGTCAGTTACTAACCTTAACCATCGCCACATGTCAGTTACTAACCTTAACCCATCTCCACAGGTCAGTTACTAACCTTAACCATCGCCACATGTCAGTTACTAACCTTAACCCATCCCCACAGGTCAGTTACTAACCTTAACCATCGCCACATGTCAGTTACTAACCTTAACCCATCTCCACAGGTCAGTTACTAACCTTAACCCATCGCCACAGGTCAGTTACTAACCTTAACCCATCTCCACGGGTCAGTTACTAACCTTAACCCATCTCCACAGGTCAGTTACTAACCTTAACCATCGCCACAGGTCAGTTACTAACCTTAACCCATCGCCACAGGTCAGTTACTAACCTTAACCCATCGCCTCAGGTCAGTTACTAACCCTAACCCATCGTCACAGGTCAGTTACTAACCTTAACCATCGCCACAGGTCAGTTACTAACCTTAACCCATCGCCACAGGTCAGTTACTAACCTTAACCCATCGCCTCAGGTCAGTTACTAACCCTAACCCATCGTCACAGGTCAGTTACTAACCTTAACCATCGCCACAGGTCAGTTACTAACCTTAACCCATCGCCACAGGTCAGTTACTAACCTTAACCCATCGCCTCAGGTCAGTTACTAACCCTAACCCATCTCCACAGGTCAGTTACTAACCTTAACCATCGCCACAGGTCAGTTACTAACCTTAACCATCCCCACAGGTCAGTTACTAACCTCAACCCATCGCCACAGGTCAGTTACTAACCTTAACCCATCGCCACAGGTCAGTTACTAACCTTAACCATCGCCACAGGTCAGTTACTAACCTTAACCATCGCCACATGTCAGTTACTAACCTTAACCCATCGCCACAGGTCAGTTACTAACCTTAACCCACGGGTCAGTTACTAACCTTAACCCACGGGTCAGTTACTAACCCTAACCCATCGCCACAGGTCAGTTACTAACCTTAACCCATCCCCACAGGTCAGTTACTAACCTTAACCATCGCCACATGTCAGTTACTAACCTTAACCATCGCCACATGTCAGTTACTAACCTTAACCCATCCCCACAGGTCAGTTACTAACCTTAACCATCGCCACATGTCAGTTACTAACCTTAACCCATCGCCACAGGTCAGTTACTAACCTTAACCCATCTCCACAGGTCAGTTACTAACCTTAACCCATCTCCACAGGTCAGTTACTAACCTTAACCCATCGCCACAGGTCAGTTACTAACCTTAACCCATCCCCACAGGTCAGTTACTAACCTTAACCATCGCCACAGGTCAGTTACTAACCCTAACCCATCGCCTCAGGTCAGTTACTAACCTTAACCCATCTCCACAGGTCAGTTACTAACCTTAACCATCGCCACAGGTCAGTTACTAACCTTAACCCATCGCCACAGGTCAGTTACTAACCTTAACCCACAGGTCAGTTACTAACCTTAACCCATCGCCACAGGTCAGTTACTAACCTTAACCCATCGCCACAGGTCAGTTACTAACCTTAACCCATCTCCACAGGTCAGTTACTAACCTTAACCCATCTCCACGGGTCAGTTACTAACCCTCACCCACGGGTCAGTTACTAACCTTAACCCACGGGTCAGTTACTAACCCTCACCCATGTTTCAGGGACCATCGAGCCGAGACACTGTCAGTTCGTCTGCGGTTCCTCCAGCTGTTCTTCAGCCGGGACTGACCACGAGCACCAGCCGACCCCGCCCTCCAGCACCTGGAACCACCTGAGCCCGGGCGGAGGCGAGTCACGAACTTTACTGATCATCATTAACCAGACTAAACTCTACATTTATCTTCACGATAACGGGACTGATCTGACTTTGTGATTCCTCCAGAGGCCATTCCTGAGATTTTCCTGAGTCCCCTGAACGCACCGCACGACAAGGCCTGGAGCGAATTCAAACTCCTGCGGGAAAACAACAAACACTCAGACCGAGCCCGAGTCCTGCTGCCGTTCCTCCTGCCCAGAGCCAGAGGTGAGTCCTGCTGCCGTTCCTCCTGCCCAGAGCCAGAGGTGAGTCCTGCTGCCGTTCCTCCTGCCCAGAGCCAGAGGTGAGCGCCTGAAAGGTCCTTCCCCGTCTCGGGCTGGGCACTGCTCCAGGAGGACAAACAGTTCTGTCCCTGGTCCTGAAGTTCTGTTTGAAGCCGTGTTCTCTGTGGTTTCAGGCGTGTCCGTTCCCCTCTCCCTGGTCCTGAAGTTCTGATTAAAGCCGTGTTCTCTGTGGTTTCAGGCGTGTCCGTTGAGGCGTGTCCTGAAGTTAAAGCCGTGTTCTCTCTGGTTTCAGGCGTGTCCGTTCCCTTCTCCCTGGTCACCCTGGCGCTCTCCCTGGTCCTGAAGTTCTGTTTGAAGCCGTGTTCTCTGTGGTTTCAGGCGTGTCCGTTCCCCTCTCCGTGGTCACCCTGGCGCTCTCCCTGGTCCTGAAGTTCTGTTTAAAGCCGTGTTCTCTGTGGTTTCAGGCGTGTCCGTTCCCCTCTCCCTGGTCCTGAAGTTCTGATTAAAGCCGTGTTCTCTCTGGTTTCAGGCGTGTCCGTTCCCCTCTCCCTGGTCCTGAAGTTCTGTTTGAAGCCGTGTTCTCTCTGGTTTCAGGCGGGTCCGTTCCCTTCTCCGTGGTCACCCTGGCGCTCTCCCTGGTCCTGAAGTTCTCCGGCCTGAAGGCGCGGCTCCACCTGGCGGCCTGTCTGGGTAAAAGCCCGGGGACACAGCTGGACGAGGAGGAGCTGAGCAGACAGTACTGCGTCGCTCCGGACGACACCATGATGGTCTCCACACAGGAGTTCAACCTGCCGACCGACCCGGACGAGCGAGAGCTTTACGAGAGGCTCAAGGACTTGTTTGGATAAAGCTCAGAGTCAGAGCGGGGTTTAAACGAGCAGAAGCAGAGTTCATGTCTTAAGATTTCAGCAAAAGGAGGAAAGAGAATTGGACCAAAGGGTTGTTTCAGTAAACGTGTAACAAGTGAATTTGTCCAGTTAATAAAGTCTGATCTCTATTGTCTTATAAATGTCTGAAATCATTATGAACTGAACGTGTCGAACCTCAGACAGTTTGTTATAACACGTGTCGAACCACAGACAGATTGTCATAATTAGACGTGGGCATAGATTCATTTTTTTAATCTAGATTCATCTAGATTGGCTCGCTTGAATTCTGCCGAAGCCATTCAGAATATGTGTGCTGCCCAAATAATGACTAAAAGTAAGTCTTTGAGAACGAGTTTCTAAAATGCATCACAAACTGCTTGAGAACGTTCTACTGTGATAATGTGATGAAAATAATTCATGTTCAAGAAGATGCACTTGTGTTTACTAACTGTTTATCCAGTTAAACATTAATGTTGCACTGTCGGCCGACATTAGAGGTCCTGATGAACTGTTTACAGGCAGTAACTTTGTGACAAACTAAATCTCTTCTTCTGCAACTATGACCTGCTAAAGAACATGGGACAGCTGTGGCAGGAGTCCCCAAGTGTTTATTTACGGGTAATGTGGGCCATTTTACCAGATCAGAAAATACAGGCCTCTGTTTGTGAGTGTGGGAAACATGTGCGCGTCTCCTGATTGGTCAACAGTGTCACGTGATCACTGTCACAACAACACAGTTCATGCTGCTGCAGCTGCTGCTACTACGAGCTTCAACCTGGAGATAGTTCTGTCAAAATGGAGATAAACGTCGACAACACGAAGATGTGGGACGTATTTCTGTGGATTTGATCAGAAAAGGAGACGGACCTCAGCCGCGAGGAGGAGGAGACAGCGGAGAGCGGAGAAAGAGAAGCTAACAGACTCGGAGAAAAGGAGCTGGAAAGTTCGTCTCCAAACTCCGTAAGTGCTGCGGTTAAACTCTGCTCGCAGCTGAAATGTAGCTGGAAAAGGCTCTCGTGTCGTACCACAGACAGTTTGTTATAACACGAGTCGTACCACAGACAGGTTGTTCTAACACGTGTCGTACCACAGACAGTTTGTTCTAACACGTGTCGTACCACAGACAGTTCTAACACGTGTCGTACCACAGACAGGTTGTTATTACACGTGTCGTACCACAGACAGGTTGTTATTACACGTGTCGTACCACAGACAGGTCGTTATTACACGTGTCGTACCACAGACAGGTTGTTCTAACACGTGTCGTACCACAGACAGTTTGTTCTAACACGTGTCGTACCACAGACAGTTCTAACACGTGTCGTACCACAGACAGGTTGTTATTACACGTGTCGTACCACAGACAGGTTGTTATTACACGTGTCGTACCACAGACAGGTCGTTATTACACGTGTCGTACCACAGACAGGTTGTTCTAACACGTGTCGTACCACAGACAGGTTGTTATTACACGTGTCGTACCACAGACAGGTTGTTATTACACGTGTCGTACCACAGACAGGTTGTTCTAACACGTGTCGTACCACAGACAGGTTGTTATTACACGTGTCGTACCACAGACAGGTTGTTATTACACGTGTCGTACCACAGACAGGTTGTTATTACACGTGTCGTACCACAGACAGGTTGTTATTACACGTGTCGTACCACAGACAGGTTGTTATTACACGTGTCGTACCACAGACAGGTTGTTATTACACGTGTCGTACCACAGACAGGTTGTTATTACACGTGTCGTACCACAGACAGGTTGTTCTAACACGTGTCGTACCACAGACAGGTTGTTATTACACGTGTCGTACCACAGACAGGTTGTTATTACACGTGTCGTACCACAGACAGGTTGTTATTACACGTGTCGTACCACAGACAGGTTGTTATAACACGTGTCGTACCACAGACAGGTTGTTATTACACGTGTCGTACCACAGACAGCAGTTTGTTGATGGCCGCCGCCCTCTGCTGTGGCTCCAGGTGCGGCATGTCGTTCTGGATCACATGGTCCGTGATGCCATGAGGAAACTGCTCACACAGGTCCTTTATCCTGCACACAGTAAGAACACGTTAGTAAGAACACGTCAGTAAGAACACGTCAGTAAGAACACGTCAGTAAGAACACGTCAGTAATATATTAGAGCTATGATAGAGCTATGATAGAGTTATGATAGAGCTATGATAGAGTTATGATAGAGCTATGATAGAGTTATGATAGAGTTATGATAGAGTTATGATAGAGTTATGATAGAGTTATGATAGAGTTATGATAGAGTTATGATAGAGTTATGATAGAATTATGATAGAGTTATGATAGAGATATGATAGAGCTATGATAGGGTTATGATAGAGTTATGATAGAGTTATGATAGAGCTATGATAGAGCTATGATAGAGCTATGATAGAGTTATGATAGAGCTATGATAGAGTTATGATAGAGTTATGATAGAGTTATGATAGAGCTATGATAGAGCTATGATAGAGTTATGATAGAGCTATGATAGAGTTATGATAGAGCTATGATAGAGCTATGATAGAGTTATGATAGAGCTATGATAGAGCTATGATAGAGTTATGATAGAGCTATGATAGAGTTATGATAGAGCTATGATAGAGTTATGATAGAGCTATGATAGAGTTATGATAGAGCTATGATAGAGTTATGATAGAGCTATGATAGAGTTATGATAGAGTTATGATAGAGCTATGATAGAGCTATGATAGAGTTATGATAGAGCTATGATAGAGCTATGATAGAGCTATGATAGAGTTATGATAGAGCTATGATAGAGCTATGATAGAGCTATGATAGAGTTATGATAGAGTTATGATAGAGCTATGATAGAGCTATGATAGAGCTATGATAGAGCTATGATAGAGTTATGATAGAGCTATGATAGAGCTATGATAGAGCTATGATAGAGCTATGATAGAGTTATGATAGAGTTATGATAGAGCTATGATAGAGCTATGATAGAGCTGTGATAGAGTTATGATAGAGCTATGATAGAGTTATGATAGAGCTATGATAGAGTCATGATAGAGTTATGATAGAGTTATGATAGAGTTATGATAGAGTTATGATAGAGCTATGATAGAGTTATGATAGAGTTATGATAGAGTTATGATAGAGCGATGATAGAGCTATGATAGAGTTATGATAGAGCTATGATAGAGTTATGATAGAGCTATGATAGAGTTATGATAGAGTTATGATAGAGCTATGATAGAGCTATGATAGAGTTATGATAGAGCTATGATAGAGTTATGATAGAGTTATGATAGAGCTATGATAGAGTTATGATAGAGCTATAATAGAGTTATGATAGAGCTATGATAGAGTTATGATAGAGTTATGATAGAGCTATGATAGAGCTATGATAGAGCTATGATAGAGCTATGATAGAGTTATGATAGAGTTATGATAGAGCTATGATAGAGTTATGATAGAGTTATGATAGAGCTATGATAGAGCTATGATAGAGTTATGATAGAGCTATGATAGAGTTATGATAGAGTTATGATAGAGCTATGATAGAGTTATGATAGAGCTATAATAGAGTTATGATAGAGCTATGATAGAGTTATGATAGAGTTATGATAGAGCTATGATAGAGCTATGATAGAGCTATGATAGAGCTATGATAGAGTTATGATAGAGTTATGATAGAGCTATGATAGAGCTATGATAGAGCTATGATAGAGCTATGATAGAGCTATGATAGAGCTATGATAGAGCGATGATAGAGCTATGATAGAGCTATGATAGAGCTATGATAGAGCTATGATAGTGTTATGATAGAGTTATGATAGAGTTATGATAGAGTTATGATAGAGCGATGATAGAGTTATGATAGAGCTATGATAGAGTTATGATAGAGTTATGATAGAGCGATGATAGAGCTATGATAGAGCTATGATAGAGCTATGATAGAGCTATGATAGAGTTATGATAGAGTTATGATAGAGTTATGATAGAGTTATGATAGAGCGATGATAGAGTTATGATAGAGTTATGATAGAGCTATGATAGAGTTATGATAGAGCGATGATAGAGCTATGATAGAGCTATGATAGAGCTATGATAGTGTTATGATAGAGTTATGATAGAGCGATGATAGAGCTATGATAGAGCTATGATAGAGCTATGATAGAGCTATGATAGTGTTATGATAGAGTTATGATAGAGTTATGATAGAGCTATGATAGAGCAATGATAGAGCTATGATAGAGCTATGATAGTGTTATGATAGAGTTATGATAGAGTTATGATAGAGCTATGATAGAGTTATGATAGAGCTATGATAGAGCTATGATAGAGTTATGATAGAGCGATGATAGAGCTATGATAGAGCTATGATAGAGTTATGATAGAGCTAAGATAGAGCTATGATAGTGTTATGATAGAGTTATGATAGAGCTATGATAGAGCTATGATAGAGCTATGATAGAGCTATGATAGAGCGATGATAGAGTTATGATAGAGCTATGATAGAGCTATGATAGAGTTATGATAGAGCTATGATAGAGTTATGATAGAGTTATGATAGAGCGATGATAGAGCTATGATAGAGCTATGATAGAGTTATGATAGAGCTATGATAGAGTTATGATAGAGCGATGATAGAGCTATGATAGAGCTATGATAGTGTTATGATAGAGCTATGATAGAGCTATGATAGAGCTATGATAGTGTTATGATAGAGCTATGATAGAGCTATGATAGAGCTATGATAGTGTTATGATAGAGCTATGATAGAGCTATGATAGAGCTATGATAGAGTTATGATAGAGCTATGATAGAGCTATGATAGAGCTATGATAGAGCTATGATAGAGTTATGATAGAGTTATGATAGAGCTATGATAGAGTTATGATAGAGTTATGATAGAGTTATGATAGAGTTATGATAGAGCTATGATAGAGTTATGATAGAGCTATGATAGAGCTATGATAGAGCTATGATAGAGCTATGATAGAGCTATGATAGAGTTATGATAGAGTTATGATAGAGTTATGATAGAGTTATGATAGAGCTATGATAGAGCGATGATAGAGTTATGATATATTTATCACAAACATGAGTGCTGCATAGTGTTAGAGGTACAATATATCATATACATGTCTATACTTCACTTTGGAATGGCTAAAATAGCAGATACAGATCCTTTAAAATAACATGGGTATAAAAAAAAGCATTGTTCAGGAGAGAGTCCTAACACATTACAGAACATTATTATTACTGTAGCGACAGATCCACATCAGGGCACGCTTTGCTTTATCCAAACCTAAAAGCTTTGCAACTGGAGCTCATTTGAAAGCTAAGACCTACAAAGCTGATCAAAGATTACTATTACGTGCTTTTTTTAAAAAGACACACTTTTGTCAGACTTTTGTCACGTTTGTTTTGTTTGTGTTATCAAGCCACAAAAATGTTAAAGAATTACACCAAAACACAAACACGTGCTGAAAACACAACCAAAAAGGACGAAAACGTGAGTCATAACGAGGAAGAGCTTATATGAGTTGTGTAGGTAAACTTTTAGATTTGGGTAAAGCTGAAATAGAGAAAACGCACTCGGTTAACGCGGGGGTTAAGAGGTTAAGCACGCTTTAGTGAGCCTCACCGCTTCTCCACCTCCGCGGGCTCGTACACGTCCTTCTCCTTCTTCACTTTGACCTCCGCCATGTCCCGTGTCCCGGTGCGTCCCGGTGTGTCCCGGTGTGTCCCGGTGAATCACATATATCCCGTTAAACGCGGTGTTTGGTCAGAGTTCGGTCTGAACACGAGTGTCATCAGCCGGAGCCGGGGTCCTCACTGAAGCCCAAACACCGCCTGAGCAGAATCCCTGAAACACAAATATAAAATAACACGATTATTATCATTATTACGTCATTCGTGGCATTATTACACTTTCCTGACCCAACACTAACCGTCACGTTATATGAGTGTTTCACTGAAATAACTCTGGTTAGCCACACATGCTAACTCCCCATTGACTTACACGGAGGGCTGTTAGCATGTTAGCATCTGGAGCTAACGCGGTTATTCCGGTACTTTCTTCAAACATAAATAATAAACCAATACAAGTGTCATCATTGTTACGTAATCGTGACATTATTACAGTATCCTGAGCGCGTGCGTCTCCATAACCATGACATCATAAGAGCGTTTTTTGTTTTGTTTGTTTTTTACATGGTTTTTTACCGAAATAACTGGTGAAACTGCTTGGCCACACATGCTAACTCCCACATTGACTTACACGGAGGGCTGTTAGCATGTTAGCCTCTGGAGCTAACACTTTTATTCCCCACAGTTATTCCTCCACAGACTTCACGGGCCGCGCTCAGACTCACCGAGACCAAAAGTATGACTTTCATCGTTAATCTTAAATAATAAAACTTAATAAACTTTGTGTTTTTACCCACAGCGCATGCGCAGTCAGAGCGGTTGCCATGGAGACGCCTAACACCAGCTGACGGCGCTTCGAAGTTTTGTGATTCTGAACTTTGAAATCATTTTGTGAACATAAAGAACGTGGTTTTACGGATCGAGCCGCGGTTTGGTGAGTTTACTTTCTGACTGACTGTTTTTCTGTGTTCTCATCCTCGTTTTCTTCGTTTTTGTCTCTATTTTGGCGAGTTTTTCAAAGAAGCTGTTTGAGGGAAATGTGCTCTGTTTAACCTCTTAACCCCCGCCTGAACCGAGCACATTTCCTACAGTTTGGCTTTACCCAAATCTAAAAACGTCTTGATAAAAGCATCAAAATGACATTTCTTTGGACGAATGGGAAGCACTGTGTTTAAAAGCCCAAACTCAGACTGTAAATACAAGATTACAACTTTTACAGGTCGACTACTACATATATATCTCCTGTCAAACTACATTCATTTGATAGTAACATCCCAGATACATGTGTAAAGTGCAATAAAGCGAGAGGTGCCCTGTGTCACTGCATGTGGGAGTGTTGGAGGAGCATTGGACAGGCTATTAATACTGTGCTAAACATTACAATACAAAGAAATCACAAACTGTTCATACTACAGATATTTTTATACCTAAAAATGATAAGACTCTTGTTAATTTTGGTCCACTTCACGCTAAACGTTTAATAGCACTTTTCTGGAAAACAAAATGGAATGTCCAATAGAAGGGCATAGATACAGACGCACTCGTCATAGAAGGGGGCGTGGCCTCACCCAGGGGGAAAATAGAATCTTCTGGGAAACACAATTCTTCACTCTTTTTAGACGTTTTCTGGTGGAATATGAACTTATTTATCACATAAATAAAGTCAAGTGTAAATCAGGTCCATATGGATATTTTCTCACAGCAGATTGTTCAGTAGAAGTGAAAAAACGGCAGTCATAGCAGGCGCTAGCTAGGGTTAGCATTAGGGGCGACAGTGGCGCAGATGGTAGAGCAGGTCGTCTCATGATCGGAAGGTCGGGGGTTCGAATCCCACCTCCTGAAAGTGCACATTGTCGTTGTGTCCTTGGGCAAGACACTTCACCCACATTGCCCCCAGTGTCTGCGTACATTGGTGTATGAATGAGAGCATGAATGGGTGAGTGGATCCTTGCTGTAAAGCGCTTTGAGTGCCTAATGTAGGTGGAAAAGTGCTATATAAGTTGAGACCATTTACCATTAGCCCGATGCTAACATGTAGCATCATGTTAGCATTCTCCGTTTTTTTAATGTATTTATGGGCTGTTGAACCACTTTGCTCCTCCCCATGTCTTTGTATCTTTATTTAGTAGAAACTATATTCACAATTCAGCATTTGTTACAGTAGTTTTTGAAAAATTAGAGATTTTTCTCAAAATTGTTAGAACAATCTGCTGTGAGAAAATATCCACATGGACCCGATTTACACTTGACTTTATTTATGTGATAAATAAGTTCATATTCCACCAGAAAACGTCTAAAAAGAGTGGAAAATTGTGTTTCCTAAAAGATTCTATTTTCCCCCTTGGCGAGGCCCCGCCCCCTTCTATGGCGAGATGCGTCTGTATCTATTGGGTACGAGAAATGGCATCAGCTCTAGCATTAGAAAAGAAATATATATTTGAAAGGTAAAGGGGAATCAACCGTTTATTACTTATTTGGAAAGGGTGGATCTGTCACATGTGTTGATGGAAAGTGGAGATTTGTAACTTTATGAGCGTAGCATAGCATTTGGAGTTTTGGAGTGATTTTATTTTATTTATTGTATTATAATTTTTACTATTGCACCTTTGGGGGGGGGGGGTTATTGTGGTATGCATGGGTCGGGCTGCCACTGTTTTGTATGCCTCTATATACTAATATATTATTATTATAAATACTTAAATACATTTTGTACTTCTATCAAAGCCTGTGAAACAATTCTTGCTTTTTGAGAAAATTCAATAAAAATATTGTTGAAAAAAAAAAAAGATAAAAGCATCAAAATAGCGACAAAAATGAGACGAAAACGACGATTAAAATACAACAAAAGAGCATCAGAGAAACACGGCAACAACGTCAGGAAAAAGATCAGTTTAATGTGTCTCTGACCTCTAGGCTGTGACCTTTTAGATTTGGGTAAAGCTGAACTGGAGAGAATGCACTTGGTTAAAGGGGGATAACAATAAGCTTTGTTTCCTACAGTGTTGTTTCCGTGATGGCGGCCGGCTCGGTGTCGGCTCCTCTGATCCTGCCTCTCGATCGTCCAGATGAGAAACATAAGTCCCACATCAGCAGCTCCACACGGCTCTGTCTGAGCTCAGGTACAGAGTCTCCCAAACATACCCGGATCTGAACCTGAGACGGAACCTTCAGCCCTTTCTGACTGAATCTGATCTGACGGTCGCAGATTCCCGAGACGTGGAGATCGTCTTCACGCTGGACGGCTCCAAACCGCGCTCTGGCTCCAGGAGATACTCCGGCCCCTTCGTCCTGCCCCCGGGTCGGGTCACTGTGCGAGCGACGGCCCAACGCGTCCAGGACGGAGCGGAGAGCGCCACCGTCACCAAGGTGTTCACCGTGAGCCACGACCTGACCACTGACACGCCTCCACAGGTGAGTCCCGCCTCCACAGGTGAGTCCTGACCACTGACACGCCTCCACAGGTGAGTCCTGACCACTGACACGCCTCCACAGGTGAGTCCTGTCCAATGACACGCCTCCACAGGTGAGTCCTGACCACTGACACGCCTCCACAGGTGAGTCCTGTCCAATGACACGCCTCCACAGGTGAGTCCTGTCCAATGACACGCCTCCACAGGTGAGTCCTGACCACTGACACGCCTCCACAGGTGAGTCCTGACCACTGACACGCCTCCACAGGTGAGTCCTGACCAATGACACGCCTCCACAGGTGAGTCCTGACCAATGACACGCCTCCACAGGTGAGTCCTGACCACTGACACGCGTCCACAGGTGAGTCCTGACCACTGACACGCCTCCACAGGTGAGTCCCGCCTCCACAGGTGAGTCCTGACCACTGACACGCCTCCACAGGTGAGTCCTGACCACTGACACGCGTCCACAGGTGAGTCCTGACCACTGACACGCCTCCACAGGTGAGTCCCGCCTCCACAGGTGAGTCCTGACCACTGACACGCCTCCACAGGTGAGTCCTGACCAATGACACGCCTCCACAGGTGAGTCCCGCCTCCACAGGTGAGTCCTGACCAATGACACGCCTCCACAGGTGAGTCCTGACCACTGACACGCCTCCACAGGTGAGTCCCGCCTCCACAGGTGAGTCCTGACCAATGACACGCCTCCACAGGTGAGTCCTGACCACTGACACGCCTCCACAGGTGAGTCCCGCCTCCACAGGTGAGTCCTGACCACTGACACGCCTCCACAGGTGAGTCCTGACCACTGACACGCCTCCACAGGTGAGTCCTGACCACAGACACGCCTCCACAGGTGAGTCCTGACCACTGACACGCCTCCACAGGTGAGTCCTGACCAATGACACGCCTCCACAGGTGAGTCCTGACCACTGACACGCCTCCACAGGTGAGTCCTGACCAACGACACGCCTCCACAGGTGAGTCCTGACCAATGACACGCCTCCACAGGTGAGTCCTGACCACTGACACGCCTCCACAGGTGAGTCCCGCCTCCACAGGTGAGTCCTGACCACTGACACGCCTCCACAGGTGAGTCCTGACCAATGACACGCCTCCACAGGTGAGTCCCGCCTCCACAGGTGAGTCCTGACCACTGACACGCCTCCACAGGTGAGTCCTGACCACTGACACGCCTCCACAGGTGAGTCCCGCCTCCACAGGTGAGTCCTGACCACTGACACGCCTCCACAGGTGAGTCCTGTCCAATGACACGCCTCCACAGGTGAGTCCCGCCTCCACAGGTGAGTCCTGACCACTGACACGCCTCCACAGGTGAGTCCTGACCACTGACACGCCTCCACAGGTGAGTCCCGCCTCCACAGGTGAGTCCTGACCACTGACACGCCTCCACAGGTGAGTCCTGACCACTGACACGCCTCCACAGGTGAGTCCCGCCTCCACAGGTGAGTCCTGACCAATGACACGCCTCCACAGGTGAGTCCTGACCACTGACATGCCTCCACAGGTGAGTCCTGACCAATGACACGCCTCCACAGGTGAGTCCTGACCACTGACACGCCTCCACAGGTGAGTCCTGACCACTGACACGCCTCCACAGGTGAGTCCTGACCACTGACACGCCTCCACAGGTGAGTCCCGCCTCCACAGGTGAGTCCTGACCAATGACACGCCTCCACAGGTGAGTCCTGACCAACGACACGCCTCCACAGGTGAGTCCTGACCAATGACACGCCTCCACAGGTGAGTCCCGCCTCCACAGGTGAGTCCTGACCACTGACATGCCTCCACAGGTGAGTCCTGACCAATGACACGCCTCCACAGGTGAGTCCTGACCAATGACACGCCTCCACAGGTGAGTCCCGCCTCCACAGGTGAGTCCCGCCTCCACAGGTGAGTCCTGACCACTGACATGCCTCCACAGGTGAGTCCCGCCTCCACAGGTGAGTCCTGACCACTGACATGCCTCCACAGGTGAGTCCTGACCAATGACACGCCTCCACAGGTGAGTCCTGACCACTGACACGCCTCCACAGGTGAGTCCCGCCTCCACAGGTGAGTCCTGACCACTGACACGCCTCCACAGGTGAGTCCTGACCACTGACACGCCTCCACAGGTGAGTCCCGCCTCCACAGGTGAGTCCTGACCACTGACACGCCTCCACAGGTGAGTCCTGACCAATGACACGCCTCCACAGGTGAGTCCCGCCTCCACAGGTGAGTCCTGACCACTGACACGCCTCCACAGGTGAGTCCTGACCACTGACACGCCTCCACAGGTGAGTCCTGACCAATGACACGCCTCCACAGGTGAGTCCTGACCAATGACACGCCTCCGCAGGTGAGTCCCGCCTCCACAGGTGAGTCCTGACCACTGACACGCCTCCACAGGTGAGTCCTGACCACTGACACGCCTCCACAGGTGAGTCCTGACCAATGACACGCCTCCACAGGTGAGTCCTGACCAATGACACGCCTCCACAGGTGAGTCCTGACCAATGACACGCCTCCACAGGTGAGTCCTGACCACTGACACGCCTCCACAGGTGAGTCCTGACCAATGACACGCCTCCACAGGTGAGTCCTGACCAACGACACGCCTCCACAGGTGAGTCCTGACCAATGAGACGCCTCCACAGGTGAGTCCTGACCAATGACACGCCTCCACAGGTGAGTCCTGACCAATGACACGCCTCCACAGGTGAGTCCTGACCAATGACACGCCTCCACAGGTGAGTCCCGCCTCCACAGGTGAGTCCTGACCAATGACACGCCTCCACAGGTGAGTCCTGACCAATGACACGCCTCCACAGGTGAGTCCTGACCAATGACACGCCTCCACAGGTGAGTCCTGACCAATGACACGCCTCCACAGGTGAGTCCTGACCCATGACACGCCTCCACAGGTGAGTCCTGACCAATGAGACGCCTCCACAGGTGAGTCCCGCCTCCACAGGTGAGTCCTGACCCATGACACGCCTCCACAGGTGAGTCCTGACCCATGACACGCCTCCACAGGTGAGTCCCGCCTCCACAGGTGAGTCCTGACCCATGACACGCCTCCACAGGTGAGTCCTGACCAATGAGACGCCTCCACAGGTGAGTCCCGCCTCCACAGGTGAGTCCTGACCAATGACACGCCTCCACAGGTGAGTCCTGACCACTGACACGCCTCCACAGGTGAGTCCTGACCAATGACACGCCTCCACAGGTGAGTCCCGCCTCCACAGGTGAGTCCTGACCACTGACACGCCTCCACAGGTGAGTCCTGACCACTGACACGCCTCCACAGGTGAGTCCCGCCTCCACAGGTGAGTCCTGACCACTGACACGCCTCCACAGGTGAGTCCTGTCCAATGACACGCCTCCACAGGTGAGTCCCGCCTCCACAGGTGAGTCCTGACCACTGACACGCCTCCACAGGTGAGTCCTGACCACTGACACGCCTCCACAGGTGAGTCCCGCCTCCACAGGTGAGTCCTGACCACTGACACGCCTCCACAGGTGAGTCCTGACCACTGACACGCCTCCACAGGTGAGTCCCGCCTCCACAGGTGAGTCCTGACCAATGACACGCCTCCACAGGTGAGTCCTGACCACTGACATGCCTCCACAGGTGAGTCCTGACCAATGACACGCCTCCACAGGTGAGTCCTGACCACTGACACGCCTCCACAGGTGAGTCCTGACCACTGACACGCCTCCACAGGTGAGTCCTGACCACTGACACGCCTCCACAGGTGAGTCCCGCCTCCACAGGTGAGTCCTGACCAATGACACGCCTCCACAGGTGAGTCCTGACCAACGACACGCCTCCACAGGTGAGTCCTGACCAATGACACGCCTCCACAGGTGAGTCCCGCCTCCACAGGTGAGTCCTGACCACTGACATGCCTCCACAGGTGAGTCCTGACCAATGACACGCCTCCACAGGTGAGTCCTGACCAATGACACGCCTCCACAGGTGAGTCCCGCCTCCACAGGTGAGTCCCGCCTCCACAGGTGAGTCCTGACCACTGACATGCCTCCACAGGTGAGTCCCGCCTCCACAGGTGAGTCCTGACCACTGACATGCCTCCACAGGTGAGTCCTGACCAATGACACGCCTCCACAGGTGAGTCCTGACCACTGACACGCCTCCACAGGTGAGTCCCGCCTCCACAGGTGAGTCCCGCCTCCACAGGTGAGTCCTGACCACTGACACGCCTCCACAGGTGAGTCCTGACCACTGACACGCCTCCACAGGTGAGTCCCGCCTCCACAGGTGAGTCCTGACCACTGACACGCCTCCACAGGTGAGTCCTGACCAATGACACGCCTCCACAGGTGAGTCCCGCCTCCACAGGTGAGTCCTGACCACTGACACGCCTCCACAGGTGAGTCCTGACCACTGACACGCCTCCACAGGTGAGTCCTGACCAATGACACGCCTCCACAGGTGAGTCCTGACCAATGACACGCCTCCGCAGGTGAGTCCCGCCTCCACAGGTGAGTCCTGACCACTGACACGCCTCCACAGGTGAGTCCTGACCACTGACACGCCTCCACAGGTGAGTCCTGACCAATGACACGCCTCCACAGGTGAGTCCTGACCAATGACACGCCTCCACAGGTGAGTCCTGACCAATGACACGCCTCCACAGGTGAGTCCTGACCACTGACACGCCTCCACAGGTGAGTCCTGACCAATGACACGCCTCCACAGGTGAGTCCTGACCAACGACACGCCTCCACAGGTGAGTCCTGACCAATGAGACGCCTCCACAGGTGAGTCCTGACCAATGACACGCCTCCACAGGTGAGTCCTGACCAATGACACGCCTCCACAGGTGAGTCCTGACCAATGACACGCCTCCACAGGTGAGTCCCGCCTCCACAGGTGAGTCCTGACCAATGACACGCCTCCACAGGTGAGTCCTGACCAATGACACGCCTCCACAGGTGAGTCCTGACCAATGACACGCCTCCACAGGTGAGTCCTGACCAATGACACGCCTCCACAGGTGAGTCCTGACCCATGACACGCCTCCACAGGTGAGTCCTGACCAATGAGACGCCTCCACAGGTGAGTCCCGCCTCCACAGGTGAGTCCTGACCCATGACACGCCTCCACAGGTGAGTCCTGACCCATGACACGCCTCCACAGGTGAGTCCCGCCTCCACAGGTGAGTCCTGACCCATGACACGCCTCCACAGGTGAGTCCTGACCAATGAGACGCCTCCACAGGTGAGTCCTGACCAATGACACGCCTCCACAGGTGAGTCCTGACCAGTCACAGCCGTCTCTCTCACAGAAATGACCTGTTTTTAGCCGCTGAGTTGAAGTTTGTGCTCATGTGTTTCAGCCCAGGCTTTTACTGCAGCGGGACACTTCCTGTTCAAAGACACACACTTCCTGTAAAGGTGAGAAACAAATATGTGAGGGATAATGTATAGAACGCTGGTCATTATCGGAAAAATAAGCACCGACCGGGCGAACCGGACCGGTCCGATAATGACCAGTGTTCTATACATGATCCGCTTATTATTCGGCCACTTTCCAACTGAACACACAACATAAACTTCTACACTTTTATGAAGGTCGAAAGGTTTATTTAATGACTTCCGCGACAAATAGTTCCCAAAAGTTGAAGCAGCAAGGCTAGCTGCTAGCCTAGCTACTTAGCTGAAGGTGCAGTTGGAGGAGGTGGTGAATCTCTGGGTAAAGTTGAAAGTCAGACTCACGATTCCCCGACTTCTCTCTCAGTGACGGGACAGATAGTTTTCGCTGCTACGTACGTGAGGAGTGATATGAAAACACCAACTCAGACGTCCTTTATCAGGAAATAATGACCGGGAGAACGTTGGGAAATCCCATTCAAATCAACGGAGCTTCTGTTTACGTTGTGAAGAGCCGTATAATATAAAGGTTTATTTACACAGATTAAGCTCCAAACGTGTGGCTTTGTTCCAGACCTGACCCTGAAGATGAAGACGATGAAGACGATGAAGACTCCGCTCAGGCCGGCCCTCAGCCCGGACGACTCGGTGAGACCCGGGGTCTTCTCTAAATGTTCTTAAGATTCAGGAGAACATAAATGGTTTACACGACTCTGTTTGGGTTTGAAAGGCTTTGAACTGCCCTTTGTTTAGTCCTGACTCTGTGTTTCAGAGTTTCCTAAAGGCTTTGAGTCTCACTGAGAAGAACCGCATCCAGAGACAGACCGACTTTCTGAGGTGAGACACGTCAGACGCCGGAGAACTACACTGACCCGCAGAACCCCCCCCTCAAACCCCCAGAACCCCTTAAACCCCCTCAAACCCCCAGAACCCCCCCAACCCCCCACCCTTCCATCGGGGCGACTCTAACAGCTGTTCCTCTGACTCTCTCGTGTTCACACTGACTCTGTTCGCTTCCTGCAGGTGTCCAGTCTGCCTGGGGCCCAGACCGTCAGACCCTACAGCTGTTCACTGCTCTGTGTGTGGAGCTGGTGTTGAGGCGCTCCCTGCTGCAGCGCCCCCTGCAGAGCGCGCACAGGTAGCACACGCTCCACTCATCACGATTTAACTAAGGCTGAGTTCATTACAAGAAAAACTGTTTTAACTCTGACCACGCCCCCTCTCTGACCCTGCCTCCTCTTTGACCCCGCCTCCTCTCTGACCCCGCCCCCCTCCCTGACCCTGCCTCCTCTTTGACCCCGCCTCCTCTCTGACCCCGCCCCCTCTCTGACCCCGCCCCCTCAGATGAGGTCGTGTTTCTGCTGTGAGTCTCTTTGTCCGGTTTCTTCAAAGTCGTGTTTCGTTTGTGACGCTTCGTTCAGCGAGCAGCGCCCCCTACAGCGCCCCCTACAGCGCCCCCTACAGCGCCCCCTACAGCCCGTGGTGAGACTGAGCCGCTGTAAGTGAGTGTGAACAGCTGTATATAAACAGCTGTATCCTGTGTAAACAGCAGTACGGCGCCCCCTGTGGCTGTGGAGCGCTGAGCCCCGCCTCCTGCTCTCGCTGTGTCCTCTGTGACTCTGCGCTGAGCGACGGCGCCCCCTGTGGCTCACATGGGTGCGTCACATGTCTCAGGTGTGGAGCCTCCGCCCCTGACTCCGCCCTCTTCTGTGCCGCCTGTGGAGACCCGCCCACACAGAGCGCCGCAGCCAATCAGGTGAGACACATTTATGAACAGGACAATGGAAGGGCATCCGACTCTGTTTCCATGTTGATTCAGGTTAATGCTGAGAGCCACGCCCCCTTTGGGAAAGCCCCGCCCACAGCAGAGCGCGGCACTCAGACGGCCGGACTCTATTTCCCATCAGCCACTGCTCTGAGGACCAGGCCAGACCAGAGTCCGAGGAGGCGGAGTCAGAACGGCGTCAGCCCCGGGAGAGGTCAGTCTGAGGCCCCGCCCCCTGTGGTGACGTGGTTTCTGAGGCCCCGCCCCCCTGTGGTGACGTGGTTTCTGAGGCCCCGCCCCCTGTGGTGACGTGAGGCCCCGCCCCCTGTGGTGACGTGGTTTCTGAGGCCCCGCCCCCTGTGGTGACGTGGTTTCTGAGGCCCCGCCCCCTGTGGTGACGTGGTTTCTGAGGCCCCGCCCCCTGTGGTGACGTGGTTTCTGAGGCCCCGCCCCCTGTGGTGACGTGGTTTCTGAGGCCCCGCCCCCTGTGGTGACGTGGTTTCTGAGGCCCCGCCCCCTGTGGTGACGTGGTTTCTGAGGCCCCGCCCCCTGTGGTGATGTGGTTTCTGAGGCCCCGCCCCCCTGTGGTGACGTGGTTTCTGAGGCCCCGCCCCCTGTGGTGACGTGGTTTCTGAGGCCCCGCCCCCTGTGGTGACGTGGTTTCTGAGGCCCCGCCCCCCTGTGGTGACGTGGTTTCTGAGGCCCCGCCCCCTGTGGTGACGTGAGGCCCCGCCCCCTGTGGTGACGTGGTTTCATTGGGTGGTCCTTCCTTTGTTTGTAGGGTTCTGGCGGCAGCAGGTGGACCACGTCTGCGCTCACCTGAGGAGCCACGCCCAGAACCACGCCCCCTTCAGGACGCTGCTGGGAGAGCCGCGCCTCGGACGGGTCAGACTCTTCTGTCATGTGACCTGAGAGACCACACCGTTACCATAGTGACCACATGTGTTCTGCTGCAGCTGCTGTCGGCTGCGGTTCGAGAGGATCCTCAGGAGCTCACTCTGCTGCTCAGCTTCTCCACAGGCCAGGACCTTCAGAGGAACCTTCAGGGGAACCTTCAGAGGAACCTCCGGGAGGACCTTCAGGAGAACCTTCAGAGGAACCTCCGGGAGAACCTTCAGGGGAACCTTCAGAGGAACCTCCGGGAGAACCTTCAGGGGAACCTTCAGGAGAACCTTCAGAGGAACCTTCAGGAGAACCTTCAGAGGAACCTCCGGGAGAACCTTCAGGGGAACCTCCGGGAGAACCTTCAGGGGAACCTTCAGGAGAACCTTCAGAGGAACCTTCAGGAGAACCCTCAGGTGTGTCTGTGGCAGGGAGAGTCGTTTACATGTGAAGTCTGATCTGGTCCCGGTCACATGACACTGACCTGAAGCAGAGGCTCCCGGCCAGCAGGGGGCAGGGCGTTCACCTGTGGATGCTCTGTTGTTGTTAGCAAAGAGCTAGTCCAGTTAGCCCCGTTTAGAACAAGGTGCTTTAAACTGCCAGAGATTCAGCTCAAATCCACTGAAACACTGATGAAGAGAAGATTAGCACTCGCGGCTAAAGGCTAAAGGCTAACGTGACACCTTTGTGAAGAGATGTTTAAAGGAGCTTCACCTGCAGCACTAAGCCCGGCCTCGAGTTCGCCTCCTCTCGTCCTGCGCTTTGTTGAACAACAGTCCGTTAGAAGTAACATGCTGACATGTTAGCATGCTAACATGTCAGCGTGTTGACATGCTGACATATCAGCATGTCAACACGCTGACATGTTTTGTGATGTTGTATGTTGGAGTCTGATCAGACTCAGCGTTTCTCTGATTTCCTAAACTGTCGACTGAGAGTCAGCGTCATGTTCAGTCTGTAACTGGTGGAGGATCATTTAAATGTGGAGACAGTGACAACAGTATTTATTTCTAAAGTAAATATAGTAAAAACCTTCAAAATCCACTGTTCCAGATTATTCTGCTACTCATACATTACTCACATACTCTCTACATTTTAAAGCTTGTAATTCACTGGAAATGGTCATTTGTTGAATTTGCAGCATTAGGAGCTCATAGTTACGGAAATCAGAAGATATTTCAATTAAAAACATACGCTGACTCTTTGTCATGTGACCTTCGTCATGTGACCGCGCTGACACATGTTTGTCCTTCAGAGCCGCAGTGACAGAGCGCCGCCTGCAGGAGGCAGCACCGTCCAGTCGCTGAGCAGCGTCACCGAAGGACTCACGAGTAAGAGAGGGGGCGGGGCTTACAGGGAGGGGCGGGGCATAGAGGGAGGGGGCGGGGCTTACAATCGTTTTGTTACTCGAGTAAGTAAGTTAGTAAGTAAGTTTATTTATGGGATGCCCCTTGAGATGTTCCATCTCGTTTGCGAGGGGGTCCATAAAGTATAAAACAGCTTGTACTTGTACTAAAGTCAAGGTTCCTGAGGTGAAAGTACTGCAGTACTTGTAGTATTGATTTGTTATTTTATATTATTTGATTCTGAAACATAAACTCGAGTAAAGTCCTCAGATACTCGAGTACATTCACTCTGTTCTGATCAGGGACAGATGAACAAACTGAGCGTGAAGCGCGTCTGCTTCACGCTTTAACCCTTGTGTCGTCCCCAGGGCCACTTTGTCCATGTGTTTCTCTGTCATAGTTTTATCAAATGGTCTGAGTTCTCGGATATGCGTAACATCCATGACTTTTACCAGTATTTTTTTTTGCATTTTTTGATTCAGTGATTACAATGTTATGAGAAAGAGTTACACTCGTGGTCACCTGGGGTCATTTTGTTTCTCTAATATCTCAGCCATAAAATATAATTTTTCAATAAGTTTGGGTTCTATCTCTAGTGTAGCTTCAGACTAATGGCCTGATACAAAAAAAATGTGCTTTTCATTTTTTTTCAGTTTGTAGGCCTCGTGTATGTAACAAAACACCAAATCCTGAACAAACAACAGTCATAAAATATCAAAAATCTACTCCTGAGGAAAACTCGGACTCTGGTCAGTTTCCAAGTGGAAATAGTCAAACTTTTGTGTTAATGCAATTTTTGAATTTTCTCATTCATTTGAATGAGAACAAATAGTTACACTCGTGGTCACCATTTTGTTTCTCTAATATTTCACTCATAAAATAACATTTTGAAATAAATGTGGTTCTATCTTTAGTTTGACTTCATAAAAATGCACTGATAGTAAATTTACCAGTTTTTATTATGTTTTGAGTCGGTGGGACATGTTTATGTAAAAAAAGTCAAATTTTGAGCCAAAAAATGTCCCTGTAACACTGAAAATCCTGAAGTGGATGTAACTGGAAGTATTTGGTGAATTGGGCCCTGGGAGAGGCTCAAAGGTAGAGCAGGTTCTGTTTCTGAAAAATGTTTCATTTTTGAATGAGAGCAAATAGTTACACTCGTGGTCTCTGGGGCAAAACCCCATTCATTTCAATGGACATGAGCCGATCCTCCATGTTTTCTGTCTTTGACCTTTTGTACCGACTTCGTTTGTGCTTCAGATATGAAACCATTATTATGTTTCCATCCCAGAGGACCTCCTCTACATGCACATTCACCAGATTTAGAATTCACATATTTTTACAATAGTTACAGGCCCTAAAGCCTGAAAACAGCAGCAGCTCCATTCACTTCAATGGCAGTGTCCTCCATGTCTGTGATTCCAGCTATATTTTTGACTTTTGCCTTTCATACCAACTTCATTTCAACTCCAAATCCATAACTTTTTTAAATATACACTCCACAGGGCCTCCACTACATGCACATGTACCACATTTTATATTCAGTCATTTTTCCACAGTTTTAGGACCCAAAAACCAGTGCTATAACCCAGTTTCCAAATACAGCCAAACTGTGATTCTCACTCTGTTATTTCAGGAAAGTCTCTATATTCTCATCAAAAATCTGCTCAAAGCAGAGTTTACATCTTAATTCATGAACTTTAATCACAATATTAAATGTTCAGTGCAGTTTGACGGTGAAAGTAAAGTACAGTAGAGCAGAATGTGTTTGGAAAAACAAAGCTGTAAAAGTTATACAAACAACTGATATTCTATAAACACCAAACAAATGCACATTTATTTATACAAAATCATCTTTGTTGGTCATGATCTCTCCTAAAACTGCTCAGACACTGATGTGCATCAGATTTTATGATCTGTGATAAAGTTTTGAGTGTTTACAGCCTTGTGTCTCTGCAGGTGAACAGCCTGTGTTATGTTCATGTAAACCTGTGTGGACTCTCGGACTTACTGTGTCAAATACGGCCTCAGAATGTGGAAATATGGTCAAATTCAGAAAAAAACCTAATGAAAGCATTTTAAATATTCACAAAAATAACAGGACATATAAAATGGAATATAAATAAATGTTTCTTAGAGCAGCTGGTGCAGATGTGGACTGTGGGTCGTTTGTTTTTCTAACTGAGCTGTGATGGAGGAACGTCTGTGTTGGACGATGTGTCTGTGTTTGAATTGTGTTTTTATTTGTTCTAAAGGTCCAGGAACATGTTCACTGTGATGTGTTGTCTCTGTGTTGGAGCTGAAGCTGTATTTGGTACAGTTTAGTTTGAGTGTTAATAAACGTCACCTGAACCAAACATGAGCTGCTCTACTGTTCACCTGCAGAGACAAAAGGCTGTGAACACTCAAAACTTTATCACAGATCATAAAATCTGATGCATATCAGTGTCTGAGTAGTTTTAGGAGAGATCATGATCAAAAAAGATGATTTTGTATAATATATATCTGTCAAACTGCCCTGAACATTTAATATTTTGATAAAAGTTCATGAATTAAGATGTAAACTCTGCTTTGAGCAGATTTTTGATGAGAATATAGAGACTTTCCTGAAATAACAGAGCGAGAATCACAGTTTGGCTGTATTTGGAAACTGGGTTATAGCACTGGTTTTTGGGTCCTAAAACTATGAAAAAATGACTGAATTCAAAATGTGGTACATGTGCATGTAGTGGAGGCTCTGTGGAGAGTATATTTAACAAAGCTATGGATTTGGAGTTGAAATGAAGTTGGTATGAAAGGCCAAAGTCAAAAATATAGCTGGAATCACAGACATGGAGGACACTGCCATTGAAGTGAATGGAGCTGCTGCTGTTTTCAGGCTTTAGGGCCTGTAACTATTGTAAAAATATGTGAATTCAAAATCTGGTGAATGTGCATGTAGAGGAGGTCCTCTGGGATGGAAACATAATAATGGTTTCATATCTGAAGCACAAATGAAGTGGGGACAAAAGGTCAAAGACAGAAAACATGGAGGATCGGCTCATGTCCATTGAAATGAATGGGATTCTGCCAGAGACCACGAGTGTAACTATTTGCTCTCATTCAATAATGAAACATTTTTCAGAAACAGAACCTGCTCTACCTTTGAGCCTCTCCCAGTGCCCAATTCACCAAATACTTCCAGTTACATCCACTTCAGGATTTTCAGTGTTACAGGGACATTTTTGGCTCAAAATGTGACTTTTTTTACATAAACATGTCCCACCGACTCAAAACATAATAAAAACTGGTAAATTTACCATCAGTGCATTTTTATGAAGTCAAACTAAAGATAGAACCACATTTATTTCAAAATGTTATTTTATGAGTGAAATATTAGAGAAACAAAATGGTGACCACGAGTGTAACTCTGACTTATGGGGCAACAAGGGTTAACCTTTGCCCTGATGTTACAGGTCTGCAGCTCTGACTCTGACGCTCTTCAGCTCCAGAAGGTCTGCAGATGATGTCACTGACCAGCTTCTGACAGAGACATGATGCGAGGCTTCAGCACCGACTGGAGCTGGATCTGAAACTGGAGCTGAAACTGAAGCTGAAACTGAAGCTGAAGCTGAAACTGAAGCTGAAACTGAAGCTGAAACTGAAGCTGAAGCTGAAACTGAAACTGGAGCTGAAACTGAAGCTGAAGCTGAAACTGAAACTGAAACTGAAACTGAAGCTGAAACTGAAGCTGAAACTGAAGCTGAAACTGAAGCTGAAACTGAAACTGAAGCTGAAACTGAAGCTGAAGCTGAAACTGAAACTGAAACTGAAGCTGAAACTGAAGCTGAAACTGAAACTGAAACTGAAACTGGAGCTGAAACTGAAGCTGAAACTGAAGCTGAAACTGAAGCTGAAACTGGAGCTGAAACTGAAGCTGAAGCTGAAACTGAAGCTGAAGCTGAAGCTGGAGCTGAAACTGAAGCTGAAACTGAAGCTGAAGCTGAAGCTGAAGCTGAAGCTGAAACTGGAGCTGAAACTGAAGCTGGAGCTGAAACTGAAGCTGAAACTGAAGCTGAAGCTGAAGCTGGAGCTGAAACTGAAGCTGAAACTGAAGCTGAAACTGAAGCTGAAACTGAAGCTGAAGCTGGAGCTGAAACTGAAGCTGGAGCTGAAACTGAAGCTGAAGCAGAAACTGAAGCTGGAGCTGAAACTGAAGCTGAAACTGAAGCTGAAGCAGAAACTGAAGCTGGAGCTGAAACTGAAGCTGAAACTGAAGCTGAAACTGAAGCTGAAACTGAAACTGAAGCTGGAGCTGAAACTGAAACTGGAGCTGAAGCTGAAACTGAAACTGAAGCTGAAACTGAAGCTGAAACTGAAGCTGAAACTGAAGCTGAAACTGAAACTGAAACTGAAGCTGAAACTGGAGCTGAAACTGAAACTGAAGCTGAAGCTGAAACTGAAACTGAAGCTGAAACTGAAGCTGAAACTGAAGCTGAAACTGAAACTGAAGCTGAAACTGAAGCTGAAGCTGAAGCTGAAACTGAAGCTGAAACTAAAACTGGAGCTGAAACTGAAACTGAAGCTGGAGCTGCAGCTGAAACTGAAGCTGAAGCTGAAACTGAAGCTGGAGCTGAAACTGAAACTGAAGCTGAAACTGAAACTGAAGCTGAAACTGAAGCTGAAGCTGGAGCTGCAGCTGAAACTGAAGCTGAAGCTGAAACTGAAGCTGAAACTGAAGCTGAAACTGAAACTGAAGCTGAAGCTGAAGCTGAAGCTGGAGCTGAAACTGAAACTGAAGCTGAAACTGAAGCTGAAACTGAAGCTGAAACTGAAACTGAAGCTGAAGCTGGAGCTGAAACTGAAACTGAAACTGAAGCTGAAACTGAAGCTGAAACTGAAACTGAAGCTGAAGCTGGAGCTGAAACTGGAGCTGAAACTGAAACTGGAGCTGAAACTGAAACTGGAGCTGAAACTGGAGCTGAAGCTGAAACTGAAGCTGAAGCTGAAACTGAAGCTGAAACTGAAGCTGAAACTGAAGCTGAAACTGGAGCTGAAGCTGAAACTGAAGCTGAAGCTGAAACTGAAACTGAAACTGAAGCTGAAACTGGAGCTGAAACTGAAGCTGAAACTGGAGCTGAAACTGAAACTGAAACTGAAGCTGAAACTGAAGCTGGAGCTGAAACTGAAACTGAAGCTGAAACTGAAACTGAAGCTGAAACTGAAGCTGAAACTGAAACTGGAGCTGAAACTGAAACTGGAGCTGAAGCTGAAACTGAAACTGAAGCTGAAACTGAAACTGGAGCTGAAACTGAAGCTGAAACTGGAGCTGAAACTGAAGCTGAAACTGAAGCTGAAACTGAAACTGAAGCTGAAACTGGAGCTGAAGCTGAAACTGAAACTGAAGCTGAAACTGAAGCTGAAACTGAAGCTGAAACTGAAGCTGAAACTGAAACTGAAACTGAAGCTGAAACTGGAGCTGAAACTGAAACTGAAGCTGAAGCTGAAACTGAAACTGAAGCTGAAACTGAAGCTGAAACTGAAGCTGAAACTGGAGCTGAAACTGAAGCTGAAGCTGAAGCTGAAACTGAAGCTGAAACTAAAACTGGAGCTGAAACTGAAACTGAAGCTGGAGCTGCAGCTGAAACTGAAGCTGAAGCTGAAACTGAAGCTGAAACTGAAGCTGGAGCTGAAACTGAAGCTGAAACTGAAGCTGAAGCTGAAACTGAAGCTGAAACTGAAGCTGAAACTGAAACTGAAACTGAAGCTGAAACTGGAGCTGAAACTGAAACTGAAGCTGAAGCTGAAACTGAAACTGAAGCTGAAACTGAAGCTGAAACTGGAGCTGAAACTGAAGCTGAAGCTGAAGCTGAAACTGAAGCTGAAACTAAAACTGGAGCTGAAACTGAAACTGGAGCTGCAGCTGAAACTGAAGCTGAAGCTGAAACTGAAGCTGAAACTGAAGCTGGAGCTGAAACTGAAGCTGAAACTGAAACTGAAGCTGAAACTGAAGCTGAAGCTGGAGCTGCAGCTGAAACTGAAGCTGAAGCTGAAACTGAAGCTGAAACTGAAGCTGAAACTGAAGCTGAAGCTGAAGCTGAAGCTGGAGCTGGAGCTGAAACTGAAACTGAAGCTGAAACTGAAGCTGAAACTGAAGCTGAAACTGAAACTGAAGCTGAAGCTGAAGCTGGAGCTGAAACTGAAACTGAAACTGAAGCTGAAACTGAAGCTGAAACTGAAACTGAAGCTGAAGCTGGAGCTGAAACTGGAGCTGAAACTGAAACTGGAGCTGAAACTGAAACTGGAGCTGAAACTGGAGCTGAAGCTGAAACTGAAGCTGAAACTGAAGCTGAAACTGAAGCTGAAACTGAAGCTGAAACTGGAGCTGAAGCTGAAACTGAAGCTGAAGCTGAAACTGAAACTGAAACTGAAGCTGAAACTGGAGCTGAAACTGAAGCTGAAACTGGAGCTGAAACTGAAACTGAAACTGAAGCTGAAACTGAAGCTGGAGCTGAAACTGAAACTGAAGCTGAAGCTGAAACTGAAACTGAAGCTGAAACTGAAGCTGAAACTGAAACTGGAGCTGAAACTGAAACTGAAGCTGAAACTGAAACTGGAGCTGAAACTGGAGCTGAAACTGGAGCTGGAGCTGAAACTAAAACTGGAGCTGAAACTGAAACTGAAGCTGGAGCTGAAACTGGAGCTGAAGCTGGAGCTGAAGCTGAAGCTGAAACTGAAGCTGAAACTGAAGCTGAAACTGAAGCTGAAGCTGAAGCTGAAGCTGAAGCTGAAACTGAAGCTGAAACTGAAGCTGAAACTGAAACTGAAGCTGAAGCTGGAGCTGAAGCTGGAGCTGAAACTGAAGCTGAAACTGAAGCTGAAACTGAAGCTGAAACTGAAACTGAAGCTGAAGCTGGAACTGAAACTGAAGCTGAAACTGAAGCTGAAACTGAAGCTGAAACTGAAACTGAAGCTGAAGCTGGAGCTGAAACTGGAGCTGAAACTGAAACTGGAGCTGAAACTGAAACTGAAGCTGAAGCTGAAGCTGAAACTGAAGCTGAAACTGAAACTGGTTCCGCTGCTGTTGGACTCAGTTTGATTCATTATTTAGAAATAGAAACATTGTGACCAAAGCCGTTAAAAAGTAAAAGAAACATTAAAATGTAAAACTTTCACAAACCGTGAAAACTAAATTCATTCATTGTTAACGTGGATTAAAATCAGGTAAAGCAGCTTCAGTTTCAGACCCGGCAGATTCACAGGAGCCCGACGTGAACATGAGGAAAACTAAATCTCTCACATGGAAATAATCTTCAGAGTCGGGTTTAAATGTGTTTTTGTTTTGTTACAAAAGATTTTGGTTTAGATTAAAATAAGATGTTTTTTTGTGGAAAGTCTGTAAAAATGTGTGTTTTTTAAAATTAAAATCTTAATGAATCAGGTTTGGGATCAGAGATTACGAAAGTGTTTTTCCAAAATAAATCTTAGAGAAATAATGAAACATGTTTTGTATTTTTGAGTTTCCAGGTGAAAGTTTAAATGTTGAAAATAGAGGAGAGAGTTTTAAAGAGACTTTATGTTTTTTTTTTCACTAAAGTTTCAGCTTCACTTAAGGTTTAAAGAAGCCACAACATCAGAGGAAACATCAAACGTCATTTTTAAAGGATTTTAATTCAGTGAAACTTTTGCTTCAGTGTCGACAAAAACAACAGTTAAAGATTTTACTAAACTCAAAACAGGAACAAACCTTTACAAAAGCAGAAACAACAAAGTCTGAGCAGCTGCAGGGACGTCCAGAGACTTCTGATGAGCAGCTGCATGGTGTAAGTTCATTTTAGTCTAACTGAGTCTAGGGCATAAAGGGCATAAAGGGCATAAAGGGCAGTCATTGTGCGTGACTGAGGGCACACACAAAGACCAGACAGGTACGTATCAACTCGTCTAAGATCAGTCAGAACAGATCTCAGTCTGGAAGAACCTGTTCCTTTAACAAGGCCAGTCTGTCATACGTTAAACTTCATCATCACTTTCCATGGCCTCCTGCACATGCTCTCCTCCCTGCCCCTCCTCCCCTGTGAGGCTGATGTTCTCCTCCCCCGTGAGGCTGATGTTCTCCTCCCCCGTGAGGCTGATGTTCTCCTCCCCCGTGTGGAGGCTGATGTTCTCCTCCTCCATGAGGCTGATGTTCTCCTCCTCCATGAGGCTGATGTTCTCCTCCCCCGTGAGGCTGATGTTCTCCTCCCCCGTGAGGCTGATGTTCTCTCCCTCCTCCCCCGTGAGGCTGATGTTCTCCTCCCCCGTGTGGAGGCGCAGGTGTCTCGTGAGGCTCATGTTCTCCTCCCCCGTGTGGAGGCTGATGTTCTCCTCCCCCGTGAGGCTGATGTTCTCCTCCCCCGTGTGGAGGCTGATGTTCTCCTCCCCCGTGTGGAGGCTGATGTTCTCCTCCCCCGTGTGGAGGCTGATGTTCTCCTCCCCCGTGTGGAGGCGCAGGTGTCTCGTGAGGCTGATGTTCTGGGTGAAGCTCTTCCCACAGAAGGCGCAGGTGAAAGGCCGGACCCCTGAGTGAGTCTTCAGGTGTGTGCTGAGGTTCCCGCGGTCGCTGAAGCTCCTCCCACAGACGGAGCAGCTGAAGGGCCGCTCTCCAGAGTGCGTGGCGTTGTGCTGCTTCAGGTGACTCCTCTGGTAGAAGCTCTTCCCGCACACGGAGCAGCTGAAGGGTCTGCGGCCCGTGTGGACGGCGGCGTGGCGGTTCAGCTCTGAGTTCCTGGTGAAGCTCTTCCCGCAGCGGCCGCAGCTGTGCTTCCTCTCGGGCGGCGGCCGCGGCGTCTGCGAGTGCGTCAGCATGTGGCGCTTCAGGTTGATCTTCTGACTGAAGCTCTTCCCGCAGACGGAGCAGCTGTGAGGTCTGAGGCCGGAGTGGACGGACATGTGGCGCTCCAGGTCCGACGGCCGCGTGAAGCTCTTCTGGCACTCGGGGCAGGAGTGGCGTCTGCTCTGCCGGGACACGGAGCTGGAGGGGAGGGGGGGCGCGCTGGGAGACAGGGGGGGCGTGGCTCCGACTGCTGCTCCGCCCACTCCACCCTCTGCTGTGTCCACGGCCCTGCTCTCAGTCTGCGTCAGGTAATGCTCAGACTCGTCTTCCTCTGTTTTCACACGGACAGAAGATCCAGGAGCATCAGGAGCGGCAGGAGCGTCAGAAGGTCCAGGAGCGAGGGGCGGCTCCTCTTCCTCTTTGATGTGACCCGGTTCCTCTTGTTTCACAGCGACGGTCATGGCCTGAACACCTGCAGGGACAGAGGAGACTCTCGTTAACTCACTTTGAGACGCTCAGGGAAGTTCCTCTGACCTTTGGCCATGAAGGTCCTGAACTCAGAGACTCAGATGAACCTCTGTGACTGTTGTCCATGTAAAGCTACTGTAGTGTGGGTGTGCTGACCACTAGAGGGCGCTACAACTCTGCTGCTGACTGAATCCTCCACACGCTGAGTCTCACATCCAGAGCGTGAGTTTAACCCAGAGATGCAGGAGTTTGAGGAGCCCTGAGACTGACTGAACATCCCGGAGAGTCAGACCCTGAGACTGACTGAACATCACAGAGAGTCAGACCCTGAGACTGACTGAACATCACAGAGTCAGACCCTGAGACTGACTGAACATCACAGAGTCAGACCCTGAGACTGACTATAGAGCTGCTTGTGAAGGTCAGTCTGGAGGGTTAGAACATCGACACTGGGGCCGATACTAAACCACGGCATAAACCAAAAGTGAACCAGGCCACAGTGTTACGGCCCAGGCGGGAACGTCACATGCCTCCACACTAGGACCACAGTGGACCACAGTGGACCACACTGGACCACAGTGGACCACACTAGGACCACAGTGGACCACACTGGACCAAACTGGACCACAGTGGACCACCACACTGGACCACACTGGACCAAACTGGACCACAGTGGACCACCACACTGGACCACACTGGACCACACTGGGACCACACTGGGACCACACTAGGACCACAGTGGACCACACTAGGACCACACTGGACCACACTGGACCAAACTGGACCACAGTGGACCACCACACTGGACCACACTGGACCACAGTGGACCACACTAGGACCACACTGGACCACACTGGGACCACACTGGGACCACACTAGGACCACACTGGACCACACTGGACCACACTGGACCACACTAGGACCACAGTGGACCACACTGGACCACATTGGACCACATTGGACCACACTGGACCACACTGGACCACAGTGGACCACACTGGACCACACTAGGACCACACTGGACCACACTGGACCACACTGGACCACACTAGGACCACAGTGGACCACACTAGGACCACATTGGACCACAGTGGACCACACTGGACCACACTGGACCACAGTGGACCACACTGGACCACACTAGGACCACACTGGACCACACTAGGACCACACTGGACCACATTGGACCACAGTGGACCACACTAGGACCACATTGGACCACAGTGGACCACACTGGACCACACTGGACCACAGTGGACCACACTGGACCACAGTGGACCACACTAGGACCACATTGGACCACAGTGGACCACACTGGACCACACTAGGACCACAGTGGACCACCACACTGGACCACATTGGACCACAGTGGACCACACTGGACCACACTGGACCACACTAGGACCACACTGGAACACACTAGGACCACACTGGACCACATTGGACCACATTGGACCACAGTGGACCACACTAGGACCACACTAGGACCACAGTGGACCACACTGGACCACACTGGACCACACTGGACCACACTGGACCACATTGGACCACAGTGGACCACACTAGGACCACACTAGGACCTCAGTGGACCACACTAGGACCACACTAGGACCACACTAGGACCACACTGGACCACACTGGACCACATTGGACCACAGTGGACCACACTAGGACCACACTAGGACCACAGTGGACCACACTAGGACCACACTGGACCACACTGGACCACACTGGACCACACTGGACCACACTAGGACCACACTAGGACCACACTAGGACCACAGTGGACCACACTAGGACCACAGTGGACCACACTGGACCAAACTGGACCACAGTGGACCACACTAGGACCACAGTGGACCACAGTGGACCACACTGGACCACACTAGGACCACAGTGGACCACACTAGGACCACAGTGGACCACACTGGACCACAGTGGACCACACTAGGACCATACTAGGACCACAGTGGACCACACTAGGACCACACTAGGACCACAGTGGACCACACTAGGACCACAGTGGACCACACTAGGACCACAGTGGACCACACTCGACCACACTAGGACCACAGTGGACCACACTAGGACCACACTGGACCTCACTGGACCACACTGGACCACACTGGACCACAGTGGACCACACTAGGACCACACTGGACCACACTAGGACCACAGTGGACCACACTAGGACCACATTGGACCACACTGGACCACACTGGACCACACTGGAACCACACTGGAACCACACTAGGACCACAGTGGACCACACTAGACCACACTAGGACCACACTAGGACCACAGTGGACCACACTAGGACCACAGTGGACCACACTAGGACCACAGTGGACCACACTGGACCACACTAGGACCACAGTGGACCACACTAGGACCACAGTGGACCACACTGGACCAAACTGGACCACAGTGGACCACCACACTGGACCACACTGGACCACAGTGGACCACACTAGGACCATACTAGGACCACACTAGGACCACAGTGGACCACACTAGGACCACACTAGGACCATACTAGGACCACACTAGGACCACAGTGGACCACACTAGGACCACAGTGGACCACACTGGACCACACTAGGACCACAGTGGACCACACTAGGACCACAGTGGACCACACTGGACCAAACTGGACCACAGTGGACCACCACACTGGACCACACTGGACCACAGTGGACCACACTAGGACCATACTAGGACCACAGTGGACCACACTGGACCACACTAGGACCACAGTGGACCACACTAGGACCACACTAGGACCACAGTGGACCACACTGGGACCACACTGGGACCACACTAGGACCACAGTGGACCACACTGGACCACACTAGGACCACACTAGGACCACAGTGGACCACACTGGACCACACTGGACCACACTAGGACCACACTGGACCACACTAGGACCACAGTGGACCACACTAGGACCACAGTGGACCACACTGGACCACACTGGACCACACTGGACCACACTGGACCACAGTGGACCACACTAGGACCACACTGGACCACACTAGGACCACACTAGGACCACAGTGGACCACACTGAACAACACTGGACCACACTAGGACCACACTAGGACCACACTGGACCACACTAGGACCACAGTGGACCACACTAGGACCACAGTGGACCACACTGAACAACACTGGACCACACTAGGACCACACTAGGACCACACTGGACCACACTGGACCACACTGGGACCACACTAGGACCACAGTGGACCACACTAGACCACACTAGGACCACACTAGGACCACAGTGGACCACACTAGACCACACTAGGACCACACTAGGACCACACTGGACCACACTGGACCACACTGGGACCACACTAGACCACACTAGGACCACACTAGGACCACAGTGGACCACAGTGGACCACACTAGGACCACACTAGGACCACAGTGGACCACACTAGGACCACAGTGGACCACACTGGACCAAACTGGACCACAGTGGACCACCAAACTGGACCACACTGGACCACAGTGGACCACACTAGGACCATACTAGGACCACAGTGGACCACACTAGGACCACACTAGGACCACAGTGGACCACACTAGGACCACAGTGGACCACACTAGGACCACAGTGGACCACACTGGACCACACTAGGACCACAGTGGACCACACTAGGACCACACTGGACCTCACTGGACCACACTGGACCACACTGGACCACACTGGACCACACTAGGACCACACTGGACCACACTAGGACCACAGTGGACCACACTAGGACCACATTGGACCACAGTGGACCACACTGGACCACACTGGACCACACTGGACCACACTGGACCACACTGGACCACAGTGGACCACACTAGGACCACACTGGACCACACTAGGACCACAGTGGACCACACTGGACCACATTGGACCACAGTGGACCACACTGGACCACAGTGGACCACAGTGGACCACACTGGACCACATTGGACCACAGTGGACCACACTAGGACCACACTGGACCACACTAGGACCACAGTGGACCACAGTGGACCACACTAGGACCACAGTGGACCACCACACTGGACCACACTGGACCACACTGGGACCACACTAGGACCACAGTGGACCACACTAGACCACACTAGGACCACACTAGGACCACAGTGGACCACACTAGGACCACAGTGGACCACACTAGGACCACACTGGACCACACTAGGACCACAGTGGACCACACTAGGACCACAGTGGACCACACTGGACCAAACTGGACCACAGTGGACCACCACACTGGACCACACTGGACCACAGTGGACCACACTAGGACCATACTAGGACCACAGTGGACCACACTAGG
Source organism: Gobius niger (assembly GCF_951799975.1). Classification (NCBI taxonomy): domain Eukaryota; kingdom Metazoa; phylum Chordata; class Actinopteri; order Gobiiformes; family Gobiidae; genus Gobius; species Gobius niger. Next base: position 170,074 of record NW_027639303.1, on the reverse strand, counting down.
ACCACAGTGGACCACACTAGGACCACACTAGGACCACAGTGGACCACACTAGGACCACACTAGGACCATACTAGGACCACACTAGGACCACAGTGGACCACACTAGGACCACAGTGGACCACACTAGGACCACAGTGGACCACACTGGACCACACTAGGACCACAGTGGACCACACTAGGACCACAGTGGACCACCACACTGGACCACACTGGACCACAGTGGACCACACTAGGACCATACTAGGACCACACTGGACCACACTGGACCACACTAGGACCACAGTGGACCACACTAGGACCACACTAGGACCACAGTGGACCACACTGGGACCACACTGGGACCACACTAGGACCACAGTGGACCACACTGGACCACACTGGACCACAGTGGACCACACTGGACCACAGTGGACCACACTAGGACCACACTGGACCACACTAGGACCACACTAGGACCACAGTGGACCACACTGAACAACACTGGACCACACTAGGACCACACTAGGACCACACTGGACCACACTAGGACCACACTGGACCACACTAGGACCACACTGGACCACAGTGGACCACAGTTGACCACACTAGGACCACACTAGGACCACAGTGGACCACACTGGACCACAGTGGACCACACTGGACCACAGTGGACCACAGTGGACCACAGTGGACCACACTAGGACCACACTAGGACCACACTGGACCACAGTGGACCACACTGGACCACAGTGGACCACAGTGGACCACAGTGGACCACACTGGACCACGGTGGACCACACTAGGACCACAGTGGACCACACTGGACCACACTGGACCACGGTGGACCACAGTGGACCACACTAGGACCACACTGGACCACAGTGGACCACACTGGACCACAGTGGACCACACTGGACCACACTGGACCACGGTGGACCACAGTGGACCACACTGGACCACGGTGGACCACAGTGGACCACACTAGGACCACACTAGGACCACAGTGGACCACAGTGGACCACGGTGGACCACAGTGGACCACACTAGGACCACACTAGGACCACAGTGGACCACAGTGGACCACAGTGGACCACAGTGGACCACACTGGACCACAGTGGACCACAGTGGACCACACTGGACCACACTGGACCACAGTGAACCAAACTGGACCACACTAGGACCACACTGGACCACAGTGGACCACACTGGACCACACTAGGACCACAGTGGACCACACTAGGACCACGGTGGACCACAGTGGACCACACTAGGACCACAGTGGACCACACTAGGACCACACTAGGACCACAGTGGACCACACTGGACCACAGTGGACCACACTAGGACCACACTAGGACCACACTGGACCACAGTGGACCACACTAGGACCACACTAGGACCACACTGGACCACAGTGGACCACAGTGGACCACACTAGGACCACACTGGACCACACTAGGACCACAGTGGACCACACTAGGACCACACTAGGACCACACTGGACCACACTAGGACCACAGTGGACCACACTAGGACCACAGTGGACCACACTAGGACCACACTAGGACCACAGTGGACCACACTAGGACCACAGTGGACCACACTAGGACCACACTGGACCACACTAGGACCACACTGGACCACACTGGACCACACTAGGACCACACTGGACCACAGTGGACCTCCACAGTGGACCACCACACTGGACCACAGTGGACCTCCACAGTGGACCACACTGGACCACAATGGACCACACTGGTCCACACTGGACCACACTAGGACCACACTGGACCACAGTGGACCACACTGGACCACCACACTAGGACCACACTGGACCACACTAGGACCACACTGGACCACAGTGGACCACACTGGACCACACTAGGACCACATTGGACCACACTGGACCACAGTGGACCACACTGGACCACCACACTAGGACCACACTGGACCACACTGGACCACACTAGGACCACACTGGACCACAGTGGACCACAGTGGACCACACTGGACCACCACACTAGGACCACACTAGGACCACACTGGACCACAGTGGACCACAGTGGACCACACTGGACCACCACACTAGGACCACACTAGGACCACACTGGACCACACTGGTCCACACTGGACCACACTTGGTTCAACTCATTGCCATGACCTGTGGAGTCCCCCAGGGGTCAATCATGGGACCCCTATTATTCCACTTGTACATGTTTCACTGATACAGGAGAGTCTGTAGATACTCTCTGTCACTGATACAGGTGAGTCTGTAGATACTCTCTGTCTGTGATACAGGTGAGTCTGTAGATACTCTCTGTCTGTGATACAGGAGAGTCTGTAGATACTCTCAGTCTGTGATACAGGAGAGTCTGTAGATACTCTCTGTCACTGATACAGGTGAGTCTGTAGATACTCTCTGTCACTGATACAGGTGAGTCTGTAGATACTCTCTGTCACTGATACAGGTGAGTCTGTAGATACTCTCTGTCACTGATACAGGAGAGTCTGTAGATACTCTCTGTCACTGATACAGGTGAGTCTGTAGATACTCTCTGTCACTGATACAGGAGAGTCTGTAGATACTCTCTGTCACTGATACAGGAGAGTCTGTAGATACTCTCTGTCTGTGATACAGGAGAGTCTGTAGATACTCTCTGTCTGTGATACAGGTGAGTCTGTAGATACTCTCAGTCTGTGATACAGGAGAGTCTGTAGATACTCTCTGTCTGTGATACAGGAGAGTCTGTAGATACTCTCTGTCTGTGATACAGGAGAGTCTGTAGATACTCTCAGTCTGTGATACAGGAGAGTCTGTAGATACTCTCAGTCTGTGATACAGGAGAGTCTGTAGATACTCTCAGTCTGTGATACAGGAGAGTCAGTAGATACTCTCTGTCTGTGATACAGGAGAGTCTGTAGATACTCTCTGTCACTGATACAGGTGAGTCTGTAGATACTCTCAGTCTGTGATACAGGAGAGTCAGTAGATACTCTCTGTCTGTGATACAGGAGAGTCCGTAGATACTCTCTGTCTGTGATACAGGAGAGTCCGTAGATACTCTCTGTCTGTGATACAGGAGAGTCCGTAGATACTCTCTGTCACTGATACAGGAGAGTCTGTAGATACTCTCTGTCTGTGATACAGGAGAGTCCGTAGATACTCTCTGTCTGTGATACAGGAGAGTCCGTAGATACTCTCTGTCTGTGATACAGGAGAGTCCGTAGATACTCTCTGTCTGTGATACAGGAGAGTCTGTAGATACTCTCTGTCACTGATACAGGAGAGTCTGTAGATACTCTCTGTCTGTGATACAGGAGAGTCTGTAGATACTCTCTGTCACTGATACAGGAGAGTCTGTAGATACTCTCTGTCACTGATACAGGAGAGTCTGTAGATACTCTCTGTCACTGATACAGGTGAGTCTGTAGATACTCTCTGTCACTGATACAGGTGAGTCTGTAGATACTCTCTGTCACTGATACAGGTGAGTCTGTAGATACTCTCTGTCACTGATACAGGAGAGTCTGTAGATACTCTCTGTCTGTGATACAGGAGAGTCTGTAGATACTCTCTGTCACTGATACAGGAGAGTCTGTAGATACTCTCTGTCTGTGATACAGGAGAGTCCGTAGATACTCTCTGTCACTGATACAGGAGAGTCTGTAGATACTCTCTGTCTGTGATACAGGAGAGTCCGTAGATACTCTCTGTCTGTGATACAGGAGAGTCCGTAGATACTCTCTGTCTGTGATACAGGAGAGTCTGTAGATACTCTCTGTCACTGATACAGGAGAGTCTGTAGATACTCTCTGTCTGTGATACAGGAGAGTCCGTAGATACTCTCTGTCACTGATACAGGAGAGTCAGTAGATACTCTCTGTCGCCTTGAGGCTCTTTCTCTAAATCTTAGAGTGATCCTGGACTCAGACCTGAACTTAGTCACATCAAAGCAACAACATCAGCAGCTTTTACCTCCTGGAACACATTCAGATCAGAGGAACAGAGTCTAAACCAGACTTAGAGAGACTGATCCATGTGTTTGTCTGCAGCAGGTCAGATACTGTAACAGCTGCTCACTGTCAGAGCTGCAGAACATGCAGAACCAGGAAACACCAGCATATTAGTCCAGTGCTCCGGGCTCTGCACTGGCTTCACCCGGACAATAGAACAGCTCTGCTCTGAGTCTTTCATGGTTTCATGACACGCTAGAGCCGTTTAAGCCGTCTCAGGGAGGGGTCTGCTGGTGGCTCCAGAGTCAGGACTAAACACGCTGAGGCTAAAGCTCTGGATTCATGAGGCTGTGAGACAGGCCTCAGCTCTGACTATGTTCAACTCCAGCTGAAAACACTTCTTTTTACTCTGAATATGAAAGTATTTGATCTGCACTCTCGCCTTTTACTGTGACTGATCAGTTTTATGTTGATGTTTTATTGATTTGATTTGATTTGTTTTTCTTGTCATTTCTGCAGCTGAAGCTTTGACTTGTCTTGAGTTTGTCTTGTGCTCCACAAATAAACTGTCTTTTCCTGAAGCTGAACTGAGGACAGAGGTTAAACTACAGGACATTGTTTATTCATAAACTACACTTTGTTTCTGGGTCGAGACGAGAACATTTAAATGAAATATGACATGAAATGATTCTGCAGAAAAATGAATCATGTTATTTATTTATTTCTCTAAAATGACAAATAGAAAAAGTAAATCAGACATTGCTGTTCCTGCAGTTTGTTTCTGTTTCTGTTTCGTTGAGCAGGACGAGCCTCAGCCTCAGGAGGGGAAGGTTTGTACCTGGTTTCTGCTCCGCGTGGCTCCTGCGCTCGTGCTCCTCCACGGTCCTCTGTAACAGCGCCACCTGCCGCTCGTACTGCGCTATGGCGGCGGTGAACAGCGCGCACACGTCTTCAGCCGCGGCGCAAAGACGCTGCGTCACTAACGCGCGCAGCAGCTCCGGGTTCGACATGTTTACGCTGCAGTTAGCTCGGAGCTAAAGGCTAACGGCTAAAGGCTAGCGCCTCTGAAGGCTACAGGAAGTGACGTATCAGCCGGACACAGGTCCGCCCCCTCCGGTCAGGACAGGCCACTGCACCAAACACAACAGTATAAACACAAACAATAACAGACTTTCTGTTGTTCAATGTGGAGGTGCTGGTTCAGGAGGAGGTGCTGGTTCAGGAGGAGGTGCTGCTTCAGGAGGAGGTGCTGGTTCAGGAGGAGGTTCAGGAGGAGGTTCAGGAGGTGCTGGTTCAGGAGGAGGTTCTGGAGGAGGTGCTGGTTCAGGAGGTGCTTGTTCAGGAGGAGGTGCTGGTTCAGGAGGAGGTGCTGGTTCAGGAGGAGGTTCAGGAGGAGGTTCAGGAGGAGGTGCTGGTTCAGGAGGAGGTGCTGGTTCAGGAGGAGGTGCTGGTTCAGGAGGAGGTGCTGGTTCAGGAGGAGGTTCAGGAGGAGGTTCAGGAGGTGCTGGTTCAGGAGGTGCTGATTCAGGAGAACATGTGGAAACGACCAGAGTTGTGTTCAAGTACAAAGCTTTTATTTTCAGTCAAAAGATTCACAAACTTCATCACCAAGAAAAAAACAGTAAAACTAAATGTCCCGACGTGAAAACGACCCGAGGAAAGAACAGACGTTTCAAAGCTTCAGTTTCTTTGTGTCGTTTTTGTTTCTTTTATTTGAACGAAGGCGTTTTTTCTCTCGCGGCTCGAGCTTTAAATAAACCTGAAGACGAGGCCACGTTTCACATCAGAGAAACATTTATGTCATAATTACAAGAACCAAAAACAAACGTCTCATTTTCCAAATAAAAGGTGAGTCTGAGCTGAACCTTCAGTTTAAAGGTCACGAACACGAGACACTGACATCACGTTTTTCCCACAGAACAATCAAAATCACAAATGTTTCCTCTGATCAGAAGGAAATAATCATTAATGAACGACTGATTTTAAAGTGAGACGTTAGAACCGAGTTCAAAAACATGAAAACTCAACTTTAAATAAAAACTAAATCAAAGTTGTTGCTGAACTTTGACCTGAGGCTGTTTCAACAAAGGGGTTGTTTAGTTTAGTTTCGTCCACCGTCTCACGGCGTGGTGAATCTGCCGCCCACACTGGCCCCGCCCACACTGGCCCCGCCCACACTGGCCCCGCCCACACTGGCCCCGCCCACACTGGCCCCGCCCACACTGGCCCCGCCCTCCTCCGCCCACACGCTGAAGCCCTGGCTCTCAGTCGTCCCGCTGTCGTGCGTCTGCTGGTGTTTCTTCAGGTTCCACTTCTTCCTGAAGGTTTTGGGGCAGACTGAGCAGCTGTAAGGCCTCTCTCCCGTGTGGACGCTCATGTGCGAGCGCAGGTTCGACTTCTGAGCAAACGCTCGCTCACAGAAGGGGCACCTGAAAGGTTTCTCTCCGGTGTGCGTCCTCGTGTGGTTCTGCAGATACAACTTTGTCCTGAAGCGTTTGTTACACACAGAGCACCTGTAAGGTCTGTCTCTGCTGTGCAGCCGCATGTGCACCAGCAGGTGGCGCTCATGCCGGAACCGCGCACGGCAGAACGAGCAGCTGAAAGGTGCATCAGCCTGGACACTCGGAGGAGCACAGCTGAAAGGGCCGTCAGACGGGGCACTAGGTGAACTGCCGAAAGGTCTGTCCGTCTGCGCACAGCCAAAGGGTCTGTCAGACTGTGAACAGCCGAAAGGTCCGTCGGACTGTGAACTGCTGAAAGGTCTGTCTGACTGTGAACTGCCGAAGGGTTTCTCAGACCGTGAACAGCCGAAAGGTCTGTCAGGCTGTGAACAGCCGAAAGGTCTGTCGGACTGTGAACTGCCGAAGGGTCTGTCAGACTGTGAACTGCCGAAGGGTTTGTCAGACTGTGAACTGCCGAAGGGTTTGTCAGACTGTGAACTGCCGAAAGGTCTGTCGGACTGTGAACTGCCGAAAGGTCTGTCGGACTGTGAACTGCCGAAAGGTCTGTCGGACTGTGAACTGCCGAAGGGTCTGTCAGACTGTGAACTGCCGAAAGGTCTGTCGGACTGTGAACTGCCGAAGGGTCTGTCGGATTGTGAACTGCCGAAAGGTTTGTCAGACTCGTCATCATCCTCAGTTTTTACTCGCACCGCGCAGAGGCTCGGCTCCTGCAGCTGTTCGTGTTTGAGGTTCGGCTCCTGCAGCTGTTCGTGTTTAAGGTTCGGCTCCTGCAGCTGTTCGTGTTTGAGGTTCGGCTCCTGCAGCTGTTCGTGTTTGAGGCTCGGCTCCTGCAGCTGTTCGTGTTTGAGGTTCGGCTCCTGCAGCTGTTCGTGTTTGAGGCTCGGCTCCTGCAGCTGTTCGTGTTTGAGGCTCGGCTCCTGCAGCTGTTCGTGTTTCACTTCCACAGGTTTTTCGGGCTGAACACCTGCAGGGCACAGAACACAGATCATTCTCATTGTGAACATCACTCAAAACATCACTTTTTCCACTTTTGCCAATGTTGAAAAAAAAAAGGGCAATTATTTGTTTGTTTTTAAAGGTTATTGACGGAAGTGAGCGGGGAAGTCTTTAGGAGTTACTGCTCCTGTATCATTACGCCTCACAATATAGTCCCCCTTTTTATCTGCTTATAAAATCCACATGTTACATTTCTGTGTAAATATACTTCGCATGAAAACACTTGACGTAACTTTATTTAAATAGGGAACACGTGGAAGAGCTTGGTAGCTTCTATCGAGAGCTTTTTTGGAGCTATGTGACATGTGGGAGAGGCTGCGTATGTGTGAGCGCACGGACAAAGACCAGACGGGGATATATTAACTCGGCTAAGGTTAGGTAAGAACATATCTCAGTATGTAAAAACACTGGCCTGTTCCTTTAAGCTAGACTTCAATCAGCGACAAAACACTGTGGACTTAAACCTCGTAACCTTTACCCAAATCTAAAAGCTTCTTGAAAAATAGCGACAGAAAAAAGACGAAAATGTGGATGAAAATGCAACAAAAGAGCGACAAAAACATGACACATGAAGGGATGAAAAACACGAGGAAGAACATCCGTTTAGAGGAGTTTTGTAGCTCGACAAATGTACAGGCCTGGTGTCTGTGCAGAACAAACAGGCTCATATTTACAGCAGTGGGACATAAAGGACATAATAAAGCTCACACTTACAGCAGTGGGACATAAAGGACATAATAAAGCTCACACTTACAGCAGTGGGACATAAAGGACATAATAAAGCTCACACTTACAGCAGTGGGACATAAAGGACATAATAAAGCTCACACTTACAGCAGTGGGACATAAAGGACATAATAAAGCTCACACTTACAGCAGTGGGACATAAAGGACATAATAAAGCTCACACTTACAGCAGTGGGACATAAAGGACATAATAAAGCTCACACTTACAGCAGTGGGACATAAAGGACATAATAAAGCTCACACTTACAGCTGAAGGCCTGGTGTCTGCGCAGATGGACTCTGGGCTGGAACAGCCTCAGCAGCTTCTTCTGCTCTCGGTCCGTCCGTTTGTATCGAAGCAGCTGCTGCTCATAATCCGAGATGGTTTTTTCAAAGGTTCTTTCAAACATTAACAGAATATCTTCAGCCACAGAGGACAGACGCTCCGAGACCAGGGCCCTGAGGACCGCGGAGTGGGACATGTCTGAGCCCGCCAGAGCAGCCTCAAACCGGGCTGAGAGAGAGCTCAGACCGGGCTGAGAGAGCAGCCTCAGACCGGGCTGAGAGAGAGCTCAGACCGGGCTGAGAGAGAGCTCAAACCGGGCTGAGAGAGAGCTCAGACCGGGCTGAGAGAGAGCTCAGACCGGGCTGAGAGAGAGCTCAGACCGGGCTGAGAGAGAGCTCAGACCGGGCTGAGAGAGAGCTAAAACCGGGCTGATAACGAGCTCAAACCGGGCTGAGAGAGCAGCCTCAAACCGGGCTGAGAGAGAGCTCAGACCGGGCAGAGAGAGAGCTCAGACCGGGCTGAGAGAGAGCTAAACCCGGGCTGAGAGAGAGCTCAGACCGGGCTGAGAGAGAGCTCAGACCGGGCTGAGAGAGAGCTCAGACCGGGCTGAGAGAGAGCTCAGACCGGGCTGATAACGAGCTAAAACCGGGCAGAGAGAGAGCTCCGACCGGGCAGAGAGAGAGCTAAAACCGGGCTGAGAGAGAGTGAGGATAACGAGCCAAAACTCCGCTAAACCTGTGCTTTTAAAAGCCGCTAAAACAGCGCTAAGCTTTGGGCTAAAGCTAACCGGAAACACTGCGCTGCAGCTAACGCGGCTAACGGCTAACAACAAAGCAACTGCGCATGCGCAGTGCCCCGTCACCGCAATTTTGATTTGATTTCAATAATTTGAACATAATTATTGCTTTGACAGAAACAATAGAAAAAACATAAACAGATTAAACAGAAAATAAATAATATTCAGGAAAAAAGTTTTAAACTATTTTCTGTTTTTGCAATAAGTGACACGATTATTATTATATTATTATTATGAAGTACAGTATATTATACTGATAATAATACAAATACAATAATAATAATAATAATATTTAATAATAATATTTAATAATAATAATAATAATAATAATATTTAATAATAATAATAATAATAATAATAACATTTAATAATGATATTTAATAATAATAATATTTAATAATAATATTTAATAATAATAATAATAATAATAATAATAATAATAATAATAATAATAATAACAAGCTCTGTTTGAGGAAGTGAACAAAAAAAGCGCAACAGATTTTTTTCATGTATTTATTCATTTGAGCAGAAAAGTATTTCAAACATTTTCACAGAAGAAAAACTAACAAAAAACTCTGCTCAAAAGGACGAAGTTCAAAGTGTTTCTTTCTCTCATTCCTGCTTGAGAGACACACACTGTTACAGGTGGTGTGAACGTCTTCTCTGCTGTTAAACGATTTCCAGGGAGACGGTTCCACCTGACCTGAGAACCCACAGTCTCTGGAGACGTTTAGAAGAGACTCAAGACTTTTCTGTTCCCTTAACATTTTAACTTTGTTTTATTATTGTTTTACTTGTGCTGTAGCGCTTTGAGATTTCCATGTAAAGTGCTTTACAAATGAAAGGTATTATTATTATTATTATTATTATTGTTTGCTTTATACAACAAAAGTTTTAAACTTACTGAAGTCTTTGATTTTCATTATATGAGATGTTAAAAACACACATTGGTTTGATCCCGAAAACCAACATCATGAACGATTCTTATGGCTTTGAGTTTCATCAGTGTTTCCCCCAAAGCTCCGTCCAGGACCTGGAGATGTAAACGTTTCTGAAGCTCCAGAGTGTGTTTAACCAGAGCCGTGTGCGGTGGAGTTTCCCTCATGTCTGCTTTACAGCAAAATGTGTTTGTAGAGCAGCGATGTCTTTAAGGAGAGACGTGGCCTGAGGAGGCTCTAACCCTCACACTGAGGCTCTAACCCTCACACTGAGGCGGCTGTGGCTCTAACCCTCTGTGGCTCTAACCCTCACACTGAGGCTCTAACCCTCACACTGTGGCTCTAACCCTCACACTGAGGCTCTAACCCTCTGTGGCTCTAACCCTCTGTGGGTGTGGCTCGAACCCTCTGTGGGTGTGGCTCTAACCCTCTGTGGCTCTAACCCTCTGTGGCTCGAACCCTCTGTGGCTCTAACCCTCTGTGGGTGTGGCTCTAACCCTCTGTGGGTGTGGCTCTAACCCTCTGTGGCTCTAACCCTCTGTGGCTCTAACCCTCTGTGGCTCTAACCCTCTGTGGGTGTGGCTCTAACCCTCTGTGGGTGTGGCTCTAACCCTCTGTGGCTCTAACCCTCTGTGGGTGTGGCTCTAACCCTCTGTGGCTCTAACCCTCTGTGGCTCTAACCCTCTGTGGCTCTAACCCTCTGTGGGTGTGGCTCTAACCCTCTGTGGGTGTGGCTCTAACCCTCTGTGGGTGTGGCTCTAACCCTCTGTGGCTCTAACCCTCTGTGGCTCTAACCCTCTGTGGCTCTAACCCTCTGTGGGTGTGGCTCTAACCCTCTGTGGGTGTGGCTCTAACCCTCTGTGGCTCTAACCCTCTGTGGCTCTAACCCTCTGTGGCTCTAACCCTCTGTGGGTGTGGCTCTAACCCTCTGTGGGTGTGGCTCTAACCCTCAGTGGGTGTGGCTCTAACCCTCGGTGGGTGTGGCTCTAACCCTCAGTGGGTGTGGCTCTAACCCTCTGTGGGTGTGGCTCTAACCCTCTGTGGGTGTGGCTCTAACCCTCTGTGGCTCTAACCCTCGGTGGGTGTGGCTCTAACCCTCTGTGGGTGTGGCTCTAACCCTCTGTGGGTGTGGCTCTAACCCTCTGTGGCTCTAACCCTCGGTGGGTGTGGCTCTAACCCTCGGTGGGTGTGGCTCTAACCCTCGGTGGGTGTGGCTCTAACCCTCAGTGGGTGTGGCTCTAACCCTCGGTGGCTGTGGCTCTAACCCTCGGTGGCTCTAACCCTCGGTGGGTGTGGCTCTAACCCTCTGTGGGTGTGGCTCTAACCCTCTGTGGGTGTGGCTCTAACCCTCTGTGGGTGTGGCTCTAACCCTCGGTGGGTGTGGCTCTAACCCTCGGTGGCTCTAACCCTCTGTGGGTGTGGCTCTAACCCTCGGTGGGTGTGGCTCTAACCCTCGGTGGGTGTGGCTCTAACCCTCGGTGGGTGTGGCTCTAACCCTCGGTGGGTGTGGCTCTAACCCTCGGTGGGTGTGGCTCTAACCCTCGGTGGGTGTGGCTCTAACCCTCGGTGGGTGTGGCTCTAACCCTCGGTGGGTGTGGCTCTAACCCTCTGTGGGTGTGGCTCTAACCCTCGGTGGGTGTGGCTCTAACCCTCGGTGGGTGTGGCTCTAACCCTCGGTGGGTGTGGCTCTAACCCTCTGTGGGTGTGGCTCTAACCCTCGGTGGGTGTGGCTCTAACCCTCGGTGGGTGTGGCTCTAACCCTCGGTGGGTGTGGCTCTAACCCTCGGTGGGTGTGGCTCTAACCCTCGGTGGGTGTGGCTCTAGCCCTCGGTGGGTGTGGCTCTAGCCCTCGGTGGGTGTGGCTCTAACCCTCACACTGATGAATCGTCTTGTGCCGCTTTAGCTCCGAGTTCTTGGGGAAAGTCTTGCCGCACTCAGAGCAGCTGAATGGTGTGGCGATGGCTCTGAACAGGGCGGAGGCGGAGTCAAAGGCTCCCACAGCGACGTGCTCCTGCAGGTGTTCTCCGAGCCCCGCCCTGTGGCTGGAGCGCCGGGTGCAGACGGGGCAGACGTGATGAACCAAGGCCTCGTGCCACGTCACGTCCTTCTTCCTGACGGAGCCTTTGTGGCAGACGCTGCAGACGAAGGGCTTCTCGGAGCCGTGCGTCTTCACGTGTTGGTTCAACGTGCTCTTCAGAGTGAAGCCTTTATCACAGATGGGACAGATGTGCGGCCGCGCTCCGCTGTGGCCCAACATGTGGCTGTACAGCTGTGACCTGAAGCCGAAGCTCTTCCCACAGTCGGAGCAGAGGTGTGGACGCTGACCTCGATGTAGAGACGACACGTGGCTCTGGAAGAGAAGTTCATCTCATTACCGTCAGAAACATGTAAAAACGTCTCATTAAGCAGTGAAAACACGACAAAAGAGCAGATCTGAAGGTGTGTTTACCTGTAAGTGTGAGTGCCATCTGAAGGTGTGTTTATCTGTAAGTGTGAGTGCCATCTGAAGGTGTGTTTACCTGTAAGTGTGAGTGCCATCTGAAGGTGTCTTTACCTGTAAGTGTGAGTGCCATCTGAAGGTGTCTTTACCTGTAAGTGTGAGTGCCATCTGAAGGTGTGTTTATCTGTAAGTGTGAGTGCCATCTGAAGGTGTGTTTACCTGTAAGTGTGAGTGCCATCTGAAGGTGTGTTTACCTGTAAGTGTGAGTGCCATCTGAAGGTGTGATTATCTGTAAGTGTGAGTGCCATCTGAAGGTGTGTTTATCTGTAAGTGTGAGTGCCATCTGAAGGTGTGTTTACCTGTAAGTGTGAGTGCCATCTGAAGGTGTGTTTACCTGTAAGTGTGAGTGCCATCTGAAGGTGTGTTTATCTGTAAGTGTGAGTGCCATCTGAAGGTGTGTTTACCTGTAAGTGTGAGTGCCATCTGAAGGTGTGTTTACCTGTAAGTGTGAGTGCCATCTGAAGGTGTGTTTACCTGTAAGTGTGAGTGCCATCTGAAGGTGTGTTTACCTGTAAGTGTGAGTGCCATCTGAAGGTGTGTTTATCTGTAAGTGTGAGTGCCATCTGAAGGTGTGTTTACCTGTAAGTGTGAGTGCCATCTGAAGGTGTGTTTATCTGTAAGTGTGAGTGCCATCTGAAGGTGTGTTTACCTGTAAGTGTGAGTGCCATCTGAAGGTGTTTACCTGTAAGTGTGAGTGCCATCTGAAGGTGTGTTTATCTGTAAGTGTTAGTGCCATCTGAAAGTGTGTTTACCTGTAAGTGTGAGTGCCATCTGAAGGTGTGTTTACCTGTAAGTGTGAGTGCCATCTGAAGGTGTTTACCTGTAAGTGTGAGTGCCATCTGAAGGTGTGTTTATCTGTAAGTGTGAGTGCCATCTGAAGGTGTCTTTATCTGTAAGTGTGAGTGCCATCTGAAGGTGTTTACCTGTAAGTGTGAGTGCCATCTGAAGGTGTGTTTATCTGTAAGTGTGAGTGCCATCTGAAGGTGTGTTTATCTGTAAGTGTGAGTGCCATCTGAAGGTGTGTTTACCTGTAAGTGTGAGTGCCATCTGAAGGTGTGTTTATCTGTAAGTGTGAGTGCCATCTGAAGGTGTGTTTATCTGTAAGTGTGAGTGCCATCTGAAGGTGTGTTTATCTGTAAGTGTGAGTGCCATCTGAAGGTGTGTTTACCTGTTAGTGTGAGTGCCATCTGAAGGTGTCTTTACCTGTAAGTGTGAGTGCCATCTGAAGGTGTGTTTACCTGTAAGTGTGAGTGCCATCTGAAGGTGTGTTTATCTGTAAGTGTGAGTGCCATCTGAAGGTGTGTTTACCTGTAAGTGTGAGTGCCATCTGAAGGTGTGTTTACCTGTAAGTGTGAGTGCCATCTGAAGGTGTCTTTACCTGTAAGTGTGAGTGCCATCTGAAGGTGTGTTTACCTGTAAGTGTGAGTGCCATCTGAAGGTGTGTTTATCTGTAAGTGTGAGTGCCATCTGAAGGTGTGTTTATCTGTAAGTGTGAGCGCCATCTGAAGGTGTGTTTACCTGTAAGTGTGAGTGCCATCTGAAGGTGTGTTTACCTGTAAGTGTGAGTGCCATCTGAAGGTGTGTTTACCTGTAAGTGTGAGTGCCATCTGAAGGTGTTTATCTGTAAGTGTGAGTGCCATCTGAAGGTGTGTTTACCTGTATGTGTGAGTGCCATCTGAAGGTGTGTTTACCTGTAAGTGTGAGTGCCATCTGAAGGTGTTTACCTGTAAGTGTGAGTGCCATCTGAAGGTGTTTACCTGTAAGTGTGAGTGCCATCTGAAGGTGTGTTTACCTGTAAGTGTGAGTGCCATCTGAAGGTGTGTTTATCTGTAAGTGTGAGTGCCATCTGAAGGTGTGTTTATCTGTAAGTGTGAGTGCCATCTGAAGGTGTGTTTACCTGTAAGTGTGAGTGCCATCTGAAGGTGTTTATCTGTAAGTGTGAGTGCCATCTGAAGGTGTGTTTACCTGTATGTGTGAGTGCCATCTGAAGGTGTGTTTACCTGTAAGTGTGAGTGCCATCTGAAGGTGTTTACCTGTAAGTGTGAGTGCCATCTGAAGGTGTGTTTACCTGTAAGTGTGAGTGCCATCTGAAGGTGTGTTTATCTGTAAGTGTGAGTGCCATCTGAAGGTGTGTTTACCTGTAAGTGTGAGTGCCATCTGAAGGTGTGTTTATCTGTAAGTGTGAGTGCCATCTGAAGGTGTGTTTATCTGTAAGTGTGAGTGCCATCTGAAGGTGTGTTTATCTGTAAGTGTGAGTGCCATCTGAAGGTGTTTTTATCTGTAAGTGTGAGTGCCATCTGAAGGTGTGTTTATCTGTAAGTGTGAGTGCCATCTGAAGGTGTGTTTATCTGTAAGTGTGAGTGCCATCTGAAGGTGTGTTTCCCTGTAAGTGTGAGTGCCATCTGAAGGTGTGTTTACCTGTAAGTGTGAGTGCCATCTGAAGGTGTGTTTATCTGTAAGTGTGAGTGCCATCTGAAGGTGTGTTTATCTGTAAGTGTGAGTGCCATCTGAAGGTGTGTTTATCTGTAAGTGTGAGTGCCATCTGAAGGTGTGTTTACCTGTAAGTGTGAGTGCCATCTGAAGGTGTTTATCTGTAAGTGTGAGTGCCATCTGAAGGTGTGTTTACCTGTATGTGTGAGTGCCATCTGAAGGTGTGTTTACCTGTAAGTGTGAGTGCCATCTGAAGGTGTTTACCTGTAAGTGTGAGTGCCATCTGAAGGTGTGTTTACCTGTAAGTGTGAGTGCCATCTGAAGGTGTGTTTACCTGTAAGTGTGAGTGCCATCTGAAGGTGTGTTTACCTGTAAGTGTGAGTGCCATCTGAAGGTGTGTTTATCTGTAAGTGTGAGTGCCATCTGAAGGTGTTTACCTGTAAGTGTGAGTGCCATCTGAAGGTGTGTTTACCTGTAAGTGTGAGTGCCATCTGAAGGTGTGTTTACCTGTAAGTGTGAGTGCCACCTGAAGGTGTGTTTATCTGTAAGTGTGAGTGCCATCTGAAGGTGTGTTTACCTGTAAGTGTGAGTGCCATCTGAAGGTGTGTTTATCTGTAAGTGTGAGTGCCATCTGAAGGTGTGTTTATCTGTAAGTGTGAGTGCCATCTGAAGGTGTGTTTATCTGTAAGTGTGAGTGCCATCTGAAGGTGTGTTTATCTGTAAGTGTGAGTGCCATCTGAAGGTGTGTTTACCTGTAAGTGTGAGTGCCATCTGAAGGTGTTTACCTGTAAGTGTGAGTGCCATCTGAAGGTGTGTTTACCTGTAAGTGTGAGTGCCATCTGAAGGTGTGTTTATCTGTAAGTGTGAGTGCCATCTGAAGGTGTGTTTACCTGTAAGTGTGAGTGCCATCTGAAGGTGTCTTTACCTGTAAGTGTGAGTGCCATCTGAAGGTGTCTTTACCTGTAAGTGTGAGTGCCATCTGAAGGTGTGTTTATCTGTAAGTGTGAGTGCCATCTGAAGGTGTGTTTATCTGTAAGTGTGAGCGCCATCTGAAGGTGTTTACCTGTAAGTGTGAGTGCCATCTGAAGGTGTGTTTATCTGTAAGTGTGAGTGCCATCTGAAGGTGTCTTTACCTGTAAGTGTGAGTGCCATCTGAAGGTGTTTATCTGTAAGTGTGAGTGCCATCTGAAGGTGTCTTTACCTGTAAGTGTGAGTGCCATCTGAAAGTGTGTTTACCTGTAAGTGTGAGTGCCATCTGAAGGTGTGTTTATCTGTAAGTGTGAGTGCCATCTGAAGGTGTGTTTACCTGTAAGTGTGAGTGCCATCTGAAGGTGTGTTTACCTGTAAGTGTGAGTGCCATCTGAAGGTGTGTTTACCTGTAAGTGTGAGTGTCACCTGAAGGTGTGTTTACCTGTAAGTGTGAGTGCCATCTGAAGGTGTGTTTACCTGTAAGTGTGAGTGCCATCTGAAGGTGTGTTTATCTGTAAGTGTGAGTGTCATCTGAAGGTGTGTTTACCTGTAAGTGTGAGTGCCATCTGAAGGTGTGTTTACCTGTAAGTGTGAGTGCCATCTGAAGGTGTGTTTACCTGTAAGTGTGAGTGCCATCTGAAGGTGTGTTTACCTGTAAGTGTGAGTGCCATCTGAAGGTGTGTTTACCTGTAAGTGTGAGTGCCATCTGAAGGTGTTTACCTGTAAGTGTGAGTGCCATCTGAAGGTGTGTTTATCTGTAAGTGTGAGTGCCATCTGAAGGTGTTTACCTGTAAGTGTGAGTGCCATCTGAAGGTGTGTTTACCTGTAAGTGTGAGTGTCACCTGAAGGTGTGTTTACCTGTAAGTGTGAGTGCCATCTGAAGGTGTTTACCTGTAAGTGTGAGTGCCATCTGAAGGTGTGTTTATCTGTAAGTGTGAGTGCCATCTGAAGGTGTCTTTACCTGTAAGTGTGAGTGCCATCTGAAGGTGTGTTTACCTGTAAGTGTGAGTGCCATCTGAAGGTGTGTTTACCTGTAAGTGTGAGTGCCATCTGAAGGTGTGTTTACCTGTAAGTGTGAGTGCCATCTGAAGGTGTGTTTACCTGTAAGTGTGAGTGCCATCTGAAGGTGTGTTTACCTGTAAGTGTGAGTGTCATCTGAAGGTGTGTTTACCTGTAAGTGTGAGTGCCATCTGAAGGTGTCTTTACCTGTAAGTGTGAGTGCCATCTGAAGGTGTGTTTACCTGTAAGTGTGAGTGCCATCTGAAGGTGTGTTTACCTGTAAGTGTGAGTGTCATCTGAAGGTGTGTTTATCTGTAAGTGTGAGTGCCATCTGAAGGTGTGTTTATCTGTAAGTGTGAGTGCCATCTGAAGGTGTGTTTACCTGTAAGTGTGAGTGCCATCTGAAGGTGTGTTTATCTGTAAGTGTGAGTGCCATCTGAAGGTGTGTTTACCTGTAAGTGTGAGTGCCATCTGAAGGCGTGTTTACCTGTAAGTGTGAGTGCCATCTGAAGGTGTGTTTACCTGTAAGTGTGAGTGCCATCTGAAGGTGTGTTTACCTGTAAGTGTGAGTGCCATCTGAAGGTGTGTTTATCTGTAAGTATGAGTGCCATCTGAAGGTGTGTTTACCTGTAAGTGTGAGTGTCATCTGAAGGTGTGTTTACCTGTAAGTGTGAGTGCCATCTGAAGGTGTCTTTACCTGTAAGTGTGAGTGCCATCTGAAGGTGTGTTTATCTGTAAGTGTGAGTGTCATCTGAAGGTGTCTTTATCTGTAAGTGTGAGTGCCATCTGAAGGTGTGTTTATCTGTAAGTGTGAGTGCCATCTGAAGGTGTGTTTACCTGTAAGTGTGAGTGTCATCTGAAGGTGTGGTTACCTGTAAGTGTGAGTGTCATCTGAAGGTGTGGTTACCTGTAAGTGTGAGTGCCATCTGAAGGTGTGTTTACCTGTAAGTGTGAGTGCCATCTGAAGGTGTGTTTACCTGTAAGTGTGAGAGCCATCTGAAGGTGTGTTTACCTGTAAGTGTGAGTGCCATCTGAAGGTGTCTTTACCTGTAAGTGTGAGTGCCATCTGAAGGTGTGGTTACCTGTAAGTGTGAGTGCCATCTGAAGGTGTTTATCTGTAAGTGTGAGTGCCATCTGAAGGTGTTTATCTGTAAGTGTGAGTGCCATCTAAAGGTGTGTTTACCTGTAAGTGTGAGTGCCATCTGAAGGTGTTTACCTGTAAGTGTGAGTGCCATCTGAAGGTGTGTTTATCTGTAAGTATGAGTGCCATCTGAAGGTGTGTTTACCTGTAAGTGTGAGTGCCATCTGAAGGTGTGTTTACCTGTAAGTGTGAGTGCCATCTGAAGGTGTGTTTACCTGTAAGTATGAGTGCCATCTGAAGGTGTGTTTACCTGTAAGTGTGAGTGCCATCTGAAGGTGTGTTTACCTGTAAGTGTGAGTGCCATCTGAAGGTGTCTTTACCTGTAAGTGTGAGTGCCATCTGAAGGTGTCTTTACCTGTAAGTGTGAGTGCCATATGAAGGTGTGTTTACCTGTAAGTGTGAGTGCCATCTGAAGGTGTGTTTATCTGTAAGTGTGAGTGCCATCTGAAGGTGTGTTTACCTGTAAGTGTGAGTGCCATCTGAAGGTGTGTTTACCTGTAAGTGTGAGTGTCATCTGAAGGTGTGTTTATCTGTAAGTGTGAGTGCCATCTGAAGGTGTGTTTACCTGTAAGTATGAGTGCCATCTGAAGGTGTGTTTACCTGTAAGTGTGAGTGTCATCTGAAGGTGTGTTTATCTGTAAGTGTGAGTGCCATCTGAAGGTGTGTTTACCTGTAAGTGTGAGTGCCATCTGAAGGTGTGTTTATCTGTAAGTGTGAGTGCCATCTGAAGGTGTGTTTACCTGTAAGTATGAGTGCCATCTGAAGGTGTGTTTACCTGTAAGTGTGAGTGCCATCTGAAGGTGTGTTTACCTGTAAGTGTGAGTGCCATCTGAAGGTGTGTTTACCTGTAAGTGTGAGTGCCACCTGAAGGTGTCTTTATCTGTAAGTGCCATCTGAAGGTGTGTTTACCTGTAAGTGTGAGTGCCATCTGAAGGTGTTTATCTGTAAGTGTGAGTGCCATCTGAAGGTGTGTTTATCTGTAAGTGTGAGTGCCATCTGAAGGTGTGTTTACCTGTAAGTGTGAGTGCCATCTGAAGGTGTTTATCTGTAAGTGTGAGTGCCATCTGAAGGTGTGTTTATCTGTAAGTGTGAGTGTCATCTGAAGGTGTGTTTACCTGTAAGTGTGAGTGCCATCTGAAGGTGTGTTTATCTGTAAGTATGAGTGCCATCTGAAGGTGTGTTTATCTGTAAGTGTGAGTGCCATCTGAAGGTGTGTAAACCTGTAAGTGTGAGTGCCATCTGAAGGTGTGTTTATCTGTAAGTGTGAGTGCCATCTGAAGGTGTCTTTACCTGTAAGTGTGAGTGCCATCTGAAGGTGTCTTTACCTGTAAGTGTGAGTGCCATCTGAAGGTGTGTTTATCTGTAAGTGTGAGTGCCATCTGAAGGTGTGTTTACCTGTAAGTGTGAGTGCCATCTGAAGGTGTGTTTATCTGTAAGTGTGAGTGCCATCTGAAGGTGTGTTTATCTGTAAGTGTGAGTGCCATCTGAAGGTGTGTAAACCTGTAAGTGTGAGTGCCATCTGAAGGTGTGTTTATCTGTAAGTGTGAGTGCCATCTGAAGGTGTCTTTACCTGTAAGTGTGAGTGCCATCTGAAGGTGTCTTTACCTGTAAGTGTGAGTGCCATCTGAAGGTGTGTTTACCTGTTAGTGTGAGTGCCATCTGAAGGTGTGTTTATCTGTAAGTGTGAGTGCCATCTGAAGGTGTGTTTATCTGTAAGTGTGAGTGCCATCTGAAGGTGTGTTTACCTGTAAGTGTGAGTGCCATCTGAAGGTGTTTATCTGTAAGTGTGAGTGCCATCTGAAGGTGTGTTTATCTGTAAGTGTGAGTGCCATCTGAAGGTGTTTACCTGTAAGTGTGAGTGCCATCTGAAGGTGTTTATCTGTAAGTGTGAGTGCCATCTGAAGGTGTGTTTATCTGTAAGTGTGAGTGCCATCTGAAGGTGTGTTTACCTGTAAGTGTGAGTGCCATCTGAAGGTGTGTTTATCTGTAAGTGTGAGTGCCATCTGAAGGTGTGTTTACCTGTAAGTATGAGTGCCATCTGAAGGTGTGTTTACCTGTAAGTGTGAGTGCCATCTGAAGGTGTGTTTACCTGTAAGTGTGAGTGCCATCTGAAGGTGTGTTTACCTGTAAGTGTGAGTGCCACCTGAAGGTGTCTTTATCTGTAAGTGCCATCTGAAGGTGTGTTTACCTGTAAGTGTGAGTGCCATCTGAAGGTGTTTATCTGTAAGTGTGAGTGCCATCTGAAGGTGTGTTTATCTGTAAGTGTGAGTGCCATCTGAAGGTGTGTTTACCTGTAAGTGTGAGTGCCATCTGAAGGTGTTTATCTGTAAGTGTGAGTGCCATCTGAAGGTGTGTTTATCTGTAAGTGTGAGTGTCATCTGAAGGTGTGTTTACCTGTAAGTGTGAGTGCCATCTGAAGGTGTGTTTATCTGTAAGTATGAGTGCCATCTGAAGGTGTGTTTATCTGTAAGTGTGAGTGCCATCTGAAGGTGTGTAAACCTGTAAGTGTGAGTGCCATCTGAAGGTGTGTTTATCTGTAAGTGTGAGTGCCATCTGAAGGTGTCTTTACCTGTAAGTGTGAGTGCCATCTGAAGGTGTCTTTACCTGTAAGTGTGAGTGCCATCTGAAGGTGTGTTTATCTGTAAGTGTGAGTGCCATCTGAAGGTGTGTTTATCTGTAAGTGTGAGTGCCATCTGAAGGTGTGTTTATCTGTAAGTGTGAGTGCCATCTGAAGGTGTGTTTACCTGTAAGTGTGAGTGCCATCTGAAGGTGTTTATCTGTAAGTGTGAGTGCCATCTGAAGGTGTGTTTACCTGTAAGTGTGAGTGCCATCTGAAGGTGTGTTTATCTGTAAGTGTGAGTGCCACCTGAAGGTGTCTTTATCTGTAAGTGTGAGTGTCATCTGAAGGTGTGTTTACCTGTAAGTGTGAGTGCCATCTGAAGGTGTGTTTACCTGTAAGTGTGAGTGCCATCTGAAGGTGTGTTTACCTGTAAGTGTGAGTGCCATCTGAAGGTGTGTTTACCTGTAAGTGTGAGTGCCATCTGAAGGTGTGTTTACCTGTAAGTGTGAGTGTCATCTGAAGGTGTGTTTACCTGTAAGTGTGAGTGCCATCTGAAGGTGTGTTTACCTGTTAGTGTGAGTGCCATCTGAAGGTGTGTTTACCTGTAAGTGTGAGTGCCATCTGAAGGTGTGTTTACCTGTAAGTGTGAGTGCCATCTGAAGGTGTGTTTATCTGTAAGTGTGAGTGCCATCTGAAGGTGTGTTTATCTGTAAGTGTGAGTGCCATCTGAAGGTGTCTTTACCTGTAAGTGTGAGTGCCATCTGAAGGTGTCTTTACCTGTAAGTGTGAGTGCCATCTGAAGGCGTGTTTACCTGTAAGTGTGAGTGCCATCTGAAGGCGTGTTTACCTGTAAGTGTGAGTGCCATCTGAAGGTGTTTACCTGTAAGTGTGAGTGCCATCTGAAGGTGTGTTTACCTGTAAGTGTGAGTGCCACCTGAAGGTGTCTTTATCTGTAAGTGTGAGTGTCATCTGAAGGTGTGTTTACCTGTAAGTGTGAGTGCCATCTGAAGGTGTGTTTACCTGTAAGTGTGAGTGCCATCTGAAGGTGTGTTTACCTGTAAGTGTGAGTGCCATCTGAAGGTGTTTACCTGTAAGTGTGAGTGCCATCTGAAGGTGAGTTTACCTGTAAGTATGAGTGCCATCTGAAGGTGTGTTTACCTGTAAGTGTGAGTGCCATCTGAAGGTGTCTTTACCTGTAAGTGTGAGTGCCACCTGAAGGTGTGTTTACCTGTAAGTGTGAGTGCCATCTGAAGGTGTGTTTACCTGTAAGTGTGAGTGCCATCTGAAGGTGTTTACCTGTAAGTGTGAGTGCCATCTGAAGGTGTGTTTATCTGTAAGTGTGAGTGCCATCTGAAGGTGTGTTTACCTGTAAGTGTGAGTGCCATCTGAAGGTGTTTACCTGTAAGTGTGAGTGCCATCTGAAGGTGTGTTTACCTGTAAGTGTGAGTGCCATCTGAAGGTGTGTTTACCTGTAAGTGTGAGTGCCATCTGAAGGTGTGTTTACCTGTAAGTGTGAGTGCCATCTGAAGGTGTGTTTACCTGTAAGTGTGAGTGCCATCTGAAGGTGTTTACCTGTAAGTGTGAGTGCCATCTGAAGGTGTTTACCTGTAAGTGTGAGTGCCATCTGAAGGTGTGTTTACCTGTAAGTGTGGGTGCCATCTGAAGGTGTGTTTACCTGTAAGTGTGAGTGCCATCTGAAGGTGTGTTTACCTGTAAGTGTGAGTACCATCTGAAGGTGTCTTTATCTGTTAGTGTGAGTGCCATCTGAAGGTGTGTTTACCTGTAAGTGTGAGTGCCATCTGAAGTTGTGTTTATCTGTAAGTGTGAGTGCCATCTGAAGGTGTGTTTACCTGTAAGTGTGAGTGCCATCTGAAGGCGTGTTTACCTGTAAGTGTGAGTGCCATCTGAAGGTGTTTACCTGTAAGTGTGAGTGCCATCTGAAGGTGTGTTTACCTGTAAGTGTGAGTGCCATCTGAAGGTGTGTTTACCTGTAAGTGTGAGTGCCATCTGAAGGTGTGTTTACCTGTAAGTGTGAGTGCCATCTGAAGGTGTGTTTATCTGTAAGTGTGAGTGCCATCTGAAGGTGTGTTTACCTGTAAGTGTGAGTGCCATCTGAAGGTGTGTTTACCTGTTAGTGTGAGTGCCATCTGAAGGTGTGTTTATCTGTAAGTGTGAGTGCCATCTGAAGGTGTGTTTATCTGTAAGTGTGAGTGCCATCTGAAGGTGTGTTTACCTGTTAGTGTGAGTGCCATCTGAAGGTGTGTTTACCTGTAAGTGTGAGTGCCATCTGAAGGTGTCTTTACCTGTAAGTGTGAGTGCCATCTGAAGGTGTCTTTACCTGTAAGTGTGAGTGCCATCTGAAGGTGTGTTTACCTGTAAGTGTGAGTGCCATCTGAAGGTGTCTTTATCTGTAAGTGTGAGTGTCATCTGAAGGTGTGTTTACCTGTAAGTGTGAGTGCCATCTGAAGGTGTGTTTACCTGTAAGTGTGAGTGCCATCTGAAGGTGTGTTTATCTGTAAGTGTGAGTGCCATCTGAAGGTGTCTTTATCTGTAAGTGTGAGTGCCATCTGAAGGTGTTTACCTGTAAGTGTGAGTGCCATCTGAAGGTGTCTTTATCTGTAAGTGTGAGTGCCATCTGAAGGTGTTTACCTGTAAGTGTGAGTGCCATCTGAAGGCGTGTTTATCTGTAAGTGTGAGTGCCATCTGAAGGTGTGTTTACCTGTAAGTATGAGTGCCATCTGAAGGTGTGTTTATCTGTAAGTGTGAGTGCCATCTGAAGGTGTGTTTATCTGTAAGTGTGAGTGCCATCTGAAGGTGTGTTTACCTGTAAGTGTGAGTGCCATCTGAAGGTGTGTTTACCTGTAAGTGTGAGTGCCATCTGAAGGTGTGTTTACCTGTAAGTGTGAGTGCCATCTGAAGGTGTGTTTACCTGTAAGTGTGAGTGCCATCTGAAGGTGTGTTTACCTGTAAGTGTGAGTGCCATCTGAAGGTGTGTTTACCTGTAAGTGTGAGTGCCATCTGAAGGTGTGTTTACCTGTAAGTGTGAGTGCCATCTGAAGGTGTGTTTACCTGTAAGTGTGAGTGCCATCTGAAGGTGTTTATCTGTAAGTGTGAGTGCCATCTGAAGGTGTCTTGACCTGTAAGTGTGAGTGCCATCTGAAGGTGTATTTACCTGTAAGTGTGAGTGCCATCTGAAGGTGTGTTTACCTGTAAGTATGAGTGCCATCTGAAGGTGTGTTTATCTGTAAGTGTGAGTGCCATCTGAAGGTGTGTTTACCTGTAAGTGTGAGTGCCATCTGAAGGTGTGTTTATCTGTAAGTGTGAGTGCCATCTGAAGGTGTGTTTACCTGTAAGTGTGAGTGCCATCTGAAGGTGTGTTTATCTGTAAGTGTGAGTGTCATCTGAAGGTGTGTTTACCTGTAAGTGTGAGTGCCATCTGAAGGCGTGTTTACCTGTAAGTGTGAGTGCCATCTGAAGGTGTGTTTATCTGTAAGTGTGAGTGCCATCTGAAGGTGTGTTTACCTGTAAGTGTGAGTGCCATCTGAAGGTGTGTTTATCTGTAAGTGTGAGTGCCATCTGAAGGTGTGTTTACCTGTAAGTGTGAGTGCCATCTGAAGGTGTGTTTATCTGTAAGTGTGAGTGCCATCTGAAGGTGTGTTTATCTGTAAGTGTGAGTGCCATCTGAAGGTGTCTTTACCTGTAAGTGTGAGTGCCATCTGAAGGTGTGTTTACCTGTAAGTGTGAGTGCCATCTGAAGGTGTCTTTATCTGTAAGTGTGAGTGTCATCTGAAGGTGTGTTTACCTGTTAGTGTGAGTGCCATCTGAAGGTGTGTTTATCTGTAAGTGTGAGTGCCATCTGAAGGTGTTTACCTGTAAGTGTGAGTGCCATCTGAAGGTGTGTTTACCTGTAAGTGTGAGTGCCATCTGAAGGTGTGTTTATCTGTAAGTGTGAGTGCCATCTGAAGGTGTCTTTACCTGTAAGTGTGAGTGCCATCTGAAGGTGTGTTTACCTGTAAGTGTGAGTGCCATCTGAAGGTGTGTTTACCTGTAAGTGTGAGTGCCATCTGAAGGTGTGTTTACCTGTAAGTGTGAGTGCCATCTGAAGGTGTGTTTACCTGTAAGTGTGAGTGCCATCTGAAGGTGTGTTTATCTGTAAGTGTGAGTGCCATCTGAAGGTGTGTTTACCTGTAAGTGTGAGTGCCATCTGAAGGTGTGTTTACCTGTAAGTGTGAGTGCCATCTGAAGGTGTTTACCTGTAAGTGTGAGTGCCATCTGAAGGTGTGTTTACCTGTAAGTGTGAGTGCCATCTGAAGGTGTGTTTATCTGTAAGTGTGAGTGCCATCTGAAGGTGTGTTTACCTGTAAGTGTGAGTGCCATCTGAAGGTGTGTTTACCTGTAAGTGTGAGTGTCATCTGAAGGTGTGTTTATCTGTAAGTGTGAGTGCCATCTGAAGGTGTGTTTATCTGTAAGTGTGAGTGCCATCTGAAGGTGTTTACCTGTAAGTGTGAGTGCCATCTGAAGGTGTGTTTACCTGTAAGTGTGAGTGCCATCTGAAGGTGTGTTTATCTGTAAGTGTGAGTGCCATCTGAAGGTGTGTTTACCTGTAAGTGTGAGTGCCATCTGAAGGTGTTTACCTGTAAGTGTGAGTGCCATCTGAAGGTGTGTTTACCTGTAAGTGTGAGTGCCATCTGAAGGTGTGTTTATCTGTAAGTGTGAGTGCCATCTGAAGGTGTCTTTACCTGTAAGTGTGAGTGCCATCTGAAGGTGTGTTTACCTGTAAGTGTGAGTGCCATCTGAAGGTGTCTTTATCTGTAAGTGTGAGTGTCATCTGAAGGTGTGTTTACCTGTTAGTGTGAGTGCCATCTGAAGGTGTGTTTATCTGTAAGTGTGAGTGCCATCTGAAGGTGTTTACCTGTAAGTGTGAGTGCCATCTGAAGGTGTGTTTACCTGTAAGTGTGAGTGCCATCTGAAGGTGTGTTTATCTGTAAGTGTGAGTGCCATCTGAAGGTGTGTTTACCTGTAAGTGTGAGTGCCATCTGAAGGTGTGTTTACCTGTAAGTGTGAGTGCCATCTGAAGGTGTTTACCTGTAAGTGTGAGTGCCATCTGAAGGTGTGTTTATCTGTAAGTGTGAGTGCCATCTGAAGGTGTGTTTACCTGTAAGTGTGAGTGCCATCTGAAGGTGTTTACCTGTAAGTGTGAGTGCCATCTGAAGGTGTGTTTACCTGTAAGTGTGAGTGCCATCTGAAGGTGTTTACCTGTAAGTGTGAGTGCCATCTGAAGGTGTTTACCTGTAAGTGTGAGTGCCATCTGAAGGTGTCTTTACCTGTAAGTGTGAGTGCCATCTGAAGGCGTGTTTACCTGTAAGTGTGAGTGCCATCTGAAGGTGTGTTTATCTGTAAGTGTGAGTGCCATCTGAAGGTGTTTACCTGTAAGTGTGAGTGCCATCTGAAGGTGTGTTTACCTGTAAGTGTGGGTGCCATCTGAAGGTGTGTTTACCTGTTAGTGTGAGTGCCATCTGAAGGTGTGTTTACCTGTAAGTGTGAGTGCCATCTGAAGGTGTGTTTATCTGTAAGTGTGAGTGCCATCTGAAGGTGTGTTTACCTGTAAGTGTGAGTGCCATCTGAAGGTGTGTTTACCTGTTAGTGTGAGTGCCATCTGAAGGTGTGTTTATCTGTAAGTGTGAGTGCCATCTGAAGGTGTGTTTATCTGTAAGTGTGAGTGCCATCTGAAGGTGTGTTTACCTGTTAGTGTGAGTGCCATCTGAAGGTGTGTTTACCTGTAAGTGTGAGTGCCATCTGAAGGTGTGTTTATCTGTAAGTGTGAGTGCCATCTGAAGGTGTGTTTACCTGTAAGTGTGAGTGCCATCTGAAGGTGTGTTTATCTGTAAGTGTGAGTGCCATCTGAAGGTGTCTTTATCTGTAAGTGTGAGTGCCATCTGAAGGTGTTTACCTGTAAGTGTGAGTGCCATCTGAAGGTGTCTTTATCTGTAAGTGTGAGTGCCATCTGAAGGTGTTTACCTGTAAGTGTGAGTGCCATCTGAAGGCGTGTTTATCTGTAAGTGTGAGTGCCATCTGAAGGTGTGTTTACCTGTAAGTATGAGTGCCATCTGAAGGTGTGTTTATCTGTAAGTGTGAGTGCCATCTGAAGGTGTGTTTATCTGTAAGTGTGAGTGCCATCTGAAGGTGTGTTTACCTGTAAGTGTGAGTGCCATCTGAAGGTGTGTTTACCTGTAAGTGTGAGTGCCATCTGAAGGTGTGTTTACCTGTAAGTGTGAGTGCCATCTGAAGGTGTGTTTACCTGTAAGTGTGAGTGCCATCTGAAGGTGTGTTTACCTGTAAGTGTGAGTGCCATCTGAAGGTGTGTTTACCTGTAAGTGTGAGTGCCATCTGAAGGTGTGTTTACCTGTGAGTGTGAGTGCCATCTGAAGGTGTTTACCTGTAAGTGTGAGTGCCATCTGAAGGTGTGTTTACCTGTGAGTGTGAGTGCCATCTGAAGGTGTTTACCTGTAAGTGTGAGTGCCATCTGAAGGTGTGTTTATCTGTAAGTGTGAGTGCCATCTGAAGGTGTGTTTATCTGTAAGTGTGAGTGCCATCTGAAGGTGTGTTTATCTGTAAGTGTGAGTGCCATCTGAAGGTGTGTTTACCTGTAAGTGTGAGTGCCATCTGAAGGTGTGTTTACCTGTGAGTGTGAGTGCCATCTGAAGGTGTGTTTACCTGTAAGTGTGAGTGCCATCTGAAGGTGTGTTTACCTGTAAGTGTGAGTGCCATCTGAAGGTGTGTTTATCTGTAAGTGTGAGTGCCATCTGAAGGTGTGTTTATCTGTAAGTGTGAGTGCCATCTGAAGGTGTGTTTACCTGTAAGTGTGAGTGCCACCTGAAGGTGTTTACCTGTAAGTGTGAGTGCCATCTGAAGGTGTGTTTACCTGTAAGTGTGAGTGCCATCTGAAGGTGTTTACCTGTAAGTGTGAGTGCCATCTGAAGGTGTGTTTACCTGTAAGTGTGAGTGCCATCTGAAGGTGTTTACCTGTAAGTGTGAGTGCCATCTGAAGGTGTGTTTACCTGTAAGTGTGAGTGCCATCTGAAGGTGTGTTTACCTGTAAGTGTGAGTGCCATCTGAAGGCGTGTTTATCTGTAAGTGTGAGTGCCATCTGAAGGTGTCTTTACCTGTAAGTGTGAGTGCCATCTGAAGGTGTGTTTATCTGTAAGTGTGAGTGCCATCTGAAGGTGTGATTACCTGTAAGTGTGAGTGCCATCTGAAGGTGTGATTACCTGTAAGTGTGAGTGCCATCTGAAGGTGTGTTTACCTGTAAGTGTGAGTGCCATCTGAAGGTGTTTACCTGTAAGTGTGAGTGCCATCTGAAGGTGTGTTTACCTGTAAGTGTGAGTGCCATCTGAAGGTGTTTACCTGTAAGTGTGAGTGCCATCTGAAGGTGTGTTTATCTGTAAGTGTGAGTGCCATCTGAAGGTGTTTACCTGTAAGTGTGAGTGCCATCTGAAGGTGTTTACCTGTAAGTGTGAGTGCCATCTGAAGGTGTGTTTACCTGTAAGTGTGAGTGTCATCTGAAGGTGTGTTTACCTGTAAGTGTGAGTGCCATCTGAAGGTGTGTTTATCTGTAAGTGTGAGTGCCATCTGAAGGTGTGTTTACCTGTAAGTGTGAGTGCCATCTGAAGGTGTGTTTACCTGTAAGTGTGAGTGCCATCTGAAGGTGTGTTTACCTGTAAGTGTGAGTGTCATCTGAAGGTGTGTTTACCTGTAAGTGTGAGTGCCATCTGAAGGTGTGTTTATCTGTAAGTGTGAGTGCCATCTGAAGGTGTGTTTATCTGTAAGTGTGAGTGCCATCTGAAGGTGTGTTTCCCTGTAAGTGTGAGTGCCATCTGAAGGTGTGTTTATCTGTAAGTGTGAGTGCCATCTGAAGGTGTGATTATCTGTAAGTGTGAGTGCCATCTGAAGGTGTGTTTACCTGTAAGTGTGAGTGCCATCTGAAGGTGTGTTTACCTGTAAGTGTGAGTGCCATCTGAAGGTGTGTTTACCTGTAAGTGTGAGTGCCATCTGAAGGTGTTTACCTGTAAGTGTGAGTGCCATCTGAAGGTGTGTTTACCTGTAAGTGTGAGTGCCATCTGAAGGTGTGATTATCTGTAAGTGTGAGTGCCATCTGAAGGTGTGTTTATCTGTAAGTGTGAGTGCCATCTGAAGGTGTGTTTACCTGTAAGTGTGAGTGCCATCTGAAGGTGTGTTTATCTGTAAGTGTGAGTGCCATCTGAAGGTGTGTTTGTCTGTAAGTGTGAGTGCCATCTGAAGGTGTGTTTACCTGTAAGTGTGAGTGCCATCTGAAGGTGTGTTTATCTGTAAGTATGAGTGCCATCTGAAGGTGTGTTTACCTGTAAGTGTGAGTGCCATCTGAAGGTGTGTTTATCTGTAAGTGTGAGTGCCATCTGAAGGTGTGTTTACCTGTAAGTGTGAGTGCCATCTGAAGGTGTTTATCTGTAAGTGTGAGTGCCATCTGAAGGTGTGTTTATCTGTAAGTATGAGTGCCATCTGAAGGTGTGTTTACCTGTAAGTGTGAGTGCCATCTGAAGGTGTGTTTATCTGTAAGTGTGAGTGCCATCTGAAGGTGTGTTTGTCTGTAAGTGTGAGTGCCATCTGAAGGTGTGTTTACCTGTAAGTGTGAGTGCCATCTGAAGGTGTTTATCTGTAAGTGTGAGTGCCATCTGAAGGTGTTTATCTGTAAGTGTGAGTGCCATCTGAAGGTGTCTTTACCTGTAAGTGTGAGTGCCATCTGAAGGTGTGTTTATCTGTAAGTGTGAGTGCCATCTGAAGGTGTCTTTATCTGTAAGTGTGAGTGCCATCTGAAGGTGTGTTTACCTGTAAGTGTGAGTGCCATCTGAAGGTGTGTTTACCTGTAAGTGTGAGTGCCATCTGAAGGTGTTTACCTGTAAGTGTGAGTGCCATCTGAAGGTGTGTTTACCTGTAAGTGTGAGTGCCATCTGAAGGTGTGTTTACCTGTAAGTGTGAGTGCCATCTGAAGGTGTGTTTACCTGTAAGTGTGAGTGCCATCTGAAGGTGTGTTTCCCTGTA
Source organism: Gobius niger (assembly GCF_951799975.1). Lineage (NCBI taxonomy): Eukaryota > Metazoa > Chordata > Actinopteri > Gobiiformes > Gobiidae > Gobius > Gobius niger. The sequence continues at coordinate 140,262 of NW_027639303.1, read as the reverse complement.
AGTGTGAGTGCCACCTGAAGGTGTGATTATCTGTAAGTGTGAGTGTCATCTGAAGGTGTGTTTCCCTGTAAGTGTGAGTGCCATCTGAAGGTGTTTACCTGTAAGTGTGAGTGCCATCTGAAGGTGTGTTTACCTGTAAGTGTGAGTGCCATCTGAAGGTGTGTTTACCTGTAAGTGTGAGTGCCATCTGAAGGTGTGTTTACCTGTAAGTGTGAGTGCCATCTGAAGGTGTTTACCTGTAAGTGTGAGTGCCATCTGAAGGTGTCTTTACCTGTAAGTGTGAGTGCCATCTGAAGGTGTGTTTACCTGTAAGTGTGAGTGCCATCTGAAGGTGTGATTATCTGTAAGTGTGAGTGCCATCTGAAGGTGTGTTTACCTGTAAGTGTGAGTGCCATCTGAAGGTGTTTACCTGTAAGTGTGAGTGCCATCTGAAGGTGTGTTTACCTGTAAGTGTGAGTGCCATCTGAAGGTGTGTTTATCTGTAAGTGTGAGTGCCATCTGAAGGTGTGTTTACCTGTAAGTGTGAGTGCCATCTGAAGGTGTGTTTACCTGTAAGTGTGAGTGTCATCTGAAGGTGTGTTTACCTGTAAGTGTGAGTGCCATCTGAAGGTGTGTTTACCTGTAAGTGTGAGTGCCATCTGAAGGTGTGTTTACCTGTAAGTGTGAGTGCCATCTGAAGGTGTGTTTATCTGTAAGTGTGAGTGCCATCTGAAGGTGTGTTTATCTGTAAGTGTGAGTGCCATCTGAAGGTGTCTTTACCTGTAAGTGTGAGTGCCATCTGAAGGTGTGTTTACCTGTAAGTGTGAGTGCCATCTGAAGGTGTGTTTACCTGTAAGTGTGAGTGCCATCTGAAGGTGTGATTACCTGTAAGTGTGAGTGTCATCTGAAGGTGTGTTTACCTGTAAGTGTGAGTGCCATCTGAAGGTGTGTTTATCTGTAAGTGTGAGTGCCATCTGAAGGTGTGTTTACCTGTAAGTGTGAGTGCCATCTGAAGGTGTGTTTACCTGTAAGTGTGAGTGCCATCTGAAGGTGTGTTTACCTGTAAGTGTGAGTGCCATCTGAAGGTGTGTTTATCTGTAAGTGTGAGTGCCATCTGAAGGTGTGTTTATCTGTAAGTGTGAGTGCCATCTGAAGGTGTCTTTACCTGTAAGTGTGAGTGCCATCTGAAGGTGTGTTTACCTGTAAGTGTGAGTGCCATCTGAAGGTGTGTTTACCTGTAAGTGTGAGTGCCATCTGAAGGTGTGATTACCTGTAAGTGTGAGTGTCATCTGAAGGTGTGTTTACCTGTAAGTGTGAGTGCCATCTGAAGGTGTGTTTATCTGTAAGTGTGAGTGCCATCTGAAGGTGTGTTTATCTGTAAGTGTGAGTGCCATCTGAAGGTGTGTTTACCTGTAAGTGTGAGTGCCATCTGAAGGTGTGTTTACCTGTAAGTGTGAGTGCCATCTGAAGGTGTTTATCTGTAAGTGTGAGTGCCATCTGAAGGTGTGTTTACCTGTAAGTGTGAGTGCCATCTGAAGGTGTTTACCTGTAAGTATGAGTGCCATCTGAAGGTGTGTTTACCTGTAAGTGTGAGTGCCATCTGAAGGTGTGATTACCTGTAAGTGTGAGTGTCATCTGAAGGTGTTTATCTGTAAGTGTGAGTGCCATCTGAAGGTGTGTTTACCTGTAAGTGTGAGTGCCATCTGAAGGTGTTTACCTGTAAGTATGAGTGCCATCTGAAGGTGTGTTTACCTGTAAGTGTGAGTGTCATCTGAAGGTGTGTTTATCTGTAAGTGTGAGTGCCATCTGAAGGTGTGTTTACCTGTAAGTGTGAGTGCCATCTGAAGGTGTGTTTATCTGTAAGTGTGAGTGCCATCTGAAGGTGTCTTTATCTGTAAGTGTGAGTGCCATCTGAAGGTGTCTTTATCTGTAAGTGTGAGTGTCATCTGAAGGTGTTTACCTGTAAGTGTGAGTGCCATCTGAAGGTGTTTACCTGTAAGTGTGAGTGCCATCTGAAGGTGTGTTTATCTGTAAGTGTGAGTGCCATCTGAAGGTGTGTTTACCTGTAAGTGTGAGTGCCATCTGAAGGTGTGTTTACCTGTAAGTGTGAGTGCCATCTGAAGGTGTGTTTATCTGTAAGTGTGAGTGCCATCTGAAGGTGTGTTTACCTGTAAGTGTGAGTGCCATCTGAAGGTGTGTTTACCTGTAAGTGTGAGTGCCATCTGAAGGTGTGTTTACCTGTAAGTGTGAGTGCCACCTGAAGGTGTCTTTATCTGTAAGTGTGAGTGCCATCTGAAGGTGTCTTTATCTGTAAGTGTGAGTGCCATCTGAAGGTGTGTTTATCTGTAAGTGTGAGTGCCATCTGAAGGTGTTTACCTGTAAGTGTGAGTGCCATCTGAAGGTGTGTTTACCTGTAAGTGTGAGTGCCATCTGAAGGTGTGTTTATCTGTAAGTGTGAGTGCCATCTGAAGGTGTTTACCTGTAAGTGTGAGTGCCATCTGAAGGTGTCTTTATCTGTAAGTGTGAGTGCCATCTGAAGGTGTCTTTATCTGTAAGTGTGAGTGCCATCTGAAGGTGTGTTTATCTGTAAGTGTGAGTGCCATCTGAAGGTGTGTTTACCTGTAAGTGTGAGTGCCATCTGAAGGTGTGTTTACCTGTAAGTGTGAGTGCCATCTGAAGGTGTGTTTACCTGTAAGTGTGAGTGCCATCTGAAGGTGTGTTTACCTGTAAGTGTGAGTGCCATCTGAAGGTGTGTTTATCTGTAAGTGTGAGTGCCATCTGAAGGTGTTTACCTGTAAGTGTGAGTGCCATCTGAAGGTGTGTTTACCTGTAAGTGTGAGTGCCATCTGAAGGTGTTTACCTGTAAGTATGAGTGCCATCTGAAGGTGTGTTTACCTGTAAGTGTGAGTGTCATCTGAAGGTGTGTTTATCTGTAAGTGTGAGTGCCATCTGAAGGTGTGTTTACCTGTAAGTGTGAGTGCCACCTGAAGGTGTCTTTATCTGTAAGTGTGAGTGCCATCTGAAGGTGTGTTTACCTGTAAGTGTGAGTGCCACCTGAAGGTGTGTTTATCTGTAAGTGTGAGTGCCATCTGAAGGTGTGTTTACCTGTAAGTGTGAGTGCCACCTGAAGGTGTCTTTATCTGTAAGTGTGAGTGCCATCTGAAGGTGTCTTTATCTGTAAGTGTGAGTGCCATCTGAAGGTGTGTTTATCTGTAAGTGTGAGTGCCATCTGAAGGTGTTTACCTGTAAGTGTGAGTGCCATCTGAAGGTGTGTTTACCTGTAAGTGTGAGTGCCATCTGAAGGTGTGATTACCTGTAAGTGTGAGTGCCATCTGAAGGTGTGTTTATCTGTAAGTGTGAGTGCCATCTGAAGGTGTGATTACCTGTAAGTGTGAGTGCCATCTGAAGGTGTCTTTACCTGTAAGTGTGAGTGCCATCTGAAGGTGTGTTTATCTGTAAGTGTGAGTGCCATCTGAAGGTGTTTACCTGTAAGTGTGAGTGCCACCTGAAGGTGTCTTTATCTGTAAGTGTGAGTGCCATCTGAAGGTGTGTTTATCTGTAAGTGTGAGTGCCATCTGAAGGTGTGTTTACCTGTAAGTGTGAGTGCCATCTGAAGGTGTGTTTACCTGTAAGTGTGAGTGCCATCTGAAGGTGTCTTTATCTGTAAGTGTGAGTGCCATCTGAAGGTGTCTTTATCTGTAAGTGTGAGTGCCATCTGAAGGTGTGTTTATCTGTAAGTGTGAGTGCCATCTGAAGGTGTTTACCTGTAAGTGTGAGTGCCATCTGAAGGTGTGTTTACCTGTAAGTGTGAGTGCCATCTGAAGGTGTGTTTATCTGTAAGTGTGAGTGCCATCTGAAGGTGTTTACCTGTAAGTGTGAGTGCCACCTGAAGGTGTCTTTATCTGTAAGTGTGAGTGCCATCTGAAGGTGTGTTTATCTGTAAGTGTGAGTGCCATCTGAAGGTGTGTTTACCTGTAAGTGTGAGTGCCATCTGAAGGTGTGTTTACCTGTAAGTGTGAGTGCCATCTGAAGGTGTCTTTATCTGTAAGTGTGAGTGCCATCTGAAGGTGTGTTTATCTGTAAGTGTGAGTGCCATCTGAAGGTGTGTTTACCTGTAAGTGTGAGTGCCATCTGAAGGTGTGTTTATCTGTACGTGTGAGTGCCATCTGAAGGTGTGTTTACCTGTAAGTGTGAGTGCCATCTGAAGGTGTGTTTACCTGTAAGTGTGAGTGCCATCTGAAGGTGTGTTTATCTGTAAGTGTGAGTGCCATCTGAAGGTGTGTTTACCTGTAAGTGTGAGTGCCATCTGAAGGTGTGATTACCTGTAAGTGTGAGTGCCATCTGAAGGTGTGTTTACCTGTAAGTGTGAGTGCCATCTGAAGGTGTGTTTATCTGTAAGTGTGAGTGCCATCTGAAGGTGTGTTTATCTGTAAGTGTGAGTGCCATCTGAAGGTGTGTTTATCTGTAAGTGTGAGTGCCATCTGAAGGTGTGTTTACCTGTAAGTGTGAGTGCCATCTGAAGGTGTGTTTACCTGTAAGTGTGAGTGCCATCTGAAGGTGTGATTACCTGTAAGTGTGAGTGCCATCTGAAGGTGTGTTTACCTGTAAGTGTGAGTGCCATCTGAAGGTGTGTTTATCTGTAAGTGTGAGTGCCATCTGAAGGTGTGTTTATCTGTAAGTGTGAGTGCCATCTGAAGGTGTGTTTACCTGTAAGTGTGAGTGTCATCTGAAGGTGTGTTTACCTGTAAGTGTGAGTGCCATCTGAAGGTGTGTTTATCTGTAAGTGTGAGTGCCATCTGAAGGTGTGTTTACCTGTAAGTGTGAGTGCCATCTGAAGGTGTGTTTACCTGTAAGTGTGAGTGCCATCTGAAGGTGTGTTTATCTGTAAGTGTGAGTGCCATCTGAAGGTGTGTTTATCTGTAAGTGTGAGTGCCATCTGAAGGTGTGTTTACCTGTAAGTGTGAGTGCCATCTGAAGGTGTGTTTACCTGTAAGTGTGAGTGCCATCTGAAGGTGTGTTTATCTGTAAGTGTGAGTGCCATCTGAAGGTGTGTTTATCTGTAAGTGTGAGTGCCATCTGAAGGTGTTTATCTGTAAGTGTGAGTGTCATCTGAAGGTGTGTTTATCTGTAAGTGTGAGTGCCATCTGAAGGTGTGTTTATCTGTAAGTGTGAGTGCCATCTGAAGGTGTTTACCTGTAAGTGTGAGTGCCATCTGAAGGTGTGTTTATCTGTAAGTGTGAGTGCCATCTGAAGGTGTGTTTATCTGTAAGTGTGAGTGCCATCTGAAGGTGTGTTTACCTGTAAGTGTGAGTGCCATCTGAAGGTGTTTACCTGTAAGTGTGAGTGTCATCTGAAGGTGTGTTTACCTGTAAGTGTGAGTGCCATCTGAAGGTGTGTTTACCTGTAAGTGTGAGTGCCATCTGAAGGTGTGTTTATCTGTAAGTGTGAGTGCCATCTGAAGGTGTGTTTACCTGTAAGTGTGAGTGCCATCTGAAGGTGTTTACCTGTAAGTGTGAGTGTCATCTGAAGGTGTGTTTACCTGTAAGTGTGAGTGCCATCTGAAGGTGTGTTTACCTGTAAGTGTGAGTGCCATCTGAAGGTGTGTTTACCTGTAAGTGTGAGTGCCATCTGAAGGTGTGTTTACCTGTAAGTGTGAGTGCCATCTGAAGGTGTGTTTACCTGTAAGTGTGAGTGCCATCTGAAGGTGTTTACCTGTAAGTGTGAGTGTCATCTGAAGGTGTGTTTACCTGTAAGTGTGAGTGCCATCTGAAGGTGTGTTTACCTGTAAGTGTGAGTGCCATCTGAAGGTGTGTTTACCTGTAAGTGTGAGTGCCACCTGAAGGTGGCGCTGCACTCTGCACAGCTGAAGGCTCTGACAGTTTCCCTGACGAGGTGTGAGTTTGGCTCCAGACTCCCGTCCTCCACATGGCCGTGCAGGTGTCGGTCCAGACCTGGTTTGTCCTGGAGCTGCTCGGAGCAGACGGGGCAGACGTGATGAGCGCGAGTCCGGTGTCGCGTCAGATCCGACTTCCTCACGAAGCCTCGGTCACAAAACGAGCAGACGAAAGGTTTGTGCTCCGCATGCCGCAACAGATGCACCTGCAGCTCCGAGTTACACCGAAACGTCCGGCTGCAGTCGGAGCAGCTCAAAGGTCTGCGCTCGGAGCCGTGGGCGGAGTCAGGTCTGCGCTCGGAGCCGTGGGCGGAGTCAGGTCTGTGCTCAGAGCCGTAGGCGGAGTCAGGTCTGTGCTCAGAGCCGTGGGCGGAGTCAGGTCTGCGCTCAGAGCCGTGGGCGGGGTCAGGTCTGTGCTCAGAGCCGTGGGCGGAGTCAGGTCTGCGCTCAGAGCCGTGGGCGGAGTCAGGTCTGCGCTCAGAGCCGTGGGCGGAGTCAGGTCTGCGCTCAGAGCCGTGGGCGGAGTCAGGTCTGCGCTCAGAGCCGTGGGCGGGGTCAGGTCTGCGCTCTAAGGAGTCAGGTCTGCGCTCAGAGCCGTGGGCGGAGTCAGGTCTGCGCTCAGAGCCGTGGGCGGAGTCAGGTCTGCGCTCAGAGCCGTGGGCGGGGTCAGGTCTGTGCTCAGAGCCGTGGGCGGAGTCAGGTCTGTGCTCAGAGCCGTGGGCGGGGTCAGGTCTGCGCACAGGGGGAGGAGCCTCAGAGACGTGGGCGGGGTCAGGTCTGCGCGCAGGGGGAGGAGCCTCAGAGCCGTGGGCGGAGTCAGGCTCACACTCATCCTCTTCACTTTTCACCACCACGATGTTGAACGGAAGTTCCTTAGGCTCGTCTTTGATCTGCGGCTCCAAACTGAACAAAGAGAAACTTTATTGATCTTTATTGTAGTTCACGTTTCGCGCCTCACTCTTTTCACTCTTTCGCACATTTGCGTATATATTTTTATAGCATGTGACCAGCACAGGCGCATTGTCCTGATTGGCTAGTCACAGAGTGAGCATCATCCGCTAGCATGCGGCGCTCGCCTCAGCTACACACTCGCCCTCTGACGCTGAAAGAGCCGGCTCTTTCAGGTGAGCCGATCCAAATGATCCGAATGACAGATTCGCTCCAAAGATTTGCTCAGAGGGATTTAGGATTCTGGTCTTGTTTTTGGTTCAAAGCTCAATAAATGTATCAGATGTATCACAAAGGAAATGACCATATTTGTATTGCAGCGCCATCACAGCCTTTCGTGCTACACATGGATACCAAACTAGTCAGTATTTGGAATGAATAAGCGCGGGAACCGGTGACATAAAAACAAAGATGTGAAGGGAGAAAAACATTGAGTCAGTGAAGAAAGAAACATCAGGGATTTCTTTGTTTCCAGGTTTAAATGTTGAAACTGAACTGGGCAAGAGGCGGGTCGTACTCAGTTACATCTACTCGAGTAACTGTTGAAGTAATTGTACTTTTTAGAGTAGTTAGTACTTTGTCTGCTGTGAGTAAATATTTAAGCAGCAAAAGCTTCATTTTGATCAAATATTAAAACAGATGTTCTTCGTTTTGTGCTTCTTTTTTTTAATCATTTAGTTTTTCTGTATTTTATTAATATCAGGATTTTATGTTTCGTTTCACACACACACAAACAGCTACTCACAGTACTCGAGTAATATTTTCTACAAGTACCTTTTACTTATACTTTACTTATACTGAATATTTTGGCGACACTGGGGAAAATATGTCGCAAAATAAAAACATTGTAAATGTATAAATTAAACATTTCCCCTCATGTTTCTGTGTCTCCTCAGAGTCTGAGACTGAAACAGTTCCTGCTCTGACTGTCATAAAAAACAGAAACAGCAGCAGCTTCGAACTCAGAAAACTCAAACAGCCTTCACCTAAAACCAAAACCCGGTCAGGCTAAAGGCTAGCGAGCTAACGCTAACGAGCTAATGCTAATGCGCTAACTCTTCCTCAAACATTACTATATAAATACAGATATGAGACCATGAACCTGTGACGGACCTGAGCGGCTCCTCCGCCATGTTCCTGTTATTCCTCTGTGAAGCTTTAATGAAGCGTTATCGAAGCTCGCCACCGTTAGCTTCTGCTAGCTTCGTTAGCATCACATAGGGGTCCTCATCTCTGTGGCGGCCTGACAGCTGCCTGTGCAAAAACTGGGCATAGTTAAAAATAATGATTATTTTAGTCAAAGTCACATTTCGAACTAAAATGAGACTAAACCTGAATAAAAACAGGCTCGTGCGGAAGTCCGGATATTTAACAAAAATAAAGGACGAAGTAAATGAAACATGTGAACGTCAGTGACATTTCAAAATAAATAAGTATTAGTGAAAAAAACAATATGGTACAAGTTACAAGAACGGAGAAAATACATTGGAATAGATTCAACTAAAATAATGATCAAATAAAGATAGAAAGAAAAAACGAAACACATAAAACCCCAGAAAAAAAACAACAACAGCTTTTTACTGATCGTGGAAAAGGTTAAATCATCGACTGGACTGGAACGAAACGAGTGCCCCTTCCGAAACGAGTGCCCCTCCGAAACGAGTGCCCCTCCGAAAGGAGTGCCCCTCCGAAAGGAGTGCCCCTCCGAAACGAGTGCCCCCTCCGAAACGAGTGCCCCCTCCAAAACGAGTGCCCCCTCCGAAACAAGTGCCCCCTCCAAAACGAGTGCCCCTCCGAAACGAGTGCCCCTCCAAAACGAGTGCCCCTCCGAAACGAGTGCCCCTTCCGTTAAACGAGTGCCCCTCCAAAACGAGTGCCCCTTCCGAAACGAGTGCCCCTTCCGTTAAACGAGTGCCCCCTCCAAAACGAGTGCCCCTCCGAAACGAGTGCCCCTTCCGTTAAACGAGTGCCCTTCCAAAACGAGTGCCCCTTCCGTTAAACGAGTGCCCCTTCCGTTAAACGAGTGCCCCCTCCGAAACGAGTGCCCCTTCCAAAACGAGTGCCCCTTCCAAAACGAGTGCCCCTTCCAAAACGAGTGCCCCTTCCGTTAAACGAGTGCCCCCTCCGAAACGAGTGCCCCCTCCAAAACGAGTGCCCCCTCCGAAACGAGTGCCCCTTCCAAAACGAGTGCCCCTTCCGTTAAACGAGTGCCCCTTCCAAAACGAGTGCCCCTCCGAAACGAGTGCCCCTCCGAAACGAGTGCCCCTCCGAAACGAGTGCCCCTCCGAAACGAGTGCCCCTTCCGTTAAACGAGTGCCCCTCCAAAACGAGTGCCCCTTCCGTTAAACGAGTGCCCCTCCAAAACGAGTGCCCCTCCGTTAAACGAGTGCCCCTCCAAAACGAGTGCCCCTTCCGAAACGAGTGCCCCTTCCGTTAAACGAGTGCCCCTTCCGTTAAACGAGTGCCCCTCCAAAACGAGTGCCCCTTCCGTTAAACGAGTGCCCCTTCCGTTAAACGAGTGCCCCCTCCGAAACGAGTGCCCCTTCCAAAACGAGTGCCCCTTCCAAAACGAGTGCCCCTTCCAAAACGAGTGCCCCCTCCAAAACGAGTGCCCCTTCCGTTAAACGAGTGCCCCTCCAAAACGAGTGCCCCTTCCGAAACGAGTGCCCCTTCCGTTAAACGAGTGCCCCTTCCGTTAAACGAGTGCCCCTCCAAAACGAGTGCCCCTTCCGTTAAACGAGTGCCCCTTCCGTTAAACGAGTGCCCCCTCCGAAACGAGTGCCCCTTCCAAAACGAGTGCCCCTTCCAAAACGAGTGCCCCTTCCAAAACGAGTGCCCCCTCCGAAACGAGTGCCCCTCCGAAACGAGTGCCCCCTCCAAAACGAGTGCCCCCTCCGAAACGAGTGCCCCCTCCAAAACGAGTGCCCCTCCGAAACGAGTGCCCCCTCCGAAACGAGTGCCCCTTCCGTTAAACGAGTGCCCCTTCCGTTAAACGAGTGCCCCCTCCAAAACGAGTGCCCCTCCGAAACGAGTGCCCCCTCCAAAACGAGTGCCCCTTCCGTTAAACGAGTGCCCCTCCAAAACGAGTGCCCCTCCGAAACGAGTGCCCCCTCCAAAACGAGTGCCCCTCCGAAACGAGTGCCCCCTCCGAAACGAGTGCCCCTTCCGTTAAACGAGTGCCCCTTCCGTTAAACGAGTGCCCCTCCAAAACGAGTGCCCCTTCCGTTAAACGAGTGCCCCCTCCGAAACGAGTGCCCCTTCCGTTAAACGAGTGCCCCTCCAAAACGAGTGCCCCTTCCAAAACGAGTGCCCCCTCCGAAACGAGTGCCCCTTCCAAAACGAGTGCCCCTCCAAAACGAGTGCCCCTTCCAAAACGAGTGCCCCTTCCAAAACGAGTGCCCCTTCCGTTAAACGAGTGCCCCTTCCGTTAAACGAGTGCCCCTCCAAAACGAGTGCCCCTTCCAAAATGAGTGCCCCTTCCAAAACGAGTGCCCCTTCCGTTAAACGAGTGCCCCTTCCGAAACGAGTGCCCCTTCCGCTAAACGAGTGCCCCTTCCAAAACGAGTGCCCCTCCGAAACGAGTGCCCCTCCGAAACTAGTGCCCCTTCCGTTAAACGAGTGCCCCTCCGAAACGAGTGCCCCCTCCGAAACGAGTGCCCCTCCGAAACGAGTGCCCCTCCGAAACGAGTGCCCCTTCCAAAACGAGTGCCCCTCCGAAACGAGTTCCCCTCCGAAACGAGTGCCCCTTCCAAAACGAGTGCCCCTCCAAAACGAGTGCCCCTTCCGTTAAACGAGTGCCCCTTCCAAAACGAGTGCCCCTCCGAAACGAGTGCCCCTCCGAAACGAGTGCCCCTCCGAAACTAGTGCCCCTTCCGTTAAACGAGTGCCCCTTCCGAAACGAGTGCCCCTTCCGTTAAACGAGTGCCCCTTCCAAAACGAGTGCCCCTCCGAAACGAGTGCCCCTTCCAAAACGAGTGCCCCTCCGAAACGAGTGCCCCTTCCGTTAAACGAGTGCCCCTTCCGAAACGAGTGCCCCTCCGAAACGAGTGCCCCTTCCGTTAAACGAGTGCCCCTTCCAAAACGAGTGCCCCTCCGAAACGAGTGCCCCTTCCGTTAAACGAGTGCCCCTTCCGAAACGAGTGCCCCTTCCGTTAAACGAGTGCCCCTTCCAAAACGAGTGCCCCTCCGAAACGAGTGCCCCTCCGAAACGAGTGCCCCTCCGAAACGAGTGCCCCTCCGAAACGAGTGCCCCTTCCGTTAAACGAGTGCCCCTTCCAAAACGAGTGCCCCTTCCGTTAAACGAGTGCCCCTTCAGAAACGAGTGCCCCTTCCGTTAAACGAGTGCCCCTTCCAAAACGAGTGCCCCCTCCGAAACGAGTGCCCCTCCGAAACGAGTGCCCCTTCCAAAACGAGTGCCCCTCCAAAACGAGTGCCCCTTCCAAAACGAGTGCCCATTCAGAAACGAGTGCCCCTTCAGAAACGAGTGCCCCTTCAGAAACGAGTGCCCCTCCGAAACGAGTGCCCCTCCGAAACGAGTGCCCCTCCGAAACGAGTGCCCCCTCTGAAACGAGTGCCCCTCCGAAACGAGTGCCCCCTCTGAAACGAGTGCCCCTCCGAAACGAGTGCCCCTTCCAAAACGAGTGCCCCTCCGAAACGAGCGCCCCTCCGAAACGAGTGCCCCCTCCAAAACGAGTGCCCCTCCGAAACGAGCGCCCCTCCGAAACGAGTGCCCCTTCCAAAACGAGTGCCCCTCCGAAACGAGTGCCCCTTCCAAAACGAGTGCCCCTCCGAAACGAGCGCCCCTCCGAAACGAGTGCCCCCTCCAAAACGAGTGCCCCTCCGAAACGAGTGCCCCCTCTGAAACGAGTGCCCCCTCCAAAACGAGTGCCCCTTCCAAAACGAGTGCCCCTCCGAAACGAGTGCCCCTCCGAAACGAGTGCCCCTCCGAAACGAGTGCCCCTCCGAAACGAGTGCCCCTTCCAAAACGAGTGCCCCTCCGAAACGAGTGCCCCTTCCAAAACGAGTGCCCCTCCGAAACGAGTGCCCCTTCCAAAACGAGTGCCCCTTCCGAAACGAGTGCCCCTCCGAAACGAGTGCCCCTCCGAAACGAGTGCCCCTCCGAAACGAGTGCCCCTTCCAAAACGAGTGCCCCTTCCGTTAAACGAGTGCCCTTCCAAAACGAGTGCCCCTCCGAAACGAGTGCCCCTCCGAAACGAGTGCCCCTCCGAAACGAGTGCCCCCTCAGAAACGAGTGCCCCTTCCAAAACGAGTGCCCCTCCAAAACGAGTGCCCCTCCGAAACGAGTGCCCCTCCGAAACGAGTGCCCCTTCCGTTAAACGAGTGCCTCTTCCGTTAAACGAGTGCCCCTTCCGTTAAACGAGTGCCCTTCCAAAACGAGTGCCCCTCCGAAACGAGTGCCCCCTCAGAAACGAGTGCCCCCTCCGAAACGAGTGCCCCTCCGAAACGAGTGCCCCCTCAGAAACGAGTGCCCCTCAGAAACGAGTGCCCCCTCAGAAACGAGTGCCCTTCCAAAACGAGTGCCCTTCCAAAACGAGTGCCCCTCCGAAACGAGTGCCCCTCCGAAACGAGTGCCCCCTCAGAAACGAGTGCCCCTCCAAAACGAGTGCCCCCTCCGAAACGAGTGCCCCCTCAGAAACGAGTGCCCCTCAGAAACGAGTGCCCCTTCCGTTAAACGAGTGCCCCTTCCGTTAAACGAGTGCCCCTCCGAAACGAGTGCCCCCTCAGAAACGAGTGCCCCTCAGAAACGAGTGCCCCTTCCGTTAAACGAGTGCCCCTTCCGTTAAACGAGTGCCCCTTCCGTTAAACGAGTGCCCCTTCCGTTAAACGAGTGCCCCTCCGAAACGAGTGCCCCTTCAGAAACGAGTGCCCCTCTGAAACGAGTGCCCCCTCCGAAACGAGTGCCCCCTCCGAAACGAGTGCCCCTCAGAAACGAGTGCCCCTCCGAAACGAGTGCCCCTCCGAAACGAGTGCCCCTCTGAAACGAGTGCCCCCTCAGAAACGAGTGCCCCTCCGAAACGAGTGCCCCTCTGAAACGAGTGCCCCTTCCGTTAAACGAGTGCCCCCTCCGAAACGAGTGCCCCTCCGAAACGAGTGCCCCTTCCGTTAAACGAGTGCCCCTTCCGAAACGAGTGCCCCTTCAGAAACGAGTGCCCCTCTGAAACGAGTGCCCCTCCGAAACGAGTGCCCCTCAGAAACGAGTGCCCCTCCGAAACGAGTGCCCCTCCGAAACGAGTGCCCCTCTGAAACGAGTGCCCCTTCCGTTAAACGAGTGCCCCTCCGAAACGAGTGCCCCTCAGAAACGAGTGCCCCTTCCGTTAAACGAGTGCCCCCTCCGAAACGAGTGCCCCCTCCGAAACGAGTGCCCCTCCGAAACGAGTGCCCCTTCCGTTAAACGAGTGCCCCTTCCGAAACGAGTGCCCCTTCAGAAACGAGTGCCCCTCTGAAACGAGTGCCCCTCCGAAACGAGTGCCCCTCAGAAACGAGTGCCCCTCCGAAACGAGTGCCCCTCCGAAACGAGTGCCCCTCTGAAACGAGTGCCCCTTCCGTTAAACGAGTGCCCCTCCGAAACGAGTGCCCCTCAGAAACGAGTGCCCCTCCGAAACGAGTGCCCCCTCAGAAACGAGTGCCCCCTCCGAAACGAGTGCCCCTCTGAAACGAGTGCCCCTTCCGTTAAACGAGTGCCCCTTCCGTTAAACGAGTGCCCCTTCCGTTAAACGAGTGCCCCTTCCGTTAAACGAGTGCCCGTCCGAAACGAGTGCCCCTTCCGTTAAACGAGTGCCCCTTCCGTTAAACGAGTGCCCCTTCCAAAACTAGTGCCCCCTCCGAAACTAGTGCCCCTCCGAAACGAGTGCCCCTTCCGTTAAACGAGTGCCCCTCCGAAACGAGTGCCCCCTCCGAAACGAGCGCCCCTTCCGTTAAACGAGTGCCCCTTCCGTTAAACGAGTGCCCCTTCCAAAACGAGTGCCCCTTCCGTTAAACGAGTGCCCCTTCCAAAACGAGTGCCCCTTCCGTTAAACGAGTGCCCCTTCCGTTAAACGAGTGCCCCCTCCAAAACGAGTGCCCCTTCCGTTAAACGAGTGCCCCTTCCGTTAAACGAGTGCCCCCTCCAAAACGAGTGCCCCTTCCGAAACGAGTGCCCCTTCCGTTAAACGAGTGCCCCTTCCGTTAAACGAGTGCCCCCTCCGAAACGAGTGCCCCTTCCGTTAAACGAGTGCCCCTTCCGTTAAACGAGTGCCCCTTCCGTTAAACGAGTGCCCCTTCCGTTAAACGAGTGCCCCTTCCGTTAAACGAGTGCCCCTCCAAAACGAGTGCCCCCTCCAAAACGAGTGCCCCCCAACATGTGACAGAGGTCAGAGGTCAGAGCTGAAATGTTACTGTTGTATTTCCTCAGTGTCACAGATGTGAGCTAACCGGTAGCATGCTAACGTCTTGAGAAGCTCGTACACTGACTCAGAGACTCTGTTGACATGATAAACTGAGAATGACAGAGAAAGGTTTTCTGTTCCCTCTTTGATGTGTTCATTTAGTCTTTAGAGCGAAGCAGATCTTTAGTAAATCCAGCTCGAACAATGATCAACATAAAAGTGCCACTGTCGATCCGTCGTCTTTCTTTAATATCCTGAGCAGAGATGTTGTTACACGTTGTTTTACTGCATAATTCTACTTTGGTATTCAAAATGGCTGCCGAAACTGTGCGTGATGTCATTGGAAACACATCTCGATACTTTCAACACTGTGTTTTTATCACTCCTTTGTTTCGGTTACATTTACTTTGGTTTATAAACTTTGGACACATTTTTCTTTTCTTTTATTGACCTTTATTTCAGGATCGTCCCACTGAGATCTCTCTGTCAGGGGAGTCCTGGCCCCACAGGGGAATCTAATGTACATGTTTTTAGAGGTAGGGCAAACACTGATCATAAATACTGTATCGTGATACGTATCAGCAGCTCAGAATCATTTAAACAATCATATAAACCTGTGTTTGTCGTTGGGAAATATAACGACACTTGTGGCCACAACGTTTTCCATATTTGAATATTTTTATCTAAACCGTGTTCTGACCAACAAGTTCAAAAAGTGAGTTTACAACAGAAGTTTCTCCAACTCTATGATTAATCTGAGACTGTAGATGTTGCTCTGTGAAGCCAGAAACAGTAAACAAAGAGATGTTTGTGATGATCAGACACTTTATGTGAGACAAAAGTCCAGTGATCCTTGTTCAATGTTTTTATTCATAAATCAAATAGAAATGTAAAAGATCAGACTTTATCGACCTGTTTAAGAAAGTCTCTTGTATCGGTTAATATCGGCCGATACTCAAACCCCCGGTTTCAGTATCGGAAAAATAATAATGACTCCAGTCCAAGGAGGCGTGGTCTCAGACGGAGCAGCTCAGGTGTCTCTGTAGAGGGGGCGTGGTCTCAGACGGAGCAGCTCAGGTGTCTCTGTAGAGGGGGCGTGGTCTCAGACGGAGCAGCTCAGGTGTCTCTGTAGAGGGGGCGTGGTCTCAGACGGAGCAGCTCAGGTGTCTCTGTAGAGGGGGCGTGGTCTCAGACGGAGCAGCTCAGGTGTCTCTGTAGAGGAGGCGTGGTCTCAGACAGAGCAGCTCAGGTGTCTCTGTAGAGGGGGCGTGGTCTCAGACAGAGCAGCTCAGGTGTCTCTGTAGAGGGGGCGTGGTCTCAGACAGAGCAGCTCAGGTGTCTCTGTAGAGGGGGCGTGGTCTCAGACAGAGCAGCTCAGGTGTCTCTGTAGAGGGGGCGTGGTCTCAGACGGAGCAGCTCAGGTGTCTCTGTAGAGGGGGCGTGGTCTCAGAGCAGCTCAGGTGTCTCTGTAGAGGGGGCGTGGTCTCAGACAGAGCAGCTCAGGTGTCTCTGTAGAGGGGGCGTGGTCTCAGACAGAGCAGCTCAGGTGTCTCTGTAGAGGAGGCGTGGTCTCAGACGGAGCAGCTCAGGTGTCTCTGTAGAGGAGGCGTGGTCTCAGACGGAGCAGCTCAGGTGTCTCTGTAGAGGGGGCGTGGTCTCAGACGGAGCAGCTCAGGTGTCTCTGTAGAGGGGGCGTGGTCTCAGACGGAGCAGCTCAGGTGTCTCTGTAGAGGGGGCGTGGTCTCAGACGGAGCAGCTGAAAGGCTTCCCTCCGGTGTGCGTTCTCTGATGAAGCCTCCCTGGGCGTTTCCTTCCTGGGCGGGGCCTTCCTGGGCGGGGTCTTTGTGTGCGGGGCCGTCGTGGGCGTTTCCTCCCTGGGCGGGGCCTCCCTGGGCGGGGCCCTGGTGGGCGTTCCCCCGTGCGTGCCCTCGTGCTCCCGCAGCCGCTTCCTGCTGGTGAAGCCGCTCTCGCAGACGCCGCAGACGAAGTGCTGGACCTTCTGATGCCGCCTGAGTTTGCTCCTCACCCTGAAGCTCACGCCGCAGACGGAGCAGCTGAAGGGCTTCTCCCCGGTGTGCGTCATCACGTGGATGCGCAGGTCGTTCTTCAGGCTGAAGCCGCGCCCGCAGACGGAGCAGCTGAAAGGCCGCTCGCCCGTGTGGAACCTCACGTGTCGCTGTAGCTCTGACCTGAACTGAAACTGGCGGCCGCACTCGGAGCAGCTGAAGGGGCCGGTCTCGGGCGCAGACGCCTGGTCCGCGTGGGAGGCCAGATGTTCCTGAAGCCGGGTCTGGTCCGGGAACGCGGTGACGCAGACGGGACAGATGTGGTGCAGGTCGCGCTCGTGCTCCGTGAGGAAGGGTCTGCGCTGGAAGCCTTTCCCGCAGACGGAGCAGCTGAACGGCTTCACGCCCGTGTGGACCTGCGTGTGTCGCTGCAGATCAGACGGAGACCTGAAGCTCTTCTCACAGGCGGAGCAGCTGAAGGGTCTGGAGGCTCTGGAGGGTCTGGAGGGTCTGGAGGGTCTGCAGTCCTGGACCTTCCCCAGCGGCTCCTGGACCTTCCCCAGCGGCTCCTGGACCTTCCCCAGCGGCTCCTGGACCTTCCCCAGCGGCTCCTGGTGCTGCCGCCGCAGGTGCTGCTGAAGCTGGTGTTTGTATCTCCAGTGTTCGCCGCAGACGGAGCAGCTGTGCGGCTTGTCTCCGCTGTGGATCCGCTCGTGCGTTTGTAAGTTCGACTTGTACGGGAAGGACTTCCCGCAGTGCGAGCAGCTGAAGGCTCCGCCCCCTGAGCGGCCGGGCGCTCTGAGCAGCGCTGTGTGCAGAGCTCCGTCCTGCAGGTGGCTCTGCAGGTGAGCGCTCAGAGACAGCCTGTCAGGGAGGTGTTCGAGACACACAGCGCAGACCGAGTGCACGTTCAGCAGGTGCTTGGACAGAGTCAGCTTCTCTTTAAAACTCCTCTCACAGAGACGGCACTTGTTCGGCAGCGCCCCCGTGTGGACGGACATGTGTCTCTGCAGCGCCGCCTTCGACTTCCACAGCTTCCCACAGGCGGAGCAGCTGAAGGAGCGCGGGGCAGCCACAGGAGGGGCGGCCACAGGAGGGGCGGCCACAGGAGGGCGCTGCCGGCTCGGTTTGGTTTGTTCAGGAGCCCAGTCCGACGAGTGATCTGTGTCAGAGCTGTCAGTTTGATCCTCACTGTCCTCTGTGTTAGACTCTCCCGGCCCACACTCGTCTGCCTCCACAGGCCCACACTCGTCTGCCTCCACAGGCCCACACTCGTCTGCCTCCACAGGCCCACACTCGTCTGCCTCCACAGGCCCACACTCGTCTGCCTCCACAGGCCCACACTCGTCTGCCTCCACAGGCCCACACTCGTCTGCCTCCACAGGCCCACACTCGTCTGCCTCCACAGGCCCACACTGGTCTGCCTCCACAGGCCCACACTCGTCTGCCTCCACAGGCCCACACTCGTCTGCCTCCACAGGCCCACACTCGTCAGCTTTCACAGGCCCACACTCGTTCACACAGAGCGTGGAGCAAAGGGGAAACTCCTCCGGCTCCGCTTTAATCGTCCTGGAGAAAGAAAAGAAACATCGTCATAAACAAAGGCTCAGACGCTGAAACGCCTCCGGGGTTTTGGTTCAAATAATAATAATTTACTCGTTTACATTTCCTTGAGTAAAGTCGGCGACACTTTTAAGAGAAGTTTTATCAGAATTAATCAGATGCCATTTATTTTTGATTGAATATTCTGTTTAATTGTTCTGTCTCTGCCCATCACAGACAGAACAGCTCCTCAGGGCTTTATTCATTTATGTGTTTGTATTTAAGTATAGAGTGAAGATGATGAAGAAGCCCCTGGACATACAACGGTTCCTGCTACAGGAACAGCTGCTCCTGTAGCAGCTGTTCCTGTAGCAGCGCCGGCCACACGGCAGGGGGTGTCGGGACCTCATTCATGAGTATGTTATATCGGCCCGATACCCGATTCTGGGATCTGTATCGGTGCATGTCTTGTGTAAACACAGTTTGCAGTGAAGTAACATACGTGAGGGCGCTCCTGCTGACCTGCTCCTGCTGACCTGCTCCTGCTGACCTGCTCCTGCTGACCTGCTCCTGCTGACCTGCTCCTGCTGACCTGCTCCTGCTGACCTGCTCCTGCTGACCTGCTCCTGCTGACCTGCTCCTGCTGACCTGCTCCTGCTGACCTGCTCCTGCTGACCTGCTCCTGCTGACCTGCTCCTGCTGACCTGCTCCTGCTGACCTGCTCCTGTAGGAGGCGCTCCTGCTGACCTGCTCCTGCTGACCTGCTCCTGCTGACCTGCTCCTGCTGACCTGCTCCTGCTGACCTGCTCCTGCTGACCTGCTCCTGCTGACCTGCTCCTGCTGACCTGCTCCTGCTGACCTGCTCCTGCTGACCTGCTCCTGCTGACCTGCTCCTGCTGACCTGCTCCTGTGGCTCACAGTCTGTGGGACCAAACCAGGACCAAGTCAGGACTAATCAGGTCTAAATGAACTAAACCAGGTCTGAAACATTGGTCTCTTTGATCGTGAAGTTTTTATCACTGCCCTAAAAAACAAACTACAATTAAACTATTAAAGGAATTGGCCACCGTTTTTACATACTGAGATATGTTCTTACCTCACCTTAGTGGAGTTAATATATCCCCGTCTGGTCTTTGTCCGTGCGCTCACACATACGCAGCCTCTCCCACATGTCACATAGCTCCAAAAAAGCTCACGATAGAAGCTACCAAGCTCTTCCACGTGTTCCCTATTTAAATAAAGTTACGTGAAGTGTTTTCATGCCAAGTATATTTACACAGAAATGTAGCGTGTGGATTTTATAAGCAGATAAAAAGGGGGACTATATTGTGAGGCGTAATGATACAGGAGCACAGCGTCCGCGCAGTAACTCCTAAAGGTTATTGACGGAAGTGAGCGGGGAAGTCTTTAGGAGTTACTGCGCGGACGCTGTGCTCCTGTATCATTACGCCTCACAATATAGTCCCCCTTTTTATCTGCTTATAAAATCGACACGTTACATTTCTGTGTAAATATACTTGGCATGAAAACACTTCACGTAACTTTATTTAAATAGGGAACACGTGGAAGAGCTTGGTAGCTTCTATCGTGAGCTTTTTTGGAGCTATGTGACATGTGGGAGAGGCTGCGTATGTGTGAGCGCACGGACAAAGACCAGACGGGGATATATTAACTCCACTAAGGTCAGGTAAGAACATATCTCAGTATGTAAAAACACTGGCCTGTTCCTTTAAGTGAATAAAATAAACATAACAAAACTATAAAGGTCTGATTCATTCACTTTATTTTAACTTCAGCGCAGATGAAGTCGACACTTTAACGCGGATGTTTGTGAAGCACGTGACTAACAGCTCGCGGGAGGAGGCTCACGTGCGCCATCTACAGGAGGGATGTGGTCACTGCAGCTGCTTTTGATTTGTATCTCCGATGATTCTGCAGAATGACTTCTTTGATTGTTTTCATGGGAGAACTCTGCCCCGCGCCCGCCCCGCGTCTCCAGAACAGAAACAAAGCTTACTTTGTGTAAGTTCCACTTTTCTCACCGTGAGTTCAGATCCTCCTCCCTCAGACCCGCGGCTCCGGCCGGGCTCACGCGCGCCATGTCTCACGCGCCTCTGCTTCTTCCTCCTCCTCCTCTTCCTCCTCCTCTTCCGTTCATTGGCGGGCGGGGCCTGTCGGAGTCATTAAGCTCAGGGCCTTTCAGCTGTTTTACTGTAAAGTTCACACTTCACAGAGAACTGGACCAAACATCCACATGTTTACATCCACATGTTTACATCCACATGTTTACATCCACATGTTTACATCCACATGTTTACCTCCACATGTTCACATCCTCAGTCTGATGGGCGGGACTTACAGCTGCAGCCACGCGCTCCCAGTTTCCCTCATGAACTGGATCAGTTACAAAACATGATATAAATAAAACTGTGATTCAACATGTTTCTCACAGAACCACAGACCGCCCCCTGCTGGACGGCGTGTGTCCGGGCATGTTTCATACAGCAGTGCGCTGTAGTTTAGTTATTATATTATATCTAGGTTTACTGCTTAGATACAATAATAATAATAAAATACTAATAAAAGCCCTCGTGCTTTTGCTGTCGCCGTCACTGAACCGCGACGTGATCTGACGTCACTGTAAAGGTTTAGTTGCGTCTGTTCGGTGGGAGTTATATGACTCTATTATTATATTATATATTTATTATATTTATATTTACACATAATGACAATAATCACTATTAACAATGATAATAAGTTATGATAATCCTTTATTGATCTCACAATGAAGACAAAACAAAACACTGTTATTTTTCCTCACGGTCCTCTGTGTTTGCGTGTTGCCATGGTGACCAGTTACGGTCTGCGTTTGCGTGTTGCCATGGTGACCAGTTATATACCCGTATATTATATACCCGTATATTCCCAGATCGTTCATCACACTTTAGAGATGACGTCAAACCTTCACTTTGTCTCGAACTGGGAAAGAAACGAACACATTAAAGCACAGAAATAAGTCCCAGGAGTTCTGAACGGGCAGCTGTGCGGGCGCCTCTGTGATGAGGAGGACCCTGTGCGGTTAGCTCCGAGGCTAACGAGGCTAACGAGGCTAACACTGATACAAAATATGACAAGCTTCCCCCAAAGCTTCACAGACACAGAAACATGGCGGAGGTGAAGCAGGAGCGGGACCTGGAGGAGCAGAGCCTCAGGTCAGAGACAGAGCCGAGTCCGCTAGCTTTAGCCGTTAGCTTTAGCCGTTAGCTTCAGCCGAAATACATCCATTAACCTCTTAACCCCCGCTTTAACCGAGAGCATTTTCTTCAGTTCAGCTTTGCCCAAATCTAAAAGCTTCTCGACTGGAGCTGAGTAACGACTCATTTAAAAGCTAAGACCTTCAAAGCTCTGCGAAGCTTCTTCCTTGTTTTTGTTTATCACATTGTAACTGATCAAGCCACAAAACTGTGACCAAAACATGACAAAACTGTGATGAAAACCTGAACACGTATGACAAAACTGTGATGAAAACCTGAACACGTATGACGAAAATGTGAGGATTATAACGAGGAAGAAGCTTTGATCAGTTTTTGTAGGTCTTAGCTTTCAAATGAGGCGCTACACTGGCCTATACATGCTTTTTGGTCATGTGACTTTTGTTATTGTGGCGGCCATTTTGAATACCGAAGTAGAATTATGCAGAACTACAACATGTAGCAATATCTGTACTTAGGATGAAATGACAGACAGAGGATGAGCAGTTTTCTGTTCTCGTAATCATCAGTAAAGACTCACGTGTGAAGAAACACTGAGTCCGTGTTTAAATGACACGTTAGACACAATTTTAGGTCTAATATAGTTTAACACGATTATATTGAGGATTTTGGTAAAGATCGTGCCCAGTTTTCTTTAGGTTGGCGATCTTTGTGTTTAGTTTCACTTCCTTATTGGACACCGACAGGAAGTGACATAGAATACACAGACATCTGTAAATACTGTAAATATATATATATAAAGACTGTACACATGTATGTAGACAGACATGCCGTTTCCAAAGTGTGAAGTAACAATAGGGGCAGATATTATAAGACTTGTTCTTCTCCTCTGCTCCGCTTCATTCACACTGTGTTGGCGGTTTTATTGTGATTGTATGACATCACCTTTGAATGAAATAAATAAATAAATGAAGAAAAAAAAATGAATAAATCAGCAGCTTAAAAAAATCAACAAAAATAACTTTTCTGCCCAACATTTCTCCATTAAAATTGCTGTTTCACTGAAATGAAATGATAATTATGCAACTGATGTTCTCCATCTAAATAAGTCATATTTTCAAAAGCATTAAAACCTGTCATATGCATTTTAAGCTGTTAGCATGCTACCGGTTAGCATTTGGCTTCACGAGCTCAGTTCTGACCTCTCCAAGAGACAGCCCTGAACCACAAACATCTGGCCTTGGATAGATGTGACAGAGGTCAGAGGTCAGAGCTGTTTCTGTAGTGTTTCCTCCGTGTCACATGTGAGCCACACATGTGTTTATCGTGTTGAAATCATTGACAGTTGCTAACCGGTAGCATGCTAACATCTTGAGCAGCTTAAACACTGACTCTGTTGACATGACAAACTGTAAAGCACAGAGAAAGGTTTGGTGTTTCCTCTTTGACGTGTTTAGTCTGAGGACCTGCTGTAGCTGCTCCGTCTGAGCCACATGTGCTGCTTATATCACAGAAAGGTTAGCAGTCTTTCATTTCATCCTGAGTACAGATGTTGGTACATGTTGTAGTAACATCATGTAGTAACAGCACTTTACAGACTCACTTTACAGACTCAACTACATTTAGAATCACAAATATCTAACAGATCTATTTCCTGACTCATTTATTGAGCTTTGAACCGAAAAACACGGAGACACTTTCACTAATCACTCGTTTATTCAAAAACTAACCCAGATCCAAAATCCAACTGAGCAGATCTTTGTTATTAATCTGATCTTTCCTCTGCAGCTCGGAGCCGCCCTGGATCAAAGAGGAGCCGCAGTCGCCCGGCATCAAACCGGAGCCACAGGAGCTGCTTTTCCACGTGGTCACGGTGAAAACGGAGGATGAAGAGTGTGAGCTTCATCCCGGAGACGAGGCCAAAGGAGAGAACGGAGAGGAGACGGATGAAGAGTGTGAGCTTCATCCTGGAGACGAGGCCAAAGGAGAGAACGGAGACGAGACGGATGAAGAGTGTGAGCTTCATCCTGGAGACGAGGCCAAAGGAGAGAACGGAGACGAGACGGATGAAGAGTGTGAGCTTCATCCTGGAGACGAGGCCAAAGGAGAGAACGGAGACGAGACGGATGAAGAGTGTGAGCTTCATCCTGGAGACGAGGCCAAAGGAGAGAACGGAGACGAGACGGATGAAGAGTGTGAGCTTCATCCTGGAGACGAGGCCAAAGGAGAGAACGGAGACGAGACGGATGAAGAGTGTGAGCTTCATCCTGGAGACGAGGCCAAAGGAGAGAACGGAGACGAGACGGATGAAGAGTGTGAGCTTCATCCTGGAGACGAGGCCAAAGGAGAGAACGGAGACGAGACGGATGGTTCTGACACTGACCGCTCAGACGACTACGGCCAACAGCAGGCTCCGCCCAGAAGGAGCTACGCCATGATCGGGCATGAGCCGTCTGCCCTCGAGCCGTCTGCGCCCCAGCCGTCTGCGCCCCAGCTGTCTGCGCCCCAGCCGTCTGCGCCCCAGCCGTCTGCGCCCCAGCCGTCTGCGCCCCAGCCGTCTGCGCCCCAGCCGTCTGAGCCGCGCCCCTTCAGCTGCCCCCACTGCGCGCAGACGTTCCGCTGGAGCTCGGAGGCGAAGCGCCACATGCTCGTCCACACGGGGAACAAACCTTTCGTCTGCTCCGTCTGTGAGAAAAGCTTCAATCGTAAGTTTAACCTGACGGAGCACGAGCGGCGCGTGCACCACGTCTGCGCCGTGTGCAAGCAGCGTTTTCCCCACGAGGCGGGGCTAACGGAGCACCTGCAGACGCCTCACGCTGAGCAGCTCCAGCCCAAAGCCTTCAGCTGCTCCCACTGCGGGAAAGAGTTCAAACGCAGGTCCAAGCTGCAGCTGCACATGTCGGTGCACACGGGGGCGCGGCCGCACGTCTGCTCCTTCTGCGAGCGAGGCTTCAGCGTGAAGAACGACCTGCGGCTGCACGTGCGCATCCACACGGGCGAGCGGCCCTTCAGCTGCTCCGTCTGCGGGAAAGGCTTCACGGGGAACAACAAGCTGACGCAGCACCTGAAGGCCGTGCACCACATGTGTCCGCTGTGTAAGACGCACTTCCCCGACAAAGCGCGGCTGAACTCTCACCTGCGCGTGCACGTGGAGGAGGGCGCCCTGGCCGCGCTGCGCTGCTTCCGCTGCTCAGACTGTGGGAAGGAGTTCGGCTGCGGCGTCGACCTGCAGCGCCACACGTCCGTCCACAGCGGAGACAAACCGCACCAATGCTCCGTCTGCCACAAGCGCTTCTCCGTCCAGAACGACCTGAAGCTGCACCTGCGGCTGCACGCAGACGACCGGCCCTTCAGCTGCTCCGTCTGCGACAAAGGCTTCGGCAGCAACGCCAACCTGGCTGCGCACCTGAGGACG
This sequence comes from Gobius niger, assembly GCF_951799975.1. Classification (NCBI taxonomy): domain Eukaryota; kingdom Metazoa; phylum Chordata; class Actinopteri; order Gobiiformes; family Gobiidae; genus Gobius; species Gobius niger. The sequence goes on along the minus strand of NW_027639303.1, from coordinate 115,882 downwards.
CACACGGGAGAGAAGCCCTTCAGGTGCTCCGTCTGCGAGAAGAGCTTCAGCATCAAGAGCAGCCTGGTCAAACACCTGCGCATCCACACGGGAGAGAGGCCGTACGGCTGCTCCGTCTGCGACAAACGCTTCCAGAGCAAGAGTAACCTTTCCAAGCACCTGCGCACACACAGCGGAGAGAGACCGTACGGCTGCTCCGTCTGCGAGCGCGCCTTCGCCCAGCAGTGCGACCTGACCCGGCACGTCAGGGCCACGCACCCGAGTGCCCCGCTTTAAAAACCCGAGTGCCCCGCTTTAGGGCCACGCACCCGAGTGTCCAGCTTTAGGGCCACGCACCCGAGTGTCCAGCTTTAGGGCCACGCACCCGAGTGCCCCGCTTTAGGGCCACGCACCCGACTGCCCCGCTTTAGGGCCACGCACCCGAGTGTCCAGCTTTAGGGCCACGCACCCGAGTGTCCAGCTTTAGGGCCACGCACCCGAGTGCCCCGCTTTAGGGCCACGCACCCGACTGCCCCGCTTTAGGGCCACGCACCCGACTGCCCCGCTTTAGAGCCACGCACCCGAGTGTCCCGCTTTAAAAACCCGAGTGCCCCGCTTTAGGGCCACGCACCCGAGTGTCCAGCTTTAGGGCCACGCACCCGAGTGCCCCGCTTTAGGGCCACGCACCCGACTGCCCCGCTTTAGGGCCACGCACCCGACTGCCCCGCTTTAGAGCCACGCACCCGAGTGTCCCGCTTTAAAAACCCGAGTGCCCCGCTTTAGGGCCACGCACCCGAGTGTCCAGCTTTAGGGCCACGCACCCGAGTGTCCAGCTTTAGGGCCACGCACCCGAGTGTCCAGCTTTAGGGCCACGCACCCGAGTGCCCCGCTTTAGGGCCACGCACCCGACTGTCCAGCTTTAGAGCCACGCACCCGAGTGTCCCGCTTTAGGGCCACGCACCCGAGTGCCCCGCTTTAGGGCCACGCACCCGAGTGTCCAGCTTTAGGGCCACGCACCCGAGTGTCCAGCTTTAGGGCCACAAACCCGAGTGTCCAGCTTTAGGGCCACAGACCCGAGTGTCCAGCTTTAGAGCCACGCACCCGAGTGTCCCGCTTTAGGGCCACGCACCCGAGTGTCCAGCTTTAGAGCCACGCACCCGAGTGCCCCGCTTTAGGGCCACAAACCCGAGTGCCCAGCTTTAGGGCCACACACCCGAGTGTCCCGCTTTAGGGCCACGCACCCGAGTGTCCAGCTTTAGGGCCACGCACCCGAGTGTCCAGCTTTAGGGCCACGCACCCGAGTGTCCCGCTTTAGGGCCACGCACCCGAGTGTCCAGCTTTAGGGCCACGCACCCGAGTGTCCAGCTTTAGGGCCACGCACCCGAGTGTCCAGCTTTAGGGCCACGCACCCGAGTGTCCCGCTTTAGGGCCACACACCCGAGTGTCCCGCTTTAGGGCCACGCACCCGAGTGCCCCGCTTTAGGGCCACGCACCCGAGTGTCCCGCTTTAGGGCCACGCACCCGAGTGTCCAGCTTTAGGGCCACACACCCGAGTGTCCCGCTTTAGGGCCACGCACCCGAGTGTCCCGCTTTAGGGCCACGCACCCGAGTGTCCAGCTTTAGGGCCACGCACCCGAGTGTCCAGCTTTAGGGCCACGCACCCGAGTGTCCAGCTTTAGGGCCACGCACCCGAGTGCCCAGCTTTAGGGCCACACACCCGAGTGCCCCGCTTTAGGGCCACGCACCCGAGTGTCCAGCTTTAGGGCCACGCACCCGAGTGTCCAGCTTTAGGGCCACGCACCCGAGTGTCCAGCTTTAGGGCCACGCACCCGAGTGCCCAGCTTTAGGGCCACGCACCCGAGTGTCCAGCTTTAGGGCCACGCACCCGAGTGCCCAGCTTTAGGGCCACGCACCCGAGTGTCCAGCTTTAGGGCCACGCACCCGAGTGTCCAGCTTTAGGGCCACGCACCCGAGTGCCCAGCTTTAGGGCCACGCACCCGAGTGTCCCGCTTTAGAGCCACGCACCCGAGTGTCCAGCTTTAGGGCCACGCACCCGAGTGCCCAGCTTTAGGGCCACGCACCCGAGTGTCCCGCTTTAGGGCCACGCACCCGAGTGTCCAGCTTTAGGGCCACGCACCCGAGTGCCCAGCTTTAGGGCCACGCACCCGAGTGTCCAGCTTTAGAGCCACGCACCCGAGTGTCCCGCTTTAGGGCCACGCACCCGAGTGTCCAGCTTTAGGGCCACGCACCCGAGTGTCCAGCTTTAGGGCCACGCACCCGAGTGTCCAGCTTTAGGGCCACGCACCCGAGTGCCCAGCTTTAGGGCCACACACCCGAGTGTCCCGCTTTAGGGCCACGCACCCGAGTGTCCAGCTTTAGGGCCACGCACCCGAGTGTCCCGCTTTAGGGCCACGCACCCGAGTGTCCAGCTTTAGGGCCACGCACCCGAGTGTCCAGCTTTAGGGCCACGCACCCGAGTGTCCAGCTTTAGGGCCACACACCCGAGTGTCCCGCTTTAGGGCCACGCACCCGAGTGTCCAGCTTTAGGGCCACACACCCGAGTGTCCCGCTTTAGGGCCACGCACCCGAGTGCCCAGCTTTAGGGCCACACACCCGAGTGTCCCGCTTTAGGGCCACGCACCCGAGTGTCCAGCTTTAGGGCCACGCACCCGAGTGTCCAGCTTTAGGGCCACGCACCCGACTGCCCCGCTTTAGGGCCACGCACCCGAGTGCCCAGCTTTAGGGCCACGCACCCGAGTGTCCAGCTTTAGGGCCACGCACCCGAGTGCCCAGCTTTAGGGCCACACACCCGAGTGTCCCGCTTTAGGGCCACGCACCCGAGTGTCCAGCTTTAGGGCCACGCACCCGAGTGCCCCGCTTTAGGGCCACGCACCCGAGTGTCCAGCTTTAGGGCCTCAGACCCGAGTGCCCCGCTTTAGGGCCACGCACCCGAGTGTCCAGCTTTAGGGCCACGCACCCGAGTGTCCAGCTTTAGGGCCACGCACCCGAGTGTCCAGCTTTAGGGCCACGCACCCGAGTGTCCAGCTTTAGAGCCACGCACTCGAGTGTCCAGCTTTAGGGCCACGCACCCGAGTGTCCAGCTTTAGGGCCACGCACCCGAGTGCCCCGCTTTAGGGCCACGCACCCGAGTGTCCAGCTTTAGGGCCACGCACCCGAGTGTCCAGCTTTAGGGCCACGCACCCGAGTGTCCAGCTTTAGGGCCACGCACCCGAGTGTCCAGCTTTAGGGCCACGCACCCGAGTGTCCAGCTTTAGAGCCACGCACCCGAGTGTCCAGCTTTAGAGCCACGCACCCGAGTGCCCAGCTTTAGGGCCACGCACCCGAGTGCCCCGCTTTAGGGCCACGCACCCGAGTGTCCAGCTTTAGGGCCACGCACCCGAGTGCCCCGCTTTAGGGCCACGCACCCGAGTGCCCCGCTTTAGGGCCACGCACCCGAGTGTCCCGCTTTAGGGCCACGCACCCGAGTGTCCCGCTTTAGGGCCACGCACCCGAGTGTCCCGCTTTAGGGCCACGCACCCGAGTGCCCCGCTTTAGGGCCACGCACCCGAGTGTCCCGCTTTAGGGCCACGCACCCGAGTGCCCCGCTTTAGGGCCACGCACCCGAGTGTCCAGCTTTAGGGCCACGCACCCGAGTGTCCAGCTTTAGGGCCACGCACCCGAGTGTCCCGCTTTAGGGCCACGCACCCGAGTGCCCCGCTTTAGGGCCACGCACCCGAGTGTCCCGCTTTAGGGCCACGCACCCGAGTGTCCAGCTTTAGGGCCACGCACCCGAGTGTCCAGCTTTAGGGCCACGCACCCGAGTGTCCCGCTTTAGGGCCACGCACCCGAGTGTCCCGCTTTAGGGCCACGCACCCGAGTGCCCCGCTTTAGGGCCACGCACCCGAGTGTCCAGCTTTAGGGCCACGCACCCGAGTGTCCAGCTTTAGGGCCACGCACCCGAGTGCCCCGCTTTAGGGCCACGCACCCGAGTGTCCAGCTTTAGGGCCACGCACCCGAGTGTCCCGCTTTAGGGCCACGCACCCGAGTGTCCAGCTTTAGGGCCACGCACCCGAGTGTCCCGCTTTAGGGCCACGCACCCGAGTGTCCAGCTTTAGGGCCACGCACCCGAGTGCCCCGCTTTAGGGCCACGCACCCGAGTGTCCAGCTTTAGGGCCACGCACCCGAGTGCCCCGCTTTAGGGCCACACACCCGAGTGCCCAGGGCCACAAACCCGAGTGTCCAGCTTTAGGGCCACGCACCCGAGTGTCCAGCTTTAGGGCCACGCACCCGAGTGTCCCGCTTTAGGGCCACGCACCCGAGTGTCCAGCTTTAGGGCCACACACCCGAGTGTCCAGCTTTAGGGCCACGCACCCGAGTGTCCAGCTTTAGGGCCACACACCCGAGTGTCCCGCTTTAGGGCCACGCACCCGAGTGTCCAGCTTTAGGGCCACGCACCCGACTGCCCCGCTTTAGGGCCACGCACCCGAGTGCCCCGCTTTAGGGCCACGCACCCGAGTGTCCCGCTTTAGAGCCACGCACCCGAGTGTCCCGCTTTAGGGCCACGCACCCGAGTGCCCCGCTTTAGGGCCACGCACCCGAGTGTCCAGCTTTAGGGCCACACACCCGAGTGTCCAGCTTTAGGGCCACACACCCGAGTGTCCAGCTTTAGGGCCACGCACCCGAGTGTCCCGCTTTAGGGCCACACACCCGAGTGTCCAGCTTTAGGGCCACACACCCGAGTGTCCCGCTTTAGGGCCACGCACCCGAGTGTCCAGCTTTAGGGCCACGCACCCGAGTGTCCCGCTTTAGGGCCACGCACCCGAGTGTCCAGCTTTAGGGCCACGCACCCGAGTGTCCAGCTTTAGGGCCACGCACCCGAGTGTCCAGCTTTAGGGCCACGCACCCGAGTGTCCCGCTTTAGGGCCACGCACCCGAGTGTCCAGCTTTAGGGCCACGCACCCGAGTGTCCAGCTTTAGGGCCACGCACCCGAGTGCCCCGCTTTAGGGCCACGCACCCGAGTGCCCCGCTTTAGGGCCACGCACCCGAGTGTCCAGCTTTAGGGCCACGCACCCGAGTGTCCAGCTTTAGGGCCACGCACCCGAGTGTCCAGCTTTAGGGCCACGCACCCGAGTGTCCAGCTTTAGAGCCACGCACCCGAGTGTCCCGCTTTAGGGCCACGCACCCGAGTGTCCAGCTTTAGGGCCACGCACCCGAGTGTCCCGCTTTAGGGCCACGCACCCGAGTGTCCCGCTTTAGGGCCACGCACCCGAGTGTCCAGCTTTAGAGCCACGCACCCGAGTGTCCAGCTTTAGGGCCACGCACCCGAGTGTCCAGCTTTAGGGCCACGCACCCGAGTGTCCAGCTTTAGGGCCACGCACCCGAGTGTCCCGCTTTAGGGCCACGCACCCGAGTGCCCCGCTTTAGGGCCACGCACCCGAGTGTCCAGCTTTAGGGCCACGCACCCGAGTGTCCAGCTTTAGGGCCACGCACCCGAGTGTCCAGCTTTAGGGCCACGCACCCGAGTGCCCCGCTTTAGGGCCACGCACCCGAGTGCCCCGCTTTAGGGCCACGCACCCGAGTGTCCAGCTTTAGGGCCACGCACCCGAGTGCCCCGCTTTAGGGCCACGCACCCGAGTGTCCAGCTTTAGGGCCACACACCCGAGTGTCCAGCTTTAGGGCCACGCACCCGAGTGTCCAGCTTTAGGGCCACGCACCCGAGTGTCCAGCTTTAGGGCCACACACCCGAGTGCCCAGCTTTAGGGCCACGCACCCGAGTGTCCCGCTTTAGGGCCACGCACCCGAGTGTCCAGCTTTAGGGCCACGCACCCGAGTGTCCCGCTTTAGGGCCACAGACCCGAGTGTCCAGCTTTAGGGCCACGCACCCGAGTGTCCAGCTTTAGAGCCACGCACCCGAGTGCCCCGCTTTAGGGCCACGCACCCGAGTGTCCAGCTTTAGGGCCACGCACCCGAGTGTCCAGCTTTAGGGCCACGCACCCGAGTGTCCAGCTTTAGGGCCACGCACCCGAGTGTCCAGCTTTAGGGCCACGCACCCGAGTGTCCAGCTTTAGGGCCACGCACCCGAGTGTCCAGCTTTAGGGCCACGCACCCGAGTGTCCAGCTTTAGGGCCACGCACCCGAGTGTCCAGCTTTAGGGCCACGCACCCGAGTGTCCAGCTTTAGGGCCACGCACCCGAGTGTCCAGCTTTAGGGCCACACACCCAAGTGCCCCGCTTTAGGGCCACGCACCCGACTGCCCCGCTTTAGGGCCACGCACCCGAGTGCCCAGCTTTAGGGCCACGCACCCGAGTGTCCAGCTTTAGGGCCACGCACCCGAGTGTCCAGCTTTAGGGCCACACACCCGAGTGTCCAGCTTTAGGGCCACGCACCCGAGTGCCCAGCTTTAGGGCCACGCACCCGAGTGTCCAGCTTTAGGGCCACGCACCCGAGTGTCCAGCTTTAGACCCACGCACCCGACTGCCCCGCTTTAGGGCCACGCACCCGAGTGTCCAGCTTTAGGGCCACGCACCCGAGTGTCCAGCTTTAGGGCCACACACCCGACTGCCCCGCTTTAGGGCCACGCACCCGAGTGTCCAGCTTTAGGGCCACGCACCCGAGTGTCCAGCTTTAGGGCCACACACCCGACTGCCCCGCTTTAGGGCCACGCACCCGAGTGTCCAGCTTTAGAAACCCGACTGTCCAGCTTCAGAGCCTCAAACCCGACTGTCTTTAGATCCTCAGACCCGACTGTCTTTAGATCCACAAACCGACTGTCTTTAGAGCCACAAACCCGACTGTCCAGTGAAGCTTCACATATGTCAGACTCATCATGTTTCGCCTCTTCATCCAAAAGGCTTCGTCAGCAAACGAGGTTCTGAATACCTTCATTGAACATGGACAACTCCTGCACGACTGAGAGCTTACACAGAAATCCCAGTCAGGGCTGGACTTTTGGGCCCAGACCGGCCCTCTAAATGAACTCAGTCTTAAATGTCTGTGATCTTTCAGCCCAAACTAACTGTGGAGCTTCTGATGTAGAGCCTGAACTGAAATGTGTTGTAAGTTTTCTGTGGTTTTTGTTTTTATCAAATACGTATAAATCTACATTTGAATAAAGGACAGAGGTTTAAATGTGTGGATTTATTTTGTGACGTATTAGTCATTTTCAGTCATCAATAAAAGCTTCATTATTGTATTTTCCTCTTTGCAAACTCGATTATGAAGTACTATGACACACTGTAACAGAACAGAATATGTTTTGCGTTTTCCTTTTCAAATCTAAAATCTAATGAACACAAAAGTGCACGGCGTGTTTTTGTGTCCGAGCGCTGCTTAGTCTCTTAAAAGGGAACAAAGTCGCCTGAAGTCAATATTATTCTAGGGGAGAGTGAGGTAAGATCTAAACCTTTTACATTTTTGAAAAAACACGGATACATTTTGCCCACTTTGGTTAATGTAAGTGGTTTAGCCTCTCTCTTATCATAGTAAGCGTCACATTTTAATCTTTATTTCATTTGTTGTGGTCATTGCTGTCCAATGGGAGCCTCAATGGTTTCACACGTGGATGAGTTTACAAAGTATAGTTCTCTTGTAAAGAGTTCAGTCTGAATACGGACTGCACCAAACGAACATAGAAGGTCAGCTTCTGCTCTGGAACAAACGAACAAACGAGCAGAGCAAAGGACTTACCAAACGAACATAGAAGGTCAGCTTCTGCTCTGGAACAAACGAACAAACGAGCAGAGCAAAGGACTTACCAAACGAACACAGAAGGTCAGCTTCTGCTCTGGAACAAACGAGCAGAGCAAAGGACTTACCAAACGAACACAGAAGGTCAGCTTCTGCTCTGGAACAAACGAACAAACGAGCAGAGCAAAGGACTTACCAAACGAACACAGAAGGTCAGCTTCTGCTCTGGAACAAACGAACAAACGAGCAGAGCAAAGGACTTACCAAACGAACACAGAAGGTCAGCTTCTGCTCTGGAACAAACGAGCAGAGCAAAGGACTTACCAAACGAACACAGAAGGTCAGCTTCTGCTCTGGAACAAACGAACAAACGAGCAGAGCAAAGGACTTACCAAACGAACACAGAAGGTCAGCTTCTGCTCTGGAACAAACGAACAAACGAGCAGAGCAAAGGACTTACCAAACGAACACAGAAGGTCAGCTTCTGCTCTGGAACAAACGAACAAACGAGCAGAGCAAAGGACTTACCAAACGAACACAGAAGGTCAGCTTCTGCTCTGGAACAAACGAGCGGAGCAAAGGACTTACCAAACGAACACAGAAGGTCAGCTTCTGCTCTGGAACAAACGAGCAGAGCAAAGGACTTACCAAACGAACACAGAAGGTCAGCTTCTGCTCTGGAACAAACGAACAAACGAGCAGAGCAAAGGACTTACCAAACGAACACAGAAGGTCAGCTTCTGCTCTGGAACAAACGAACAAACGAGCAGAGCAAAGGACTTACCAAACGAACACAGAAGGTCAGCTTCTGCTCTGGAACAAACGAACAAACGAGCAGAGCAAAGGACTTACCAAACGAACACAGAAGGTCAGCTTCTGCTCTGGAGCAAACGAGTGGAGCAAAGGACTTACCAAACGAACACAGAAGGTCAGCTTCTGCTCTGGAACAAACGAGCAGAGCAAAGGACTTACCAAACGAACACAGAAGGTCAGCTTCTGCTCCAGAACAAACGAGTGGAGCAAAGGACTTACCAAACGAACACAGAAGGTCAGCTTCTGCTCTGGAACAAACGAACAAACGAGTGGAGCAAAGGACTTACCAAACGAACACAGAAGGTCAGCTTCTGCTCCAGAACAAACGAACAAACGAGCAGAGCAAAGGACTTACCAAACGAACACAGAAGGTCAGCTTCTGCTCCAGAACAAACGAACAAACGAGCAGAGCAAAGGACTTACCAAACGAACACAGAAGGTCAGCTTCTGCTCCAGAACAAACGAACAAACGAGCAGAGCAAAGGACTTACCAAACGAACATAGAAGGTCAGCTTCTGCTCCAGAACAAACGAGCAAACGAGCAGAGCAAAGGACTTACCAAACGAACACAGAAGGTCAGCTTCTGCTCTGGAACAAACGAACAAACGAGTGGAGCAAAGGACTTACCAAACGAACACAGAAGGTCAGCTTCTGCTCCAGAACAAACGAACAAACGAGCAGAGCAAAGGACTTACCAAACGAACATAGAAGGTCAGCTTCTGCTCTGGAACAAACGAACAAACGAGCAGAGCAAAGGACTTACCAAACGAACACAGAAGGTCAGCTTCTGCTCTGGAACAAACGAACAAACGAGCAGAGCAAAGGACTTACCAAACGAACACAGAAGGTCAGCTTCTGCTCTGGAACAAACGAACAAACGAGTGGAGCAAAGGACTTACCAAACGAACACAGAAGGTCAGCTTCTGCTCTGGAACAAACGAGCAGAGCAAAGGACTTACCAAACGAACACAGAAGGTCAGCTTCTGCTGCGGAACAAACGAGTGGAGCAAAGGACTTACCAAACGAACACAGAAGGTCAGCTTCTGCTCTGGAACAAACGAGCAGAGCAAAGGACTTACCAAACGAACACAGAAGGTCAGCTTCTGCTCTGGAACAAACGAGCAAACGAGCGGAGCAAAGGACTTACCAAACGAACACAGAAGGTCAGCTTCTGCTCTGGAGCAAACGAGCGGAGCAAAGGACTTACCAAACGAACACAGAAGGTCAGCTTCTGCTGCGGAACAAACGAGTGGAGCAAAGGACTTACCAAACGAACACAGAAGGTCAGCTTCTGCTCTGGAACAAACGAGTGGAGCAAAGGACTTACCAAACGAACACAGAAGGTCAGCTTCTGCTCTGGAACAAACGAACAAACGAGCGGAGCAAAGGACTTACCAAACGAACACAGAAGGTCAGCTTCTGCTCTGGAACAAACGAACAAACGAGTGGAGCAAAGGACTTACCAAACGAACACAGAAGGTCAGCTTCTGCTCTGGAACAAACGAACAAACGAGTGGAGCAAAGGACTTACCAAACGAACATAGAAGGTCAGCTTCTGCTCTGGAACAAACGAACAAACGAGCAGAGCAAAGGACTTACCAAACGAACACAGAAGGTCAGCTTCTGCTCTGGAACAAACGAGTGAAGCAAAGGACTTACCAAACGAACACAGAAGGTCAGCTTCTGCTCTGGAACAAACGAGCGGAGCAAAGGACTTACCAAGCGAACACAGAAGGTCAGCTTCTGCTCTGGAACAAACGAACAAACGAGTGGAGCAAAGGACTTACCAAACGAACACAGAAGGTCAGCTTCTGCTCTGGAACAAACGAGTGGAGCAAAGAACTTACCAAACGAACACAGAAGGTCAGCTTCTGCTCCGGAGCAAAGGACTTACCAAACGAACACAGAAGGTCAGCTTCTGCTCTGGAACAAACGAGCAGAGCAAAGGACTTACCAAACGAACACAGAAGGTCAGCTTCTGCTCGGACTTCTCTGTCTGAAAACACCCTTATATTAGATGCAAAGTTTAAAACACCTCCATGTAAATGCTTTTGGAATCATTTCTGCACAAACACTGATTAGGAAAAAGGTGGGTTGATAATATTATGTTCATAATAAAGTTTCAGAGGTTTGTGATAAAGTCGTACATTTAATTTATTCAACCATTTTCAACAAAACGTCTTCAAATAAACATCGTAAAGAGTTTGATCTGTGTTTTAAAAGATGCTAAATCTGGAGCTGCTGTTCTCAGTCTGTAACACATGGAGGCGCTGTTTGTCCGTCTCCACTCGCTGAGCAGGAGGCGGCGCCAGAGTCTCTGCATGCTCTTCCAGATGCTCTTCCAGATGTTCTTCCAGATGTTGGTTCAGGTGTTGGTCCAGGTGTTGGTTCAGGTGTTGGTCCAGGTGTTGGTCCAGATGTTGGTTCAGGTGTTGGTTCAGGTGTTGGTCCAGGTGTTGGTCCAGAGCGCCTGTCGGGGAAACGGGAGACTGATTTTTAAATCGTCTTCCACAAACTAAACACCTGAGCAGTTTCTCGCCGTGTGTTTCCCGGTGGTCACCTGCACACCTGAAAGACTGCCGTCCCACGTGGACCTGAAGGTGGCGCTGCAGGGAGTACCCACGTGGACCTGAAGGTGGCGCTGCAGGGAGTGTTCGGTGGTGAGCGTCTTCTGGCACATCGGGCACTGAAAAGGCCCTCAGTGTGGCTCCTCATGTGAGTCTGTAAGAGGTGACGGCTCCTGAAGCTCCTCCCACATTCCGGACAGCTCCTGAAGCTCCTCCCACACTCCGGACAGCTCCTGAAGCTCCTCCCACACTCCGGACAGCTCCTGAAGCTCCTCCCACACTCCTGAAGCTCCTCCCACACTCCGGACAGCTCCTGAAGCTCCTCCCACACTCCGGACAGCTCCTGAAGCTCCTCCCACACTCCGGACAGCTCCTGGAAAGACTGGCCTTCGCTGTAAAGCCTTCGTCACACGCTGGGCTCATGAGCAGCTTCTCTCCACAGTTTAAGTGTGTTTCCTGCTGTGGATCTGAGCTGCAGCCGACTCCTGCTCCGGGATCCAGCCCCGGGATCCAGCTCGTCTTCTTCAAGTTTCACCGTGACTTGGTGGAAGGGAAATTCCTCCGGCTCCTCTCTGATCTTCAGCTCCTCTCTGATCTGCAGCTCCTCTCTGATCTGCAGCTCCTCTGCTCCTCTCTGATCTGCAGCTCCTCTCTGATCTTCAGCTCCTCTCTGATCTGCAGCTCCTCTCTGATCTTCAGCTCCTCTCTGATCTTCAGCTCTCTGATCTTCAGCTCCTCTCTGATCTTCAGCTCCTCTCTGATCTTCAGCTCCTCTCTGATCTTCAGCTCCTCTCTGATCTTCAGCTCTCTGATCTTCAGCTCCTCTCTGATCTGCAGCTCCTCTCTGATCTTCAGCTCCTCTCTGATCTGCAGCTCTCTGATCGTCAGCTCCTTCCGGGTGACGGGCACTTGGCTGTGGAGAGCAGGACACTCCCCTTCCCTCACGTGTCTCTGTAGAGCCGTTCTATAGAAGAACATGTCTCCACACTGGGAGCAGACGTGGATGTGAGCGGAGGACGGCTCCAGAGTCCCGTCCTCGATGTGAGCCTTCAGATGTTCCTCCAGACCGCCTCGGCCCCTGAAACTCTCCGCACAAACCGGACACAGGTCGTGGGCGCGGATCACATGGAAGGAGAGACTTTCTTTCCTCTTGGCTTGGTAGCCGCAGAGATGACAGATGCTGCTGTGAGTCTTCAGATGTTCCTCCATAGCGACTCTGTCCGGGACATGCTCTGCACACACCGGGCACACCAGATGCACGCGCAGGAGATGGAGAGGAAGGGCACTTTTGGACGACATCCTGAAGCCGCACTCGGGACATTCTGCCGTGTGGAGTCTCATGTGGACCACGAGACCGGCTTCCTGTTTAAAACATTTCTTACAAACCGAGCACTGGACGGGTTTCTCCTGCGAGTGCTTGAGCAGGTGACCCTTCAGAGCCAGTTCCCTCCTGAAGCGTCGGCCGCACTCGGAGCAGCTGAACGGGCGGAGCTGCGTCTCGGAGTGAACACTCACATGTTCCTTCAGCTCCTTCTTGTCTCCTAAGCAGACGGAGCAGACGGGGCAGACGTGATGGACGCGCTGCTGATGCGCCGCCAGATGGGGCTGATCGGCGAAGCACTTCTCACAGGCGGGACACCTGAAAGGCCTCTCACGGTGGGCTCTGGAGTGGAGATGATAAGCAGCGTTACTTTTGAGACGTCTGCCACACACTCCACACACGATGGATCCGCTGCTCCGGTGGATCTTCATGTGGACTCTCAGGTTTGAGTTCGAGGTGAATCTCTCGGCACACTTGGAGCACCTGTAAGGCCTCCGCGTGTGGTACTTTAAATGACTGATCAGCCTGTATTCGTTTGGAAACTTCCTCCAGCACTTTGGGCAGCGCAGCGGCCCGGGGTGCTGGTGATACTGCAGGTGAATCTGCAGGCGGAAAGCGTTAGGGAACGTCCTGGCACACAGCGAGCAGCGGGACGTCTCCCTCATCACGGGGGAGTCCGGGTCCAGAGTCCCCTCCTGTACATGAGCCTCCAGGTGCTCGTCCAGTCTGGCCTTGTCCTGGATCTGCTGAGGACACACGGGGCAGACGCGGTGCACCTGCATGTTATGGTGTAACAGGTTATTCTTTATAACAAAGCTTTTGTCACACAGTGAGCACTTGAAAGGCGTCGTCCCTCCTGAGGGTGTTCCTGAGGGTGTTCCTGAGGGTGTTCCTGAGGGTGTTCCTGAGGGTGTTCCTGAGGGTGGGGTTGAAAAGCAGCTGAATGTTCCTAAAGGTGTGGCCTGGGGGCTGATCACGGCGTAGACCAGTGTGGCCGGAGCCAGAGCCGGAGCCAGAGCTGGAGCCAGAGCTGGAGCCAGAGCTGGAGCCAGAGCTGGAGCCAGAGCCAGAGCTGGAGCTGGAGCTGGAGCGACCCATGTGGCCTGAGCTGGAATGATCCACATGGCCGGAGCCAGAGCCGGAACCGGAGTGACGAATATAGCCGGAGCCGGAGCTGGAACCAGAGCCGGAGCCGGAGCAGCCCACATGGCCGGAGCCGGAGCCTGAGCTGGAACCAGAGCCGGAGCCGGAGCAGCCCACATGGCCGGAGCCGGAGCCAGAGTGAGAGCCTGATGCCGGATGTGAGCGTTGACCCATGAGGCCAGAGCCTGCCGTTGGCTGCGGTCGTTGGAGATGTTTGTTTGCTCCTCGCCGTTCGCTCTGGGATGAAGCTCACGCTCTTCGTCTTCAGTTTTCACAGTGACGTCGTGAAGAGGAAACTCCTGCGGCTCCTGTTTCAGCTCCGGCTTCGCGCTGTAGAGAGAACAACACACGGTTATTTCAAAAGAACAAAACCCTTATGTTCCGTTAGCTGAAAAAACGTTATGTTAATCCATGAATGACACCAGGAGGAGTTCGACAACCTTTACCCTGTTCACAAACACAGCTCAGACTAAACATAAACAAACCTTTATCCTGTTCACAAACACAGCTCAGACTAAACATAAACAAACCTTTACCCTGTTCACAAACACAGCTCAGACTAAACATAAACCTTTACCCTGTTCACAAACACAGCTCAGGCTAAACATAAATAACCTTTACCCTGTTCACAAACACAGCTCAGACTAAACATAAACCTTTACCCTGTTCACAAACACAGCTCAGACTAAACATAAACCTTTACCCTGTTCACAAACACAGCTCAGACTAAACATAAACCTTTACCCTGTTCACAAACACAGCTCAGACTAAACATAAACCTTTACCCTGTTCACAAACACAGCTCAGACTAAACATAAACAAACCTTTACCCTGTTCACAAACACAGCTCAGACTAAACATAAACCTTTACCCTGTTCACAAACACAGCTCAGACTAAACATAAACAACCTTTACCCTGTTCACAAACACAGCTCAGACTAAATAAACCTTTACCCTGTTCACAAACACAGCTCAGACTAAACATAAACAAACCTTTACCCTGTTCACAAACACAGCTCAGACTAAACATAAACCTTTACCCTGTTCACAAACACAGCTCAGACTAAACATAAACAACCTTTACCCTGTTCACAAACACAGCTCAGACTAAACATAAATAACCTTTACCCTGTTCACAAACACAGCTCAGACTAAACATAAACAACCTTTACCCTGTTCACAAACACAGCTCAGACTAAACATAAATAACCTTTACCCTGTTCACAAACACAGCTCAGACTAAACATAAACAAACCTTTACCCTGTTCACAAACACAGCTCAGACTAAACATAAATAACCTTTACCCTGTTCACAAACACAGCTCAGACTAAACATAAATAACCTTTACCCTGTTCACAAACACAGCTCAGACTAAACATAAACAACCTTTACCCTGTTCACAAACACAGCTCAGACTAAACATAAACAACCTTTACCCTGTTCACAAACACAGCTCAGACTAAACATAAACCTTTACCCTGTTCACAAACACAGCTCAGACTAAACATAAACAAACCTTTACCCTGTTCACAAACACAGCTCAGACTAAACATAAACCTTTACCCTGTTCACAAACACAGCTCAGACTAAACATAAACCTTTACCCTGTTCACAAACACAGCTCAGACTAAACATAAACCTTTACCCTGTTCACAAACACAGCTCAGACTAAACATAAACAACCTTTACCCTGTTCACAAACACAGCTCAGACTAAACATAAACCTTTACCCTGTTCACAAACACAGCTCAGACTAAACATAAATAACCTTTACCCTGTTCACAAACACAGCTCAGACTAAACATAAATAAACCTTTACCCTGTTCACAAACACAGCTCAGACTAAACATAAACCTTTACCCTGTTCACAAACACAGCTCAGACTAAACATAAACAAACCTTTACCCTGTTCACAAACACAGCTCAGACTAAACATAAATAAACCTTTACCCTGTTCACAAACACAGCTCAGACTAAACATAAACAAACCTTTACCCTGTTCACAAACACAGCTCAGACTAAACATAAACCTTTACCCTGTTCACAAACACAGCTCAGACTAAACATAAATAACCTTTACCCTGTTCACAAACACAGCTCAGACTAAACATAAATAACCTTTACCCTGTTCACAAACACAGCTCAGACTAAACATAAACCTTTACCCTGTTCACAAACACAGCTCAGACTAAACATAAACAAACCTTTACCCTGTTCACAAACACAGCTCAGACTAAACATAAACCTTTACCCTGTTCACAAACACAGCTCAGACTAAACATAAACAAACCTTTACCCTGTTCACAAACACAGCTCAGACTAAACATAAACCTTTACCCTGTTCACAAACACAGCTCAGACTAAACATAAACAAACCTTTACCCTGTTCACAAACACAGCTCAGGCTAAACATAAATAACCTTTACCCTGTTCACAAACACAGCTCAGACTAAACATAAACATAACCTTTACCCTGTTCACAAACACAGCTCAGACTAAACATAAGAAGAAGAAGAAGAAGAAGATCTTTATTTATATAGCGCCTTTCACAGACATATAGTCACAAAGCGCTTTACATGAGACAATTGTACATTCACTCCATACTCGGTGTTGGTAAACTACGTTTGTAGCTTCAGTTTCCCCTGGGGGAGACTGTCAGAGGCGCTTTCGCGACTACACACGTCTGCGCCAACGGACCCTCTGACCACCACCATTCACTCACACACATCATTCATCCTGGCCTATTGTGCATGTTTTTAGTGGTAGGAGAAACCGGAGTACCCGGAGGAAACCTACGCAGACACGGGGAGAACATGCAAACTCCACACAGAAAGGCCCGTCCAGGTGGGAATCGAACCCGGACCTTCTAGCTGTGAAGCGAGAGCACTAACCGCTGCGCTACCGTGCCGCCCAAACAAACCTTTACCCTGTTCACAAACACAGCTCAGACTAAACATAAACAAACCTTTACCCTGTTCACAAACACAGCTCAGGCTAAACATAAACAACCTTTACCCTGTTCACAAACACAGCTCAGACTAAACATAAACAAACCCTTACCCTGTTCCCTCCTGCTGCTGTGCCATGTTTCACTTTAGGTGAAGCTAACAGGCAGTTTGTGACTCGGTTAGCCGTTAGCTTGAGTTAGCTCCTCTGCTAAACTCTGTGAAACGCGCTTGGCCAACGTTAATGCTTTAAATCGATATCGGACTAGAAGCAGATCCACCAGGCGATGCAGAAACCCCATTTACAAGGCGATGTGATAAAGAAATGCGGCCAAGCTAACGGATTAGCATGATCTCCGGTTAGCTTCCGGGGTCCTCGCTGCTGTAGGTGTCCTGTGCGCTGCCTGAGAGTCTGCGCCGGAGCTCTGGGACACACGCGGGGACGCAGAGGGACACAGAGGGATGTCTACGACCTCCAAAGTGGTGCTGGGAGTCTCGGTGGTCCTCACGCTCAGCACTGTGGCCGGCGTTCACCTCAACCAGGCCTGGGACAGAGCGGTAAAGCTATGGGGGCTAACGGCGCTAACAACGGGGCTAACGAGGCTAATGCTAACGGGGCTCATGCTAAGCAGGG
Organism: Gobius niger; assembly: GCF_951799975.1. Lineage (NCBI taxonomy): Eukaryota > Metazoa > Chordata > Actinopteri > Gobiiformes > Gobiidae > Gobius > Gobius niger. The sequence goes on along the minus strand of NW_027639303.1, from coordinate 98,792 downwards.
AAAGCTGTGACCTCTGCCCGTGTTTACATTTGTATAAACCTTTGTTAATCACGTCAGTCTTTCCTATTATTGCAGCAGGTGAAGCTTTCACTACAAAAGTCCAGCTGGTGAAACAAGCTTTATTTATGTCTTAGGTAATGTTTGAAACTGAGCAGGTCCAGTTTAAAGGTTTGACTCTGACCATGTATTTGTGCATTTGCTTTGGCTTTAAGACTTAAGAGTCAACTCGCAAAGGTCAAAGGTGTTTAATATGTCATAGAGCAGACTTTAGTCCAACATGACCCCACCTGGACCGAGCGCATTCTCTCCAGTTTGGCTTTACCCAAATCGAGGAAAGGCAAGTTTATTTGTAGAGCACAGTTCATACACAAGGCAATTCAAAGTGCTTCAGAAAATGACAAGAAAACAGATGAAATCAATAAAACATCAACATAAAACTGATCAGTCACAGTAAAAGGCGAGAGTGCAAATCAAATACTTTGAGTGTCGTATTCACGATTAAAAATAACTTTTTTCAGCTGGATTTGAACATTGTCAGAGCTGAGGCCGGTCTCACAGCCTCATGAAGACTGTTCCAGAGCTTTAGCCTCAGCGTGTTTAGTCCTGACTCTGGAGCCACCAGCAGACCCCTCCCTGGGACGGCTCATACGGCTCCAGCGTGTCAGAGATGGACTTAAACCATGAAAAGACTCAGAGCAGAGCTGTTTTAAATTCTATTGTCTGTGCGTCTCCACAGCGCCTCCATGAGGGCGTTCTGAGGGACGTGGAGCGGCTGGAGAGGAAGAAGGAGAACCTGAGACTTTTAGAAGAACAGCAAGAACTGACCAGAATCCTCGAGGAAAACCGAGACCAGAGCCAGGACTGAGCGGGTACGTCACGGGGACAGGAGTAGTATATATAGTACTAATAGTTTTCTAAATGAAAGTATTGTGTTTATGTTACAGGATGGACGGCCTGGAGGAGGGGGAGGTGGAGGGGGAGACGCTCCTCATGGTGGAGTCGGACTCCGTAGACCTGTCCCAGGACCAGAGCGGGGACTCGGTCCTCTCTGACCCCGACCTGGACCAGGACCAGGACCTGGACTTAGACACTGAGATGAGCTTCTGCTGCGAGCGCTGCCACAAGTGCCTCACCACAGGTCAGTGTGAGGGGCGGGGCCTCATGTCAGGGGCGGGGCCTCAGGTCAGTGTGAGGGGCGGGGCCTCAGGTCAGTGCGAGGGGCGGGGCCTCAGGTCAGTGTGAGGGGCGGGGCCTCAGGTCAGTGTGAGGGGCGGGGCCTCAGGTCAGTGTGAGGGGCGGGGCCTCAGGTCAGTGTGAGGGGCGGGGCCTCAGGTCAGTGTGAGGGGCGGGGCCTCAGGTCAGTGCGAGGGGCGGGGCCTCAGGTCAGTGTGAGGGGCGGGGCCTCAGGTCAGTGCGAGGGGCGGGGCCTCAGGTCAGTGTGAGGGGCGGGGCCTCAGGTCAGTGTGAGGGGCGGGGCCTCAGGACAGTGTGAGGGGCGGGGCCTCAGGTCAGTGTGAGGGGCGGGGCCTCAGGTCAGCGTGAGGGGCGGGGCCTCAGGTCAGCGTGAGGGGCCTCAGGTCAGTGTGAGGGGCCTCAGGTCAGTGTGAGGGGCCTCAGGTCAGTGTGAGGGGCCTCAGGTCAGTGTGAGGGGCGGGGCCTCAGGTCAGTGTGAGGGGCGGGGCCTCAGGTCAGTGCGAGGGGCGGGGCCTGAGGTCAGTGTGAGGGGCGGGGCCTCAGGTCAGTGTGAGGGGCGGGGCCTCAGGTCAGTGCGAGGGGCGGGGCCTCAGGTCAGTGTGAGGGGCGGGGCCTCAGGTCAGTGCGAGGGGCGGGGCCTCAGGTCAGTGTGAGGGGCGGGGCCTCAGGTCAGTGTGAGGGGCGGGGCCTCAGGTCAGTGCGAGGGGCGGGGCCTCAGGTCACTGTGAGGGGCGGGGCCTCAGGTCAGTGTGAGGGGCGGGGCCTCAGGTCAGGGGCGGGGCCTCAGGTCAGTGCGAGGGGCGGGGCCTCAGGTCAGTGCGAGGGGCGGGGCCTCAGGTCACTGTGAGGGGCGGGGCCTCAGGTCAGTGTGAGGGGCGGGGCCTCAGGTCAGGGGCGGGGCCTCAGGTCAGTGCGAGGGGCGGGGCCTCAGGTCAGTGTGAGGGGCGGGGCCTCAGGTCAGTGTGAGGGGCGGGGCCTCAGGTCAGTGTGAGGGGCGGGGCCTCAGGTCAGTGTGAGTGGCGGGGCCTCAGGTCAGTGCGAGGGGCGGGGCCTCAGTCTCATAAACACTAAAATACCGGCGTTTGTTCCAGCTCAGCTTCGTGGAGACGCGCCCAGTTTCCTCAAAGGAGACAACTTCTTCAAGTTCGTCTGTGGAGAGTGTTCGGACGACGGTCGCGAGAGCTTCGACCGGATGAGGCTGACGTGGCAGCAGGTACCGCCCCGTCGCCCCCTGACCCCGTGTCTCTCCCCCCTGACCCCCCCTGACCCACTGTCTCCCCCCTGACCCCGTGTCTCCCCCTGACCCCCTGTCTCCCCCTGACCCCGTGTCTCTCCCCCCTGACCCCCTGTCTCCCCCCTGACCCACTGTCTCCCTCTGCAGGTGGTGATGTTGGCGATGTATAACCTGTCTCTGGAGGGCAGTGGGCGTCAGGGCTACTTCAGGTGGAAGGAGGACATCTGCGCCTTCATCGGCCGCCACTGGACCTTCCTCCTGGGAACCAGGTCAGAGCCGTCACAGCAAAGATCTCATCACTAAGATCCAGATCTCATCACTAAGATCCAGATCTCATCACTAAGATCCAGATCTCATCACAAAGATCCAGATCTCATCACTAAAAAGATCCAGATCTCATCACTAAGATCCAGATCTCATCACAAAGATCCAGATCTCATCACTAAGATCCAGATCTCATCACTAAGATCCAGATCTCATCACTAAGATCCAGATCTCATCACTAAGATCCAGATCTCATCACAAAGATCCAGATCTCATCACTAAAAAGATCCAGATCTCATCACTAAGATCCAGATCTCATCACAAAGATCCAGATCTCATCACTAAGATCCAGATCTCATCACTAAGATCCAGATCTCATCACTAAGATCCAGATCTCATCACTAAGATCCAGATCTCATCACAAAGATCCAGATCTCATCACTAAAAAGATCCAGATCTCATCACTAAGATCCAGATCTCATCACAAAGATCCAGATCTCATCACTAAGATCCAGATCTCATCACAAAGATCCAGATCTCATCACTAAGATCCAGATCTCATCACTAAGATCCAGATCTCATCACTAAGATCCAGATCTCATCACTAAGATCCAGATCTCATCACTAAGATCCAGATCTCATCACTAAGATCCAGATCTCATCACTAAAAAGATCCAGATCTCATCACTAAGATCCAGATCTCATCACTAAGATCCAGATCTCATCACTAAGATCCAGATCTCATCACTAAGATCCAGATCTCATCACTAAGATCCAGATCTCATCACTAAGATCCAGATCTCATCACTAAGATCCAGATCTCATCACTCAGATCCAGATCTCATCACTAAGATCCAGATCTCATCACTAAGATCCAGATCTCATCACTAAGATCCAGATCTCATCACTAAGATCCAGATCTCATCACTAAGATCCAGATCTCATCACTCAGATCCAGATCTCATCACTAAGATCCAGATCTCATCACTAAGATCCAGATCTCATCACTAAGATCCAGATCTCATCACAAAGATCCAGATCTCATCACTAAGATCCAGATCTCATCACTAAGATCCAGATCTCATCACAAAGATCCAGATCTCATCACTAAGATCCAGATCTCATCACTAAGATCCAGATCTCATCACTAAGATCCAGATCTCATCACTAAGATCCAGATCTCATCACTAAGATCCAGATCTCATCACTAAGATCCAGATCTCATCACTAAGATCCAGATCTCATCACTAAGATCCAGATCTCATCACTAAGATCCAGATCTCATCACTAAGATCCAGATCTCATCACTAAGATCCAGATCTCATCACTAAAAAGATCCAGATCTCATCACAAAGATCCAGATCTCATCACTAAGATCCAGATCTCATCACTAAAAAGATCCAGATCTCATCACTAAGATCCAGATCTCATCACTAAGATCCAGATCTCATCACTAAAAAGATCCAGATCTCATCACTAAGATCCAGATCTCATCACTAAGATCCAGATTTCATCACTAAAAAGATCCAGATCTCATCACTAAGATCCAGATCTCATCACTAAGATCCAGATCTCATCACTAAGATCCAGATCTCATCACTAAGATCCAGATCTCATCACTAAGATCCAGATCTCATCACTAAGACCCAGATCTCATCACTAAGACCCAGATCTCATCACTAAGATCCAGATCTCATCACTAAGATCCAGATCTCATCACTAAGATCCAGATCTCATCACTAAGATCCAGATCTCATCACTAAAAAGATCCAGATCTCATCACTAAGATCCAGATCTCATCACTAAGATCCAGATCTCATCACTAAAAAGGGTCACAGCAAAGATCCAGATCCAGAGAAGACCATGAAGAAACTGGTGTCCTTTCAGGTGGACAAAACCATGTTGAAAATGTTTTCCAGTTGCTTTTAGTCTATTGGTCCGGGGCCATAACTGAGGCACTAAAGAACTGAGAAAAACAAGTCCAGTCTTAGTGAAATAGGCGTTTCTCTGAAGGTCAGGATGAAGCAGATGAAAGACTATCGGACTCAAAATGTCCTCTGTTTAGAGAGTTTGAGCTGCTCCCCTCCGGTGCCCCGCCCTGTCTAAAAACAGGACCAGTCATTGTACAATTCGGGCGTTCTGCTTCATCCACTGAGCGGCGCTGTGATAAAACATGACTCGTTCGTGTCCGAGCGCACTTCCTGCTGCTGTTACACTGCATTCAGACTGAAGGCGATGGAGACTCTTCTGTTCTGTTTATTGCCTTGATGGTTTGTGCCGCCCTGTGAGGAAACTCCTGTGGTGATATCAGGCTAAACAAAACCACTGAGTGATTTAGACGGCAGGGGCGAGTGATTTTAAATGTGTTCTGAAGCAGGAAGGAGCTAACGGCTGTTTTGGTTCTAGCTAGTCCCTCTTTGTTACTGCCATGTCCTCTGGATCTTCAACTAGATATACACACACGATCTGCGCCAGGATCTCACGAGTATTTAAGCTCATATCCAGCCCACACGTCTGAATAAAGCACCATTATTTGTGCCAGTGGACAAAGGTTATTCCAGGTTAGCCCCGTTAGCTTAGCCCCGTTAGCTTAGCCCCGTTAGCTTAGCCCCGTTAGCTTAGCCCCGTTAGCTTAGCCCCGTTAGCTTAGCCCCGTTAGCTTAGCCCCGTTTGCTTAGCCCCGTTAGCTTAGCCCCGTTAGCTTAGCCCCGTTAGCTTGTTACAATCGCAGCTATAGCAGGAGGGGAGGGGGGAGACCGTACAGCGGGGCAGTGTGTGGCTGCTATAGGCAGGAGGGGGGGGGGAGGTACGAGGCGGGAGGTACGAGGCGGGAGGTACGAGGCGGGAGGTACGAGGCGGGAGGTACGGGGCGGGAGGTACGAGGCGGGAGGTACGAGGCGGGAGGTACGGGGCGGGAGGTACGAGGCGGGAGGTACGAGGCGGGAGGTACGAGGCGGGAGGTACGAGGCGGGAGGTACGAGGCGGGAGGTACGAGGCGGGAGGTACGAGGCGGGAGGTACGAGGCGGGAGGTACGAGGCGGGAGGTACGAGGCGGGAGGTACGAGGCGGGAGGTACGAGGCGGGAGCTCTGCATCATAAAATATCAGCTACAGAATAGTTTTCCTCTCTTAGCAGAAGATGAAGCAGAGCGAGTGAAAACGCTCCGGCAGAACCGGAACTTGCAAAAGACTGTTACCCATAATGCACCGCAAAATTCAGTTGCTCCCCCCTACTACTACTACTACT